>NC_139023.1:99677186-100029958 GCF_964662115.1 Mustela nivalis
TTACCTTGTAATGAATCTGAAAATGTGTATTAGGTGTTTTTAAAGGTGATCTGAGCTTACTGACAAGTCAAAGAAGTTGTATATAACTGCAGTGCAATAAAACCATTTATTCAGAAGGCTCACTCTAACCTACAAAAGATATCATTTAGTAATTTTTTTCATACCATTATATGAAATGTCAGAGGTTTTTTTTTAGATTTTATTTATTTATTTGACAGGCAGAGATCACAAGTAGGCAGAGAGGCAGGCAGAGAGAGAGAGGAGGAAGCAGGCTCCCTGCAGAGCAGAGAGCCCGATGTGGGGCTCGATCCCAGGACCCTGGGATCATGACCTGAGCCGAAGGCAGAGGCTTTAGCCCACTGAGCCACCCAGGCGCCCCGAAATGTCAGAGTTTTATGCAACTTATTATATAAATATTTGGTTTTAAACTTCACTTGGCCCTGAGTATGGGATATTGAAATCTAATGTTTGCCAGCTCCTCTACTAAGCTTTTCTAATTTTTAGTTTCCTTATTTATAAGTTTCCTTTTCCAAAAGGAACTTTTCTCAGTAAATATGCCTACTTCGTTGTTTAAGTCATGTTGGTCTATAGTAGGGGGAAAGGGCAATCTTAGGTAAAGATTTTCAAATCCTAAAGCAGACCTACCTTATAGAAATGTTAGTCCCAAATGCAAGTGACCTATATAATTTTAAATTTTCTAGTAGCCACATGAAAAAAGTAAAAAGAAAGAGGTAAATTTAATTTTAGTAATAACTTTATTTAATGCAGTACAGACAAAATGTTATTTCAACCTGTAGTCAGTATTAAAAAAGAGATAAGATTTCTTACATTCTTTCTTTCACATTGTTTGAAATTCAGTGTGTATTTCACACATACAGCAGTTACAGCCACATTTCAAGGGCTCAAAAGCTAGCGACTAATGGCTACTGTATTGGACAGCCCAGCTCTACAGACTAGCTTAGTGCTTATATCACAGTGCAAATATCACATTTATACATTCATAGAAAATGGCTTAGTTTAGCTTAGTTAGAGTTTTAGTGTTAGTAGCCAAATGCAAAATGATTTGTTCATTGTATTTTTCTTTTCATTTCTGAAAGACTCTTAAGTAAAATCTGTAGAAAAATGAGGATCCCCATAGACATAAATGTTACTCCTTTCACTTTTTAGAACACCCGGTTTTTTGTTTTAGCTTTTTTTAGAGAGATTGTGAGCAGGAGGTGGGAGGGTTGGGTAGGGACAGAGAGAGAGAGAGAATCCCAAGCAGCACCATGCCCAGTGCAGAGACCCATGCAGGGCTGGATCCCTCGACCCTGAGATCATGACCTGAGCCAAAACCAAGAGTTGGATGCCCAACTGACTGAGCCACCCAGGAGCCCCTAAAACGCCCAGTTTTAAGCAAAGAATCTTTTTCACTTATGACATTTATTAAAATGAGAGAGATAGCTTGCTGGGACAAAATAGGCACAGAAGCCTTATTATGATTTTGTAAATGCTTTGCATCTGACCTTAAAACAAAAATCAATTTTATTTAAAATAAGGCTGATTCAAGGGGCAACTGGGTGGCTCAGTGGGTTAAAGCCTCTGCCTTTGGCTCAGGTCATGATTCCAGGGTCCTGGATCAGGCTCTCTGCTCAGTGGGGAGCCTGCTTCCCTTCCTCTCTCTCTGCCTGCCTCTCTGCCTAATTGTGATCTCTGTCTGTCAAATAAATAAATAAAATCTTAAAAAAAATAAGGCAGATTCTTTGCACAGTTACTTAAGTGTGAAAGGTGCCTTTCCAGTATGAAATTACTAGGTTTAAGTCTGCCGCCTTTGCCCTTGCAGAATTGTGCACCATGCATTTGTAGTCTGAACATACAAGCTCATCCACACTCCCCCTCTGGGTAGCTGTGGGACTTCCCTGATCTTGACCCCATGCAGGCTCCAGTCCCCAACCCCCACCCTAAGGGGAGAGCTGCATTCATCCAGTTTCTTGGGCCATTGAACATTCTGAGTGCCGTTGGGGCATCTCCCAGCCCTCTGAAACTGGGTAACAGAGAGGTACTGCTGTGGTGGCCATGGGAAGACTTGCCTTCCCTTCAAGTATGCCATTCCTGAGCAGTGGGTTGAGAGAGCCTCTTTAACCAATATGTGCCCAGACCGCACCAGAAAGTCTGATTAACTCTTTTCAGGAATAATGGCCGATAGGGTTCAGAGGAGAATGTCTGGACATTCATTCAGCCCAAAGCAGGGCACCCCCTCTTTTATTCTGGAGTTCCTGGAGAGATCTCATTTCATCTTTTTCTCTTGCCCATTGTCAGCATGCAGCCTTGTCCCTGGGCTCTAGAGGCAGATGGAGCCTGCTGCCTCTGCTCGCAGCTGTGGCTAGACAGAGAAGGCTCTTGTTGCTGACTTCCCCAACTTAAGTGACTTGTTTATCATCCATTATTTTCCAGTGACCTACACAAATACTACTTCGGACAAGCTGATTAAAATCCAGCTTATTAATAATAATATTATGCAGTGATTGCTAAAGCTCTTCTCTCTTGGAAAAATGGCAGCAAAATCTAGAGTCCATAGGCCTTGTCCTCCCCTATGCATACTGCAACCCCCTCCCATAATCCATTGATGTGTGTTTGTATTTGTGTACAAAATCATTTATACACAGCTTTCCTCAGATCAGTGTCTGTGATCCAGAAAATGTTAGGAACATTGGAATCTTGCCCTACCCCATGTCCTTCCACTGTAAAATTTTACATACGTGGGGCACCTGGATGACATAGTCACTTAAGCCTCCAACTCTTGGCTTTGGCTGGGGTCGTCATCTCAGGGTCGTGAGATCAAGCCCCGCATCAGGCTCCGTGCTCAATGGGGAGTCTGCTTGAGACTCTCTGCCCCTTCTCCACACTTGTATTTTCTTTCTCTCTTTCTCTCTCAAAATAAATGAATCTTTAAAAAAAATTTTATAGACACACATGCACCACATAGAACCCACACTTGGACAGCTGGTAGTGCAGGTGGGTCCCTCCTCTTCCTTATCCTGCCTCCTTAGTATCTAGTGGTCTTTCTTTCACTTAGGCCTTTTTTGACTTCTGAATTTGCCACCGTGTGGACTTATTTTTAATATTTCACCAGTAGCACAGTGAATCTCACACCTGCTTTGTTCTTTGGTTTGTTCATTAATCTTGAATGACTCCAGTTCTTTCCCTTCATTTTCAAAGGACCATCTTAACGTGGACAAAGGACAGTCTTTAACACAAAAAATAAATGCATGCACTCAGGGGATTAGGGATGTTGTAAAGGTAGGATATCAATCAAATAATAGGATGCGGCAACTTTACATAATTAAAAGTCCTTTTCCCTTTTACTCTGATCTTCTCCCAGCTCCCAGCCTCAACCCCAGCCCCTCTATCTAGACACTCTAGTTACTGAAAAGTGTAGGTCCCCTTTTGGCTCCCAGAATCAATTATTCCCTTTTGATACCATTCTTTGTAGCCATTCAGCTCTTTGGGATAAAACAACTCTGTATTTGATCCACGTTCAACCATCATAGGCTAGCCTCTGTGACCTGGGGCAAAACTTAGCTGGTCTGAGCCTTGGTTTGTGTCCTCATTTGAAAATGGGGAAATAAATTGGAGCACAAGTGTAAAAGCATTGCGTGTGGTTTCTAGAGTATAGTAAACACTCAGGGAATGTCCTTTCTCTTGTCCTTCTCACTCACAGGTTTTAGCTGTGGCAGCCTCTACTTTCTCTCTTTTTAGTAATCTTCCCTTGATTTATTTCACTTCTACCATGTTTGTTTCATTCACCATTTAGTGCATTATTAATGATTAATAAATGGTAAAACAGTTATATGGCTCTTAAGTCACCCTAAAGGGTGAGATAATTAAGTTAAAATAAAGGTATATATCCTCCTAACAGAAGAGTTGCATTTAAATATAAAGGGATTTCTCTAAAAGTTTTCTTAAAAGGTAAATGATTGGCCAAAATCTGACCTGTTGATGTTGGAGAGAAAACCAAATCTCTTTTAAATTTCTTCAAAATAAATTTATTTACACCCTCAACTCTGTTTAGTGATTGCCCTTTTCCATTTCTTAAGCCGTCACCGTGTAGTTAATGTACAACTTTCCTTGCACATAGTTCTCCCTCGTTTCCCTGCTATTAGGAGGAAAGGAGAGGATGTGCTAATCCTGACTCTTGTCCCTTCCCTGCTGAACTGCAACACCTGTCAATTCTGATAATGTGTGAGTAACATGCTCTTGACAGTGTGTCTCCTGGATTAAAAAAAGAAAGAAAGAAAAACACAAAACTAACTGGACCTCAGAACTTGGCAGTGTAATCAGAGTAACTATAACACCAGATGTTTGTAAAGGCACTTCCATTTTTATCTGCTGAAGATTAATTGGAGATAATGTTTTGTAAACAAGAAGAAAATGAGGTTAAATGGGTTATCTTTGTCTTAACGGATGACACAGGCCTGGCAGCATCCTGAGCTTATCCTAGCTGCCCCTCCAGCCTCTCCCACTCTCACTGGTCACTTGAGGAAAGAGAGATTACGAGGTATGCCTGACATGGTCACATGAGCCCTTAAAAAGCAGAAAGGTTTCTCCACTGCACAGAAGAGGAAGTCAGAGATTCAAAACAAGAAACATTTGGGGAACCTGGTGAAGCGTCATGATCAGCTCAGGTCATGATCCCAGTATCATGATCCCAGGGTCCTGGGATCGAGTCACTCATCTGGAGCGACTTACTCGCGCAGGAAGCCTGCTTCTCTCTCTGTCTCCACTGCTTCCCCTGCCTGTCTCTTTCTCCCTCTCTCTGACAAATAAATAAATAAAATCTTAAGAAAGAAAGAAAAGGAAGGAAGGAAGGAGGAAGGAAGAAAGAAAGGAGGAAAGGAAGGAAGAAAGAAAGAAACATTTGACACACCATTGCTGGCTTGAAGATGGAAGCAGTACTTGTCAGGGAATGTGAGTGGTCCCCACTCACATTTCTCCCACTCACATTCCTGACGGCGAGCGAGGAAATGGCGACAACCAGAAGGAGCTGAAGTCTACCAAGCATGACAGTGAGCTTGCAGAGTCTGCAAACGGGAGTTCAGACCAGCCTGAACTGTGGTCACATGAGCAGAGAACCTGGTCACACCATGCTGGAACCCTGCCCCACCGAAACTGTGACATAAGAAATTGTCATATGTCACACTGCTGATAACTTTGTGGTAATTTTTTATGCAGCAATAGAAAATGCAAGGATCAATCCATGTTTAAAATGTAAGGGTATGAATTCTTTCTTAAAAGGAGTTGGCTTCTTAGTGTTGAAATGCCTCATTCAGACAACTAACTTACAGGAAACCGGTATTGACTCTCTCTGCTTTGCCAAGACCTGCACTAGATGCTGGGGATAAGTCACCAAGGTATGGCCTCTAGTGAGAGAAAACAGATGCACAAACAAACAATAACAGTACAGGGTGACAAATACTTAGAGTCAGGTCCAAGGGGCTGTACATATAGTGCGAACAACGGCTGAGTGTAACTGAGGGACTTGAAGAAGGCTTTTTAGCACCAAAGGGTGCAAATCTGTATTCCCAGCTACTGTGTATCTAGAATCCCTTTGAAGAAGAAAATTCAAAATTGATGAAAGAGCACACAAGTCTGCGGTTCTATACTGACTAACAATTAAGGGGGTCAAAGGAGTTTAAAAATTTCTAAATACAATTTAAAAGGATGTGGCATATGTTATTTTGGTTTGCTTTTCAAATTTCTCTTGATTTGGTACATTTAGAATATTCGCGAATAGGAGGGAAAAATGATAGCTTAGTATATCGCAAAAACATTCCATATTTATAACCCATAAATCAGTTTCTCTCTTAATTCAGCTTAATTGAAATAATACTCTTCACTTTATTAGCCTCCATTGTCTACAATCAATGACTATTTCTGTAGCATTCTTCAGTCAAAGTGTAGTCTGTGGTCCCTTGGGACTCCCTGAGATGGTTTGACACATACGGTCAAAACTGTTACCACGATGACACCAACAGATGGTCTTTTCCACTGTGTTGATGTTTGCACTGAAGGTACAGAAGAAATGGTGGGTAAAACTCGTACTTATAGTCATCGAATCCATATCACAACACCCTCCCATAGGAAAAAACGACAGTGTCACCTAAGACTATCAAGAAGCAGTAAAAATTAATAATTTTATTAAATCTTAACCCTTGATCACATACCTGACAAACTTTGTTTCTTCCAACTTCGGTACTTAGCAGATATTTTCTCGCAAATGAGCAAAGTGAGTCTCTCTTTAGTGAAAATAATTGACTGTTGCCAGTGATAGAATTTGAGCTTTTGAGTAAGAATTAGGATTTTAGAAAACTTGTATTCACTACTGTGGGCCAGATAGCTTCCTAAATCTTTTTTTTTTTTTTTTTAAGATTTTATTTATTTGACAGACAGAGATCACAAGTAGGCAGAGAGGCAGGCAGAGAGAGGGGAGGAAGCAGGCTCTCTGCGGAGCTCGATCCCAGGACCCTGGGATCATGACCTGAGCTGAAGGCAGAGGCTTTAACCCACTGAGCCACCCAGGCACCCCAGCTTCCTAAATCTTCAATGCTTTTCTGATGAGATCGGTGATGATATTAATGAATGTAATTTTTATATTATGTAACAAAATATGTCAACTCAGTTAACCAGTATTTTCCAAATAACCAGTGTGTAATGGTATAAAATCATGCATGGTTAAATTCAAAATTCAAGATCAGTGGATTTTAATGAAGGAGTTGGAAAAGTAAATTGATACAGTTTTTCACTCTACACTGCAACTAGCCTCTTTTTTTTTTTTTTTTAAGATTTTATTTTTTAATAAAACATGGGGCTCAAACTTTTAACCCCAAGATTAAGAATCTCCTTTCCACCAGCTAAGCCAGCCAGGAGCCCTAACATTGCAACTAGCTTTTAGGAAATTATCACTTGACAAGTTTCGGTATAGTATCAAAGAAGTTCCACAATAATCTGAACAAAATTGGTAAAGTAATATTACCCTTTCAACAACAAATCTGTGTGAGGTTGAATTTTCTTCATGTACTTCAACCAAAATAACATAATAGGATGGAGATTTGAATGCAAAAGCAGATAAGAGAATCCAATTGTCTTCTGTTAAACCAGATGCTGAAGAGATTCACAAAAAAAAGTGTAAAACAATGCCACCCTTATTGTTTTCGTGTTTTTTTTTTTTTAAGATTTTATTTCTTTTGACAGAGAGAGAGAGACCATGAAAGAGGGAACATAAGCAAGGGAATTAGGAGAGGGAGAAGCAGGCCTCCCACCAAGCAGGGAGCCCAGTGTGGGGCTCAATCCCAGGACCCTGAGAGCATGACCTGAGCCAAAGGCAGATGCTTAACCAACTGAGCCACCCAGGTGCCCCTAATTTTTTGGTTTAGAAAATGGTCACTTTTCATAAGAATGATTTTTTATGGTAACATAAAGCAAACATAGGTTTTTTGTTTTTAAATGAACTCATAAATACTTTTAAATTTCTCATTCTTATTTCTAATGTGATAAGTATAGATAAACCCACACAAATAATAACTCATAGGATGCTCAGTGATTATTAAGAGTGTTAAGTGCCCTGCAAGCAAAAAGTTTGAGAACTACTGCTATAAGAGATTTTTCAAATGAATGAACTAAGATTGTATTGTCTATTAAATCATACTCTGAAAGGGGAGACAAAGCAAACACATAGAAAAACCTGTGTGTACATGTATCCTGCTGCAAAGTCCAAGCCAGTCTAAACTCTGAAGTTTACTGTGTCATAGAGATGAGCAGTGTGCACTTTTGGGAACCAGAATAATTCATTTATTGGGCCTCTTTTTCCTTTCTTCTTTCCTTTATCCGTTTCACAAATATTTATTGAGCATATAATATATTCCAGGATCTGATGTTTTATTTGCATTTTTCACTAATCCTCCCCTAATTCTGTCAGGTATTGTTTCCACCCATTTTGCATATGAGGAAACCAAGATTCTGAATAATTAAGTGAATTACCTAAACATGAAACTAAGTGGATGTGAATGTTTGGGATCTGAACTCTGTGCCTTCACTGCCCATGTCCTCGAATCTTAAACTATATGAGTTCTCATCACTTCCACTTGGAAACCAGAGGATGGCAGGACTGCCCACTTTGGGTCCTTAGAATACAAGCTGTGGACTTGAGAGTTACTGCTTTGGGTTCCAGTCCTGTCTCTGCTACTTCCCATCCTCCGTGATCTTGTACAGATTACTTCCCCTCTCAGAAGCTCGGTTTTCTTCTCGATAAAACAGAAATTATAACGCCAGTAACTTCGGGGTGATTTCAGGATGGCATGGTGTAACGTATGGAAACCCTCACTGTAAGGAGAACTGGGAAAACTGGGAGAAGACCTGGAGGTGACATCCGGGTTCTCCTGTGGGCAGTGGTTCCTGTCTAGATGCTTTAGGGCGGTGGGGTCCACGGCAGGCCTCACCCCCCTCGCAGAGCGGTTTGGGACACAGTTGGGGAGGGAGCGGCGACATGAGCAGGTGGAGCAGGAGGAGCAGGGACCTGGGTGTCAAACGGATGCCGGCACAAGTCCTTGCTCAGCTAATTATTACTTAGGCCTCTGTCCAAGAGAACTCTGCCTTCTCAGCCATAAATACAGAGGTGATGCGGCCCATGTATGTGGATGAGTGCCAGAGAATATAAAGGCATGGCCGTAATGACTAGCACTTAGTGGGTGTCTAATCTATATTAATTCCTTTCCCTATGACACGTTGCTTCTGCTCTTAGGAAAACATTCTGGGTCTCCAATGGAGACCATCCCGTTCCCTCCAGACTTAGGCTCAGAATATTTGTCTGGCAAACCTTAGAATTTATCAGTTCCTGCTCAGGAAGTCTTCAGAGCCTAGGCTCTAATGGTTATCTTAAAAAGCTGCTACATCACAGCCAGTAGTGGTCTCAGATTTGAAGGCCACATCAGACCAGAATCAGGCAGTTACCTTTGGTGGACCTTAGGAGATTTCCAGTACAAGTTGTTACTTTTGAGGTTGAGTTGGTACAAGAAACATTATATCTTTTCTGAGTAAATTAAATCTGCTCCTCTTTGTGGGAAGGCTTGAGAAGCTCAGATTCTCAGAAGAAGAGGGGAAGACACAATATAAAATTACACAGTTTCTATTTCATGAGTACCAGATTTCCTAAGAGTTTAATAAAAAGTAAAACGGCACCATAAAAATTGAGGCCAGATGAAACTCCTCATCTCAGTAAGTTGGTTGAGTGTTACTACTCTTTCGAATTGGTTATTACCCGGAGGATTATTGATAAAACACACAGCTAGACCCTGCAGTGTGAGTTGAGTTGAAATCTGGGGATGTGCAGGATGGGGACTGGCTACTAGACCAGCAGGTTTCTTCCCCAGTTACTGCACTTACCAGCAGGCCTGCAGCCTTAGCCAGGAGGGCGCTGAACCTCTTTTTAGTCCTTCCCGGAACCACATCCTTGGAGGCTGACAGCATTCATGACAGGCTGAGTTACTGCCAGTGGTGAGTGGGTCATTTCTGGGAACGCAGCTTTGGGGGTGGCTCTCAGGCTCCCTAAGTGGCACCCACTTCGTGTCCACGGGAGGTGTGGGTTTTATTGGCTGTGATGCCAAAGAGGTCCTTACCTGCAGGGACCAGCCTGGGTGGCAGCCAAGCTAGCTTCCTTGGAATGTTTTCCAGTCCTGGAGAGAAAGGCGTCAGTGGAGTCTCTGTAGCACTAACCGCTTCTGCTGAGGTGCCTCTTTGTCTGATGTGACTCCTGTGCCTGGGACAGAGACCACACGGTCATTTCATTGCTGTCACATACTGTCAGGTATGGCCCAGATGGTCAACTCCGCGTCCAAGACTTTATGAACTCGGCTCTTCAGGGAGGCTGCATGGTGCGCTGGTAACAAATGTGGTCTCCAGAGCCAGACTTTTCTGCCCTTGAGCCTGGCTTTGCCACTTAACCATCTCTGTGCCTTTGGGAAAGTTACTTGACTTCTCCAAGCCTCAGTGTCCTCATCTATAAAAGGAGGACACGAATAGTACCTGCCTCAAAGGTATTATAAAATGCTTAGCACACACCAAGCCCTTGGTAAGTGTTAGTTGCTGTAGTTATTATGTGCTATGTGGGTAGGATGGCCTGATGATTTTTCAAGCTTGGGAAAAGATTGCAGGCTTCTTACTGAATAGCCATGTGTGGGTGCTGCGTGTAGGTGAGAGGGTGTCTTCTGGCGTTCCCCCCCCCCTTATATTTTCTGTCCCTTTTCAAGTACCTGCTCTTTCCATCCTTCTTACTTTTCCTTTGCTTACCTGCCTGAGATTAAAGAATATATAGTTGGAAGATGAGGGTCTGTGGCATGGCTCACTTACTGCCATGTGAGCTTAGCTAAGTTTCTGAATCTCTCTGAGCAGCAGTGGAGGATTTGGGATGTCTTAAAGCTGCCCAGTAGCTCATAAAGGGGGAATAGTAGTGGGTGCTGTGACCCTGGGATAATGA
Source organism: Mustela nivalis (assembly GCF_964662115.1). Classification (NCBI taxonomy): domain Eukaryota; kingdom Metazoa; phylum Chordata; class Mammalia; order Carnivora; family Mustelidae; genus Mustela; species Mustela nivalis. The sequence continues at coordinate 99,687,694 of NC_139023.1, forward strand.
AACAAGGGACCCACATTGGGAATACCTCATGATTCTCCATGGGAAGCTAAGACTTCATTATAAATGTACCTATGTAATACCAATAACTGCACCTCTGAATGTACTTGACTGGATGTATGAATTTAAAAAAAAGGGCACCTGGGTGGCTCAGTCGTTAAGTGTCTGCCTTCGGCTCAATTCACGATCCCAGAGTCCTGGGATCGAGTCCCACATCAGGCTCCTGACTCTGTGGCAGGCCTGCTTCTCCCTCTCCCCCTCCCCCTGCTTGTGTTCCCTCTCTCGCTGTGTCAAATAAATAAAATCTTAAAAAAAAAGGAAAAAAAATCAATGTGATTTTTACCTGTACTCTCTCCCTCACGGGGAGATGTGTAGCAGGAAAAAGCACGAGACTGGGAGTCAGGAGATTTCAGTTCTGTTAAGTGAGAGATATTGGGCGTCCAAGAGCCAACACAGAGTAGGAGCCCCAAAGATGGTATTTCTCTGCTACTTGATTCCACTCTATTGAGTCACCCCCTGGGAGGTTTTCATTCCCATTTTATTCACGGTGACCCTGTATCACTGGAGTTTTGTCGTGAACAAGGCTGTGTTACCAGCAGTGTTGACAGTAGTCACGGCTTGATCATCCATTTCCTGGTGACCTCTGTTTCTCATCTTCCTGTCTTAGAAAATAGGAATCTTAAACTAAATGAAATTTCATTTCTTACAGCTTTAATGGGATATGAAGGCATATAATTACATATATACTGTCTCTCCTAACCCCCAGTTCCTTTTCTTCTTAGTACTTGATGCCATCTCTTTGTTTTGTTTTGGTTTTTGTTTTTTTAACATATTTACTCTTTGTCTCCAATACCCCCGTCCTACTTCCAGGCCCCTAGAAAGGAAGCAGCATGAGAATAGGGGCCTTGTCTCTTTTGGCAGTGCTGAAAGAGTGCTTGGCATGTTTTCGATGTTTAGTAAATATATTCATATGCCCTCATATGGAGGTATAATCATGCATTATAATATAATTACATAAATTTGTCCGTGGTGGACGAATTTGACCAGGTAGTCAGTCAGTTGGTTGGGCTTCCCCTCCCTTACTCCCCACCACAACATATACCACACTGTTATTTGGAGATTAAAGGACTAGAATTAAGAATGGTTATATTGTTTGTCATAAAAATTACACAAAGTAGCAGTGCCTGGGTTCTTGCCTTGTGAGCGCATGTAATATCAAAGGGCAGTAACTCCGGATATCAGAGGAAGCCCATAGTTTAGAGCTGCGGCCACTGGGCCATGTGACCGTGATGGCGACGTGTGTGTGGCACACGGCTGGGTACATTTATATACGTAGTGGAGGTAGTCGGCAGGAGGCAGAGTAGAAGCCTCAGAATTTTGCTCACACATATTATTGAGATTTCATATTGCTTTTATTATTTGGCCACAAAAATGGACATAATCCTTGTTGGCTTTAACACACCTACTAGTACTGCTTTCAGTATCCATCTTGCAAAATATAAGACAAGGCCAGAGCTTAAATTAAAATCCTCAGCTTCTTATCTCCTTCCCACAGGAAAGCAAATCTGTGTTGAAAACCGTAAAATTAAGAGGAGAGCAAGGATAGCATAATTTAGCAAAAATTCATGGCACCAGATTCTGAGCTATATGACTGGAGGGATAGGTCAGACATTAAGAAGATGCTGCCTGCTAATGCGGGTTCCTTAAGGTGGTGCTCTGGAAATAAGAAAGGCATGCAAAATATATATATATATGTAAATGTTATATGTATATATATAACATTTCTAGAAGGTTTCTGCAATGCTTACTCTTTAGAAGCACTCTAAGAAAATACCTTTGTAGATTGCTTGGCAATTATGCTTCTTGTGAGACTTTTGAAATGAAACTCAAAGCAGTTTAGTGGAGTTGAAATATATTCATTTTAGCATTTGGGTGCTGAGATTTTTGTTTCCATTTTAAAAAGGGTTTGTAATAATACCCTCCTATCCCCACCCCCACCCCCACCTCCTCTAACATTCTAAATTCCTTGTATTTAAGAAGCTCATTCTGTGTATTTGGCAAACTGCATCATTAACACTTGAAAAGCACTGAAACATTTTTTTAACCTTTTACACATTTATATGCATAGATGTCTGTGCTGAGGTATATAGAGAAAAGGCATGGGGCTTTGATAATGGTGCTCTATTTAATAAATGCCCAGGGCTATATGAGCTGTGCAAGTTCTGCCATTAGAGACGAGCTGATCGTTATAAAACAGGGAAAATCTAGTATGGAAATTATATCATCTAAAAAAAGGTGATTTTTTCCCCCTTCCATTTTTTTTTTTAAATAAGTTTTTTTAGGGTAGAGGTAATGATAGGGTGTAGAGAATTAGTATTACTAGCTGTAAAGAGAATTAAGTGTTACTAGGATAATTGTTCCTAGTTTTCCTGAGGGAGTCCTACCCATTGGAGCAACATACTTTTTATGTCTAATCTGTAAAGAAAATAACAGCATCAAGTTTAAATTAACACATGTGTCAGGCGCCACCACCATACACAACAGGCATGTTACAGGTCCCTCAGCCTTTTAGATACAGACCTACATTTTAAGCAGATGTCAGGTACTTACTAAATTTTTTTTAAAAAATACAGATATTTGCTTCTGGAGAAACAGATTTCACAAGCATTTTAGTTTATAGCACAGTAAAATATCTCACTAATTCAAACTAATTATGGGGAAGACATGTCTGAACTAGTTAATTAGTGAATGTTCAAAATTAATTATATTTTATTCCTCTTAAATTCACAAGTTACTTATTTTTGTGGTGTTTGTAAATAGAGATTTTCTTGGGACTGCTGTAATTAGTAGATGAGTTTAAAATCAGATATGTATTTTGCATGTATATAATTTTGTTGAGTTTACTTTCTTTTGGGGGGGAGGGGGCATAGAATTTACAAAAAACAATTTTTCTAATCAGTTAAACTGCCTGCGTCTTGTTTATATTACTTGATTTGCTTAGCAACCACTTTTGGGGGGTAGAAGGGAGAAAAAAATTCAAGTTTAACCAAAAAAAATAAATTGAATCTTTAAAAGTATTATCGGTATGTAATTTTATACTTCCAAATTCAATAATAAAATTTGTTTTTAAACTAATATAAGACATACAAAATGTCAAAATATATAAAATGTTAACAATTTAAAGTGTTCTTATAAGCCATATTTCATATTAAACTCAAGATAAGAAATTCCCTTTTATCAGTTAAGACTTTCTCTAGAAACTAGAGAACATGAAGATGAACTGAGTACTGCTAAAGCATAATGGATGGTCATGTTTGATTGACAAAGCTGTAAGACATGAAAAAAAAATACTGTAACATAATCCTTAAAGATGTACAACTATAGCATTACAGATTCTATAAACTAAGGGGATATCAGTACAGCAAATTTATATTTATTAGGTTGCTTAAAAATTTTACTTTCAAATTGTAATATTTATTCATTCCTTTGTTCATTGAACAGTTGAGTGCCTTTTTATTGCCAGACATATGTAATGAATAAAAAAAGCTTATAAAATATTTATAACTTTTACTCCAGTAACTCCTGGTTGAATATAACCTGAGGGGAATGGAATATAAATATGTGCATACAGAAATTCATGTCATATGAAATAATAGTGATCAACCTAAATCTCCAAGGGACAGTGATTAAATAACTGATTATCTTTTGATGGGATATTCATGTACTTGAGTATTTAACATGGAAAAGTTCTGAAGATAGAATGAGGACAGCAGATGAGTTCCGTTATCCAGGTTTAGAGGTGATTCTTGGGTTATGCTGATGTCCAGTTACTGCTATCCTATTAACCATTGACCTTGTGGTTACTTCGCAGTCAAATAAGGTGCCGGTGGTGCAGCCATCGCATGCGGTCCATCCTCTCACCCCCCTCATCACGTACAGCGACGAGCACTTTTCTCCAGGATCACACCCCTCACACCTCCCATCAGATGTCAACTCCAAACAAGGTGAGAGACCCTGCCTTCCTAGGCCTTTCTCAGTAAGTGAGGAGCCACATCTCATTAGTCCAGTGCCTTTACAGGCATCTTTGCTCTGTGTCACTGCGTGGATCAAAGCGTCTTTGTAAGAGACGAATAATTAACTTGATAGGAATTTTTTATAACCCATAAGAATTTGTTGTTGCTTCTCTTATTTTTCAGGATTTTTTTTTAAATTTTTCAGGATTTTAAGAAAGAAGAAGAAAAACATAAAAGGATTATTTTAAAGTTACAGCTTTCAAAATCTAGGATCTACAGTATAAGCCAGTGTGTTACACAGATATTACACTAAAAATTCAATCCTCAGTGTCCCCTACAGTCTTTAGTTATTGCATGTACAAAGTGTTGATGGTAGTGTTTGAAAAATGTTAGAAAAAGGACAAAATAGGAGATTTTTACTTCAAATGTTATTTTTTTAAGTCTTCTGTGATTTCATTTCAGTCCTTTTGTTTTAGCCTCTTTTTTCTTTTTCTTTTTTTTTTTTTTTTTACCATCACCAACTTAGATAGAATAATAAAGTACAAAACCATCTCTGTTTAAAGTCAAAGTAACATGATTCCCATTTTACTTCTCTTCATTATTACCCAGGTCTGCTTCTGTATCATTTACAGAAGAACATAAAGCAGAAGAGGTCTGAATAATCAAAATGCCTGGTTTCTCTAACCTGATGGGTATAAGTATGCATTGGTTGTGGGACTCCAAGCTCTGGTTCTCCAAGCCTTCTGGCTCAATCTGCTTAGAGCACACTTTGAGGATGAATTTGTTCACAGGATGGCCGTTTTTCTCTCCATTTACATACACACTTGGACCTCAACAGGATCTTTAGAAGTTTGAAATAAAAGATCCTATAGAGGGACGCCTGGGTGGCTCAGCTGGTTAAGCAGCTGCCTTCAGCTCAGGTCATGATCCCAGCGTCCTGGGATCAAGTCCCACATCGGGCTCCTTGCTCAGCAGGGAGCCTGCTTCTCCCTCTGCCTCTGCCTGCCATTCTGTCTGCCTGTGCTCGCTTTCTCCCCCTCTCTCTCTCTGATAAATAAATAAAAAAAAATTAAAAAAAAAAAAGATCCTATAGAGCCATGTGAAGGCAGAGAATGTAAAGGTGTAAAATCTGCCATCACCAGCATTTCCCCCTTTTGTCCAGACCAATCATTGATCCACAGTGGTCAATAAAATTTTTAAGTGTAAAAGAAGAGGGGAGTTCAGAGGGTAGGTGTTTTTTCCACTACCGTGAGCTGTATTGCGTTCATTTTTCCACTGTGTTAAATCTGTATTGCGTTCATTTCCATCCATTGTTAAAACAGCTTATTTGAGGACTTAGTTATTGTTGGACTCTGGCTTGAGTGAAGCTATGTACTCTTACCTAGGGAAGGTAGAATCATTTATACAGATGTGTCTGGGTTGGCCTTTTTGTTTTTATTTATTTTTTTAAAGATTTTATTTATTTATAACAGATAGCAAGAGAGGGAGAGAGAGAACACAAGCACAGAGTGACTGGAGAGGGAGAAGCAGGCTCCCTGCTGAGCAGGGAGCCCAATATGGGGCTTGATCCCAGAATGGGATCATGACCCGAGCCCAGGGCAGACATTCAACAACTGAACCACCTAGGCGGCTCCAGGTTTGCCTCTGTTTTACTCCTCATTTCCAGTCTTTTTCTACTTTCCTTTTATCAAGGACCTCCAAAGAATAAGAAACATCCAAGACAGATGGAGGACATATGGTGAGAAAGAGAACTAAGATAAGATATTTTAGGAAGAAGGTAGAGTTTAAGAGGGAAGATCATGACCTTGGTCATGGTGATTTCAAGTGCCTTATAGATACCTGGAGGGAGAGAAGGAGTAAGATAATTTATGGGTCACCATCCCAGAGCAGTATCTGAGCTGGAGATTCATATCTGGGAACCTTAAAGCTGTAGATACCAGTTAAATATAGATGTAAAAGCCTCAAACAAGCTACTAGCAAAAAGAATTTAAGAATTTTTTTACTTGTTTTTAAGCTACTTATTTAATAATTTCATAGTACTTACTATATCCTAGGCCCTGTTTTAAGCACTTTTGAAACAAACTTATTTAAAACAATAACACATGATGGTTCAGTAGTTCTTTCTTTCAAGAATTCTAGGATGGTTCTATTTTTAAAAAAGACTAGTTTTTGACTAGCTACCAATTAATGTTTATTATTTTCTCTTCTCTTTCCATCTCTTCTGCTGCCCTACCTTGTTTTGCTTTACTAATTGTAATTTATATCATTACTTCTCAAAAAAATTTTTTTTAAATTTTTGAACTCTCTAGAACTAGAGAAAGAACAAGTGGGCATGATTAGAAAATTGCATATTCTTTGAAGTTCTTATTTTGGCCTAAAAATTTGTGTGATTTTTGCATTCTAATCCATGCACTGTATTTGCTTTAATATAAAATCCTGTTTTTAATTATTTTTTTGGTAAACAAAGACCTCACAGACCTTGTCACCATTTAACTCTGGGGATATGTAAACTTTGCTTTGAAAAGAACTAATTTGCTTGATTTGGGGTTTGTATCATTACACTTGGTCATATTCATCACCAAAAAAAAAAAAAAAAAGTAAAAAGCTCATTAGGTCTCTTGCTTTTTCTCTCTCTCTGCCAGCCTTTTTACTTATATCATGTAGCTAAACTAGTTAGAATGTAGAGGTACTGAGGTCAGAGTTACTAATTTCAAAGTTCCTAGGAGGCTGGTTAGTTTTATTTAAAAGAAAAAAGTAGTATCATGCACATACTCTAATGGTAGGTAGAACTATCGAGTAAATATAAATTGTTTGTCAGCAGAACTCATTCTCACTTGTAGGAAAATAACTAGGTTAATTTCACAATAGGAGCACATTCATTTTTTACCTTCCTCCCAGTATGTTGGTGTGAGGTATGTGTGCAGGTGTAGGAAAAGGAAAGGAAGCTGATGCCAGTCATTTTCTTCTCATTATGTCCAGTAAAAATGTTAAAAAGAAAGATTTGGGGAAATTCTGGGTTTCTGTGCCTGTTTATATCTTTGTATTACCCACTGTATCCTTATAAATAACCACAGATACTCACATAACACTATTCTTTGTTACATGTATTCATGCTTTATTCCTCACAACAACCCCTATTCCATTTTTATCCTGATTTTAAAGAACCTTAACACCTAAGTAGCTTCCTCAAAGATACGTAGCTTGTGCATGGCAGAACTGATAGATCCATACAAGTCCAATTCCAGAATCATTTAATCCATAATTATCAAAGTGACTTATAAAAAATTAAAAACTGTTGGGGCGCCTGGGTGGCTCAGTGGGTTAAGGTGCTGCCTTTGGCTCGGGTCGTGATCTCAGGGTCCTGGGATCAAGTCCCGCATCGGGCTCTCTGCTCAGCGGGGAGCCTGCTTCCCTCTCTCTTTCTCTGCCTGCCTCTCTGTCTACTTGTGATTTCTCTCCGTCAAATAAATAAATAAAATCTTAAAAAAAAAAAAAGAAAGAAAAAGAAAAAATTAAAAACTGTTAAGGCTCTGCAGTTTCTAGCCTCTCATACATAGTAAATATTCAATAAATACTAGTGAAATGAGTGACTTGAGATGTGTTTCAATAGCATAGCAGTTGGTGGAGAGGCACACACTTGTAGGATCGTAACATAACAACAGGCCAAATAAAAAACACAGATCCATTCTCTGCTCATATAATGACCTAAGCCACATCACGTACTTAGACATCCATGAAGTGTATACATGCAAAATGGTTGGTGATAATGACCCAGAATGAAGAACGGGTCTGTTTAAACACTTTTAATTTGCTCATTCATTTGTTCAGTCATTCAGAAGTATTTATTGAGGGCCTCCTCTGGAGACAACCATACTTTGACACCTAGATTGGTAAAACATAGACTCTTTTTTTCCAAGCAGTATATAAGCTCACACAGGAAATCATTTGCCCAAATTAACGTAAAACAAAATGAAGAACATCTTAAGTACCATGTTGAAAGTACAAATGAAACATTGTAGATTCAGACAAAGAAGAAGTTTTTCTCAGAGCTATACATTAGAGGGGCATATTTGAAATGTGAGTAGAAATTTATTTAGTAGAAGCCATCAAACTAAATATCATCATAGAACTAGAATCTAGCAGGTGCTAGTAAGCAAATGTAGTTTCCTTTTTCCTCCTTTGAGCAGTAAACCCAAATCCAACCAGCTGGTACTGTATTTGGTTGCAGTCCTCCTACCCAGAATCACTGCTGCAGGGCTCTAGGCTCACCTAGAATGTGGATGGGAGTGGAGAGCAAGATTTTAGGCTTGTCTGCATAGATAATGTGCTTGTGTACCTGTCTGTGTCCCAGTGCTAAAATTCCAGGAAAATACACATTTTCTATATACCGGCACAGGATGCCTAAGTAATCAGTAATCATTCCAGACCTTGGTTTTCCTATTTGCAAAAGAAAAAGAGTAAAGTAGACAATTCTGATAGTCTGTGACCTGTAGTCATGATTTTCAAGCTCAATATTCCACAAAGTTTTCTTCTGAGTTAGTCTGATTTTTTTTTTTTTTTTTTTTTAAACTGAGCAGTTCCCCTGCAGACCCTGAGTTTGGGGAGGTTTCTGAATCTCAAAGATAGGGGAGGCAGCAGGTTGGCCCAGTGATGCTGATATGTCAAGAATCATCATTCTTGTAGGTTCCCTTAGATTCATCCCTACTGCTCAAACCTCCCCAGACCCAAGGCAAAAAAAGTCCCAGAATATGAAATTTGGAGTCCACTGTGCCCCAAAAGTAGTGGTATTTCTAGCCAAAAAGGCAGGGGGGGTGGCAGGGATTTGAAACAATCTTTTAAAGACAGCAAAACATGAGATAATCTCATGTAAGCTCTCTATTGAGGGATTAAAAACCTTCTTCCTATCTGCTTCCTGTAAGAGTTGAGTAATAGTTGGTTCTAGCTTCAGAGTTGAATTAACACCAACTTTGAAGGCCATACTAATTAAGTCATTCCCATAGGTTCAAGACCTTTAATATCTCATAAGACCCAAACAAAACCCATAGGCATTTTAAACAGTAAAAAAGCAGAATAATTAAAGAACATCTTTCATATGCTCCCCTGATTTCACATATTGGTCAGTATACAGCCACTGAATGCATATTCTGGGTGTTAAACCTGGAAATGCATGCTCATATATGGAGTTGGCCTTTTAAGGCCAGATTAGCAATATAAAGAAACTTTTGTGGCTTTTTTCTAATCAGAATCAGTTTTCCCCAAATACACTGAATCTAAGTTTTTATATTTTGCATTTTTATGCATGTGCCCCTACTTTTCTGTACCCAAGGTAAAATATAAACAAAGAGATGCCATTTGGGACTAGGATTAGGTATAATCTTTAGGTGGTTTTTACAGTTATAGGGCAATGTGCCCCAGGGAGTGTGAGCTCAAGAAACAATTTGGTGGCGTGCTCATTTTCTGTGGAATACAACTAATCCAGAACAGCTTGACCTTGGAGCCCAGAGGACTCAACTTGATGAAGAGCTTAGTTGGAGCTGAAGTGGCAGAGACCAAATGAATCATATCAAGTGTGACCATTATGGGGCTGAAGATGATTCCTAATTAATCTTTGATCCTCTGAGGTATCACATTTCCCAAATCTATGTGTCCATAAGGGAGCCAATGAAAATATGAAAGTGGCAATTTACCTAATCCTTGGGCACCATGTCAGGCCATCTACTCATGAAGGCTGTCATTTTCCATTCTATACAAAAACTACTGTCTACCATTTTATTAACCCAAGTGGAATAATGAGGGCAGACTAAGTAATTTAAAAATCTTCCTATGGTTACTGTTTTACTAGCAGCATATTTACTCTTTAAGGAGTTCCTCAAGATGTCCTGTTTTAGGACCTGTTTTTTCTGATTTTGAGATCTTGAGAAAGGCTAACAAACTGACCGCAGTTAAATGCATCCTATAAGCAGTGTTTCATGCTAGACCTTAAGAATTAATGGTATAAAGCATTTTATTGCTTCTCTTTTATTCTTGTAGTCTGATGTCCTGTGAATCTGAAAACTCTCTTCTCCATTGTTCTTTTGAACAGGCATGTCCAGACATCCTCCAGCTCCTGAGATCCCTACCTTTTACCCCCTGTCTCCAGGTGGTGTTGGACAGATTACCCCACCTCTTGGCTGGTAAGATCCTTCCTGCAGCCTTCAATCAGTCATTTGAGCATGTGCTCTCTTCTTTCCATTCATGGAAATTAGCTTTATGAATGATAACATTTGTGGAGTTGAAGAAATTTCACATCAACAAGCAAGGTGCTAACTTTATTTCATTTCAATTTGAAGGATTAAAAAATATATAGACTTTGAAATGGATTGAATCCCTTTGCTAATATGTGTAGAAAATGACTGTAGCATTTACTTTGAGGCTTATAGTCTTACGGATTCAATTTGTGGCTTTGGGCATTTGCTATGCCTATACACAGGGCTCAGTGTGGTTCTTCTTGTTTACTTTTTTATGAACAACTTATTTTTGAAACAAACTTAGACACATTGGATATCAGTCTTTGCTTATAAAATGAGCAAGTGAGGGAAATGGCAACTCAAAATTCAAAAATACAAAAGCCTCTTTTGGATGTTAATAAAGTAAGCACCAGTTTGAGTTCGGACAAGTGAAAAACTGATGTTTGGGCTTCCTTTCTTCAGAATCCAGACACTCATTATTTTGTTGTTTATATCTAGAAAAATTTTTACTGCTGTTTTCAAAATTCTTTAAATTATAAAGGTAAAGGAAAGGAAATGTATTTTTGGAAGGAAGACTTTTACATAGTGCAGCCTATTTTTCTCATGTTATTGTTAGCACACAGCGTACGCCCATCCCACTCCCATTTCTTCTCCATCCCTCCCTCCCCACTGCTCACTCCATGGAAACACTGCTTCAACTTGAGCAGAGGAACCCTCTCTTTTCTTTATCTGACCTTACGTCCTCAAAGCCCCCTATCACTCCCCCAGTCCTTACCTTGACTTCCTTATGTTATTTCTTCTTCAGCAAGAAGGGGTCATCCTGTCTTGGAAATTCCAGCTGTCTGTCTGTCTGTCTATCTCTCTCTCTCTAGCACTAAATCTCCCAGTCAACTGTTTGAGTTTAATTGATTATGCATACACTTTCAAACCTACATCAATTATTCTGTCTGAACTTAACGACTTAGGGGCAGTAATCCTGTGTTGAGTGGCAGCTGGAAATAAAGACTGTGTAAATGAGAAATGTGAGATGTAGGGAAAAACAGAGATGGGATTCTCAGAGTGGAGAGGGAATAATTCCAGTGAATTGGTCTTTTATTTCTTGACTATAGAATAGGTATATGAAGGGGTAGGGGAGTGCAGTATTTTTAAAATATTTGTTCATTTAAAAAAATAAAATAAAATATTTGTTCATTTTTATATAAATTTCTCCCCTCTTTCCTTCCCTGAAGTTCTCAAAGATTTCTGAAAGGAGTATTTCACCATTCTCATGGTTCTGTTATATTCAGTAAACATATTATATGTCTTATTTTGTTCAAAGCGTTAGTGGGATCGGGAGAGAGGAAAGGGTTAAAAGGTAATTCATGGACTGGTTTGCTTTTCAAGTTGAGGGTGGGAGATTTTCTTCAAGGTAAATGGTGCTTGGGTTGGGTGGAGGGTAAGAAGGGAAGCTTCGGATAACTGAAGAAATGCTGTGCTCTGTAATTAGCCCCATGGGGTTCTTTTTGAATACCTCCCTCTTCTCCCCTCATCAAACTCTTATTGCTGGTTGGTAACTCATGTTTTGTCATTGATGGGTTCCTTTCTTCTGTGACCTCAGGCAAGGTCAGCCTGTATATCCCATCACGGGTGGATTCAGGCAACCCTACCCATCCTCACTGTCAGTCGACACTTCCATGTCCAGGTAGGTGGAGGTGGAAACTGGGCACCCCAGGACAAGTTGCTCCTCTTGCGCTTGCATTTCGTGCGCCTCTGCTTGCCTCTCGGTCGGCTAGGAGGGTGCATACCTCAGCCCCGCGTCTGTCTGTGCAGTGTGCCTGGCTCCCACACTAGGTGTCGCAGAGATTCCTGGGTAGGAGCCAAACGCTGCACCCCCCAGCACCAGTCACACCCCTGGGGAGACGACGCAGCAACACCTGGGAAACTGTGCATCTGAAAGAACTCACTGCCACCTGACTGTGGGATGTGAAACGACCTGAAAGCAGACATTCTAAGAAGAGCTTCTTTGATTCAAAATATGCTGGGAGTGGGGTAGCAGGGAGGAGAAAGACTGGTCTGGTCTGAGTTCTGTAATTTGCTTTCTTTGAGGAAAGTTGTAACCATTTAATGCGACAGTGTCCGAAAATGCCCAGATAGTCAAGAACCTTCCTGGACCAAGGCTGTCCGAAGAGAAAGAACGGTGCTTACTGGCTGTCAGGCCATGCGGGGTGTGTGTCCTAGTGTGTGAATCAGGCCCTGTGTGGACATGTTGTAGTTCAAGCGAAGCTCTGTGAGGTCTGCCATGCCACACTGCTCTGTGTACTGCTTTTGCTTCTGGAAAGGATGGCGTCTGTGCTCGATGTACACACACATTCGTTGTGCATCATCTGTTTGTCCCATGTGGCTTGTTCAGGGGAGCTAGCATCATTGTGCTGGAAGTTAAACTACTGGGCTAGTAATTGGTTGGGAATCTTCACTTTTGATTATTTGGTATGAAATTCACAATTTCTGTGGTGAATTTCAGCTTTTTAAAAAATCATTATTTGCTCAGCAAATTGCAAATGTAGTCGGTTGGAGGAGATAAAATTAATATCCTTCCCCCCAAATGTATTTTCACACCTTTTAACGTTGCGAGAACTCTCTGGTGACAGGATTTCCCCCATGCGAAGAACAGCATCATGTGTCTTTGCAAATGGTACACGTAGCAGAGCATCACTGCTTAATCAAAATATTTGTATTTTTCCCATGCCTCCTTAATGTTTAAAAATTTGTTTCTGATCCAAGCAGAGTTCCTTCTTTGCTTCCCAGATGCAGAGATTAATCATGCTGCTGCGATAAAAGACCTGAGAACACTGTTTTGTTGAATTAGATACTCACCTTAAAACAGTTGGAAAAGCCGGGCACCTAGTTGGCCCAGTTGGTAGAGCATGCAGAGCTTGATCGCAGGGTCTCGAGTTCTCAGGTCGTTGTGTGTGGAGCCTGCAAATCAATCAGTCAATCCATTTGAAACACACAAATTTCTAAAGCTATTAAAATTTATCCAAAGCATTTATTTTTATTTTAATTTTTTTCTTGCATGGCAGTTGCCCTTCTTTGCACTATATGGTGGGGGACAGTTTAAGATTTTTTTTAATGCTCTACCAAGTGTACTTGGGAGAAAAGCCTTTAGCATGTGCAGTTTTTACCTGATGCCGAACTGTACCCTTCCCTTAATTTTATTATCCGTTTTTCATAAGACTAGATCTCTCAAATAGTACTTTCTTTCCGTATAGAAGATTATTTTAGAAGATGCTGATGGCAGCTTTATTAAATTAGGGACTGAAAATAAACTTCCTGTGCCTTATTTTCTCAGTTGTTCTCTCCAGATATCAATAAAGAAGCCAGCCATTTGAGAAGACTTAATTTGACAGTTTGCTTAGGCAGAGATATTTTAATGTGGTGTCTTCAGCTTTCATTTAAAAATCATTTAAAAAGCTAAATCTTAATAAAGTATGTTTCCAGCAATTACTGAAATTCTTCTCTGAAAACTGCTTTGCAAGAAAATTGACTCTTTTTTTTTTTTTTTTTTTTTAAACCTATGCTCTAGAGTCCTCCCAGGAAAAATGTCTGATTCTGTTAGTTTGGGAAAAAATTCTGTTATACAAGGAATAAGTATAAATGTTTCCACTTGAATACAGAGAGAAATTAATTATTGGCCCACTCTGATTCATAGTTATTTCTCCGATGTATAAAGGTGTGTTTTCACTTTCAGCCAATAGGAGTTAGTGGATTGTTTCAGAATTCTGCCTCCTTTTTGCTGCAACAGCCACTAGTACATATTTTCCTTTCTTTCCTTCTTTCAGGTTTTCCCATCACATGATTCCTGGTCCTCCTGGTCCCCACACAACTGGCATCCCTCATCCAGCTATTGTAACACCTCAGGTCAAACAGGAGCACCCCCACACTGACAGCGACTTAATGCACGTGTGAGTACGCCTCTGGTTTCACCTGTGAACACCTGAACAGACTGAGGACTTAAACACAGCTTCTGCTTGCTGTTGTTGAACACTTCCTCCCTCTCTTTTATTACGAAAATCAGTGTGTCTCTGCCTTGATAGTACCGCCCCTGAGGACTTTAAGCGGCTTGATTCTCACTGCACTGATTTTAAGATTGGAATGAAGCATGGACCTCAAAAAATCAAGGGACCTGCACCAAAACGGAGCAATCTTCCAAGTGTGGGCATTGAATAATCTTGAGCTGTTTAGCAGTTCAGTGCCAGGTTTTAATTGGGTTCTGATTGTTGCACCCGATGGTACCGGAGGGAAGTAGACGGGACGGCTCCCTGCATTTCCTTCTGGACATGCACTAAACCATGCTTTAGGCTTCAAAAGCACAGAATTCAAGGGAAAGGGGCAGACCAAGCCCAGGATCCCCTATCAGGCCAGGCTTTTCTCAGGATGTTATACAAGGACTAAATTTCCTAAAGAGATCAGTAATTGAATTCCTTAATCTAGGGTCTGTAGACGGGGGCGGGAGGATGGGGTCGCAGCGGGCATTGGTGCAGAAAACCCCAGCACATGCAGGCAAAGCCAACATGCACTTGCTTAGGGGAGAGTTTCATTAGGTTCTCAGAGGGACCCTTGACGGAAGAAGCTCAGAACATCAGTTCTGAAAGAGGAATAACCACCCATACTTTGTGTTCAGCTTTTCTTGAGGTGACCAAGGAGCACGGGCTCAGGCCCATTTGGCGTCAAACACTTGCATAGCTATAGGTCAACTTTGTCAGACCAAAGGATCTTTGCTCCTCCTGAGTTGTTTTTCTGACCCGATGCTCTTCTGGGTGCTTGTAGAGCTCCTAGAGGATTGTCCCCGGCCTGAGTTTTTGTCTGGTGACATGAGCGATGCTCTGCTTCCCCTGTCTCTCCCTCCCCACCCCCTTACCATCCCAACCACCTTTTAGGAAGCCTCAGCATGAACAGAGAAAGGAACAGGAGCCAAAAAGACCTCACATTAAGAAGCCTCTGAATGCTTTTATGTTATACATGAAAGAAATGAGAGCGAATGTCGTCGCTGAGTGTACCTTAAAAGAAAGCGCAGCTATCAACCAGATTCTCGGCAGAAGGGTAAGTAGTAGGGTGGGATGGAAATGTTTATGGTGACCTTGGACTGTCTTGTTAAAGGTGGTCATAGAATGCATTTGTATAATCACAGCCACTTTGGGAAGTAACAGAAGATAGGATAATAATCTTTAGGGGGATTAAACGATAGAATGCATGGTTAACAGTTTAGATTGTACCTAGCACATAGAAAACCTCCTGTAAATGCTAACTGTTTTCCCTGTTATCTTTTATTGGGTGTCTTTATGTGCCAGGTACTCTGGTAGGCATTAGATAATAACTGCTGAATAAAATAGATCGGGTCCTTGTCTTCATGGAGCTTAATGTCTTCTGAGAGGATACAGATGCTAGACAGATAATTACCTGGTGTATAATTAAAACAGTGAGAAATGCTGTGAATGTCAAGAGTAAGATTCTATGAGAAAGAATAATAGGGAGCTAGGGAAGTGCCCCTCTAGGAAGATGGTATTAAAGCTGAGACCTGAGTAAGGAGTAGAAATTAACCGCATGACTAGTGGTGGGAGGTGGGCCCTCCCCAGATGGAGTGATAGGTGTGTGCATTCATGTCTGAAGCAAGAAAGCACTTGGCCCACATAGGGAACTATAGGAAGGCCTTGCTGTACCAGCCACGCTTCTGGAAACACCCAGGCAAACACAGGGGGCCCGAGACAGAAGTAGATCTACTCTACTCAGAAGCTTTAAGGAAGAATTTATATGGGTCAGAGAAGTTCTCTCGAAAAATTGCTCTCTGGGTCTTAAAGTGTATATAGGTGCATGGTTTCTGCCTTGCCCCTTTTCTGTTCATTCCTTCTTTAACTCATGCCAAGATACTTTTCAGATCACCTGCTGTATAGCAGGCTCTAGGCTACAACCAGGACAGACACTCTTGAGATTTCTTTATCCATCCACCAGCCCAGAGGCTATTAAGTCTTTCCAGGAGCTTTTCTTGGGATAGAAATGGTTTTAAAATATCGGATATCTGAGGAGTGGTGGAAAAAATTGGAGTCTTTCTAATATTACATTATAATTTTAGAAATGCTTCATTTTAATTGTTGATGCTCTTCATATGTGTGTGATAGTTACTTCAGTTATGAACTCCTATATTTGTTTTTGCAACCTCTCAAGGAATTCATGATTCGTTAATGAACATTTAGGTGAGGAAGGCCTAACAGTCTTTGTAAAACTTAGATGATTGTGTTTTAACTGTTGTTGTGGTTAATTTTTACCATGTTTGATACAAACCTAATAAATTTCAGCATTCATAATGGAAGATATGCAGGAGATTACCAGGCCATGTGAACAGATGGGGGGCAGCAAGCTTTCTTGTATTATTGATTCCTGTTGGATAGAATAAAAATGCAGTTATTTCCAATCTGCAGGACACCAGAGTTTCAGGGGTAGGGTGTGGTGGCAGATTATAGCTCTCTTGGTGCCCCATGTCAAATACTCTCCCTCCCTGTGGATTCTTAAACACGTAATAACAATAATTACAGTGATTTCCCAAGCCAGAGCATAGCAGATAAATGATTCCCATCATCTTTGAGGAACTTCACCTTAAAAGCTTAAAGGCTGATGACCATTCCCCCTGACCCTTTAAAGAAACCAGAGGGAAAGAAGGGTTGATGTTCTTTTTTCAGTTTATATAAAACTCTTAGCTTTTTTCCATTTTTGAGTTAAAGGTCCCCTGACCCTCCAGTGGGAATTATTTTCTTGCTCAAGAGAGTAGGTAGGGATATAATACAGAGGTATGCTTCCTATTTTTAATGCACGTTTCCAACAATTGCTACTTTCTCAGCTCCCATAACGATCCCCAGATCAGAGCGTGTGTCCTAAAAGATGGTTCTCATTTGGGATCTCTCTCTGTCTTTGATTTGGACACCTGTTTCTATTTATAGGTCTCTGAGATCTTTGATTAAGATCAGGTTTTCTATCCTTTTCATAACTCCCCTCTGGCAGGGTAGTCCTTGCTAGTTCTTTAAAGATCCTGCTTTAAAATCATGAAGTTTTATACACTGGCATAATTAGAATTTTTAAAATTAGAACTTAAATTCATTCTGGAACATTTTTAATTTTTGATTTTATTCATCTGTACTGTATCCCTAAAAAGAAATGTTCAGTCACATAAATTTAAGTTCTCTTCTTCGTGTTTGTAAATAATAATAGCACAAATCTTATTTTCAAAGAAGCCTTTTCAGAACTTCCAGGCTGTTAAGCAAAGTCTATTTGTTGCAAATTTATTATCAGATTTTTTTTTTTTACTCTATACATTTTCCAAATTTAAATTGGTATTTTCTCAACTTGGGAAATGCTGACAATGAAATCAGATTTTTTTTCAATAATTCAGTTTTTTCACAATCAAAAGAAAGATAAGTGTTTTTAGCCCATTGTGTTTCAGAAATTCCTATAAAGAAAGATCATCTCTCTAATTTGTACTAGACTTTTTGTTTTCATTTACAAGGCTTTAATACCGTTGTTTTACCTACTGTGTTACTCTGGTAAATGATCTTTTATTTGTGGGAAGATTTTGGGCATTAGAAATATCAGGGAACTAAGAGCAATCGAAAATTCAAGTAAATAGTTTGTGGCCTGTTTTTTTCTTTTTTCTCCTTGCATTTGCTCAGTTTTGTTAGCTGGAATCGTTTTGTCAACCTAAATGTCCCATTTTAAGTAAAAAATAACCGGTGTTTGGGTAAAAACTTACTCCAGGTTTTCTCAGCAAGTTACAAAGCTGCCAGAAACTATGTAAAATTATACCGATGTATGTTGCATTAGTTTAAGAGAGCTCTGACTTGTCAAATGAATAAACAAATTTATAAAAGTTATAATTTTACCTTTTTTTTCTTTTTGTCTTGTCTCTCCATTTGGTAACATTTTGCCTCTTGCCAATCAGGTTTAGCTCCAGGACTGTATAAATATTAATGATCAGTCTTTTCTTAGAAACAAAACAAAACCCCAAACAGACAATCAAGGTGGATCTTTTCCACAGTGTGCAGTTTGTTTTCCACCCTGTAGGTCTCTAGTACTGGGTCAATGTTCCAGATTTAGGAAGGCCTGGGCTTGGCAGAAGCCTGGTTTAAACTCGAAGTTCCGCCCCACACATGCTTCCTTCTTAGGCTTGATTTTACTAATTGTGTTCACCTTGCCGGTACAAAGAACTCTGTCTCAGGTAACTTATTTGGGGTTTTATTTTCCTGCCACCTCCCCAGTGTCTGCCCCCCCCCCCCACCATTTTTTAAAGAAAAAGCAAATTACCTGATTTGCCTTCGGGTTCGGACCCAAGTCCTGCTGTGTGTGTCCTGCTTCTTAACTACTTGACACTGTACTTCTAAAGCGATTGAAAAAGAAGCCATCTGTCCTATCCCAACACAGAGGCCCAGCCGTTCTGGGGTTTCTGGAGGAACTGAATCCGCTGCCGGGCCCTTGGGCACCACGCAATGGGAAGCTGGAGTGGGAGGGTGGGGTGTGGCAGAAGGTGCTCCAGTGTTCTTGAGGTCAGATCCCTGATCCTGGAACAAACACAAGGCCGGGGTTTTCTGGAGGCATGCTGCCTAGCCCTACCCCAGGAGCCTCCTCCAGGAGCGCTTTTCTCTCTCATGGCCTCTCTCTCCCTCATCTGTCCTTTCCCCACCCCAGTTCAGCCACACCTTTCTTTTCTTTGTCCTTGTTTTTTAAAACTAGGACAGGGAAATTAAAATCACTTAGGGCAGTTGAATGAGAAGGAATGCTTAGCACCATGGAGCTGAGGCTAGCGGGAGTGGGAAGCGGGAGCTGAGCCGTAGTGTGCGTGCCTTTGGCGTGGGTCAGGTCTGCCCTCCTGTGGCTGCACCTCCCTGCCATCCTCTCTGGCTAGCTGGTCCCCCAGTCCAGCTGGTTCTCCTGGAAGTTTGGTGCTAGGGGAGATCCTAGCACCAGAGAAGTGGGGAAAAGACTTGAAAACCATCTGCTAGGGCACCTAAAGTGAGTGGTGTGCAAACATATGCAAAGCAATGTGCACATGTAAGCTGCTTAAATTCCTGAATGGATGCCTTGCATACATAAGCTATTTTGCTGTATATGATACATAATTATGTCTGTTATCAGAAGGGAAATGGAAAGTTGGCAGGGTATCAGGCATTTCATTCTCCAGGTTAGATACTACAATCTCAGGTGCTAGATGGCAAAATAAATCTAGATAGCACTCCTTGCTTTCCAGCAGAAGGAAGCCAAACACCATAGCCGTAAGGAGCGCACGTGTGACTGGACAGTGTTGTCAGCGTCCTTCCGCTAGACTAGGTAGTATGAGGAGGGGCAATGGGATGGAGGCAGACTGACCTGAGGTCTTAGGAAGAAGGTCTCAGACTCTCTATATGACAGATGTGCATTATCCTTGTAAGGTGAAGATGCATCTGCGTGGAAAAGACATCTGGACATGATCACATTTTGCATAAATAAATGGTACTTGGTTTCAAATACCAGAATATAGTACAGACTGAAAAAGCACTAAGTCAGGTGTTGAGGTTCATCAGTGAAAGTTCTTTCTAATTTATACTGGAAAAGAGGAAGGGTGGGAGACAGATCATGTTACTTTGGATATTTAATTGCCTTTGATGTGTTTCATGCGATCTGGGAGAACAGAATAGAGACCAAAGTTTGCGTTTCACTCTCGCCGCCAGACTCCCAAGTGGACTTCTGCAGCACTTGCTCTTCTGCCATCTAAAAATAAATCAGAGTTTCAGTGCTTAATATTTTCATCCTTTAATGTTTGAAACGTGAAATCTATAATATCATTGCTCTTTTGCCTACTTTGATTTGTTTTCCTTCTTTTTTTTGTTTTAGTGGCATGCCCTCTCCCGTGAAGAGCAGGCTAAATATTATGAATTAGCACGGAAGGAACGACAGCTACATATGCAGCTCTATCCAGGCTGGTCTGCAAGAGACAATTATGTAAGCTCCTTCTGCATGCCAACAGCTCTCTACCTTCACTCATTCTTGCTTTCTGGGTTTTTTGTTTTTTTTTTTTAAAGATTTTATTAATTTGACAGTGAGTGAGTGAGAGAGAGAGACCTGCACAAGCAGGGGGAGCAGCAGGCAGAGGGAGTGGGAGAAGCAGGCTCCCTGCTGAGCAGGGAGCTTGAAGCAGGGAGCTTGATACAGAGCTCGATCCCAGGACTCTGGGATCATGACCTGGGCCAAAAGCAGACACTTAATGGACTGAGCCACCCAGGCGCCTCTCTTTCTGTTACTTTTGTGATGAAAATGTGTTTTAGAGTACATTATCCCCACCACCACCTCATTCACTGGGGACACATTTCAGAAACCCCAGTAGATTCCTGAAACCACCAATAGTACTGAACCTCTATGTACTATGTGTTTTCCTGTTCATATATACCTATGATAAAGTTTTTATAAAGGAGACATAGTAAGCAATTGACAATAATATAGAACAAAAACATAACAACATACTGTACTAAAAGTTATATCAATGTAGTCTGTCTCCCTCAAAATATCTTACTGTACTGTCCTCACCTCTCCCTTGTGATGATGTGAAATGATAACATGAGACATGAAGTAAGATGACTGATGTAGGCATTGTGAAGTTGTGTTAGCCTTCTCTTGGCTTGCTGACGCCATGTTAGAAGGAGGATTGTCTGCTTCCAGACCTTGGTTGACCAGGGGTAACTGAAACTGTGGAAAGCTTTGAGCTGTCATAGCTTTTTACCCTTTGGTTATATAATACTCTTTTAAGGCAAAACTTAATCCAAAAAATCCACTAAAATGTTGGTGAAAAATAATTTTTTAAAAAAGCCTGTAATCTCAGGGTGCCTGGATGGCGCAGTCAGTTAAGCAGCCAACTGTTGATTTTATGGTCTCAGGATCATGGGATCAAGCCCTGCCTTGGGCCCTGCACTGAGCAGAGACTCTGCTTGAGATTCTCCCTCTCCTCCATCTGCCCTATTACCCTGCTCATGCTCGCTCTCTGTCTCTCTCTGTAAAAGAAATGCCCTTTTTTTTTTTTTTTAAGATTTTATTTATTTATCTGACAGAGATCACAAGAAGGCAGAGAGGCAGGTAGAGAGGAGAAAGCGGGCTCCTATTTCTGGGGCACCTGAGTGGCTCAGTGGGCTAAGCCTCTGCCTTCGGCTCAGGTTATGATCTCAGGGTCTTGGGCTCGAGCCCCACATTGGGCTCTCTGCTCAGCATCTTCCCCCTCTCTCTCTGCCTCCCTTTCTGCCTACTTGTGATCTCTTTCTGTCAAATAAGTAAATAAAATTTTTTTTTAAAAAAAGCATTTTTCTGTTTAGCATAGTGTTTCTATGTATCGGTTTTAATGGCTTTATTATTTTCAATGATTGTCACAATTAACCATTTTTTCCTGTTTATTAGACAACTAAATTACTATTTTTTTTTTTTACAATTGGAAATCTATAATGAAGCTATCTATACATAACAGGTTTTTTTTTCTGTGTTTACAGCTATTATTTCTGTAGGATAGATTCACAATAGTGGAATTGTTGAGTTAAAGGATATAAACATTATAAAGACTCTTTGATACTTACTGTCAAATTTCTTTCCAGAAGGATCTAATTCTTTTTCTTTTTAATATGTTATGTTAGTCACCAGATATTATCTAATTCTTAAGAAAGTATGTATTCAAGTGACTGTTTTGTCACAGATTAATTAAAGCTGGACTTAAAAATGTTTTTGTTTCATATTACTGTACCTTGATGTCTAGTATATGTTTTATTCAAATGGAGTAAGTATTTTATTTTTTAAGTTGTACTAATTGGCCAGAAATACCCCGTTTATCAGGCCCGTTATTTTATTAATTTAGAATTTGTAGATTTTACTAATGTGGTCTTGATACAGCAAAGACTATTACTGAGAAAGTATGTTATAAATTATATATTTCAGTTTTATATTTTATTAAAGGGAATAATTTTGAATATTTAAGTTCCTAAGTTAAAATTTTTGAAGATCATTTTCAGTGTTCCATGTGCACCTGGCATTAGAAAAGCCAGTTAGGACAGCCTTAATATTACGTAGAATTGTCCCTTTTCAAAAGGGTGAGGCTGAAACCATTAATATATAATTTAATGTGTGACCACTGCTGTAGATGGTCCTGTGGGGCCCCATGTCTGAGGTCAGACATCCCATATAACGGGACACCAGGACTTTTGGCACACATTTGTTTCCTGTAATGTGCTCTGACAAACGTCACCGCTGGTCGGGATCTGAAGCTTAAGCTTTGGCTACAGCTTTGCCACAGGAAGGAAGAGTCGTGGGCTTGCCACAGAGGAACGGCAGCTCCTCGGACTCTCCTGAGCTCTTGTTGGGTTGTTTTAATAAGTACCATATGCCTGTTGTCAAGAACTGTCTTAAATGTTTTCTGTGATATTTTCTAATCCTTACAGTAATTTAGGGTCATGAATAGTGTTATTGCATCTTAATGCAATATGGGGGAAATGAAGGGGTCAGACAGGTTGAGTGGCTAAATTGCAGTTATACCCTGGTCTCCCTGACTCTGAAAATCTATGCAGTATTCCTTCTCCACAGGAGACTAGCACAGTCTTTCCAGCGCCTTCTTAAGGCGACTGCTCTAATTCAAGAGTTTTCTCCCCTGAGCTGTGCTTCTGTTCTCTGGGCAACAATTAGCATCTTTCTGGACAGATTTGACCCATGGAAGAACTATGCTGTGCTGTGGATTTGTATAGATTTAGCATTGCTTGCTGCACATCTTTGAGGGAAGTTTCTGTTCTGAATCTTAGGTAAAGGATAAAATTTTAAAAAGAGATAAACACATATTCTGTCCCTCTCTCCTTTTCTCCATGTGGGGAGATGAGAAGAAAGTAGTTTTGAAAAAGCCAGTATAATGTGAATTTACCTTTAAAGATGTTCTTCTGCAGAATTTTTAAAAGAAATTGTTTGGCATAACTTGATTGTGGGATTCCCCTGGAATGAATGGAAAACCCGGCTTTGTTACATACTATTTTTATAACAGTAAATATAAGCCTATTAATTACCAAGGCAAACAGAAGTTGATCAAGAGATAGTGCTTTAGCTAAAGAGATTACTTTTTTTAAGATTTTATTTATTTATGTATTTGACAGAGATCACAAGTAGGCAGAGAGGCAGGCAGAGGGGGGTGGGGGGGGAAGCAGGCTCCCCGCTGAGCAGCGAGCCCGATGTGGGGCTTGATCCCAGAACCCTGGGATCGTGACCCGAGCTGAAGGCAGAGGCTTTAACCCACTGAGCCACCCAGGTGCTCCTAAAGAGATTATTCTTAAAATAGCAGCATAGGAATGGAGTCTAAACAAGATGCATGCCTTGTATCTTAGCAGTTAGTGTCCTTATCCTCATATTAAATATTATATCAATTTTTAATATTAAAATGCTCTATTCTGTGGCAACATAGATTTTATAACTTCAGTACTTTTCATTTTTATTTTTTGTAACTTTTATAACCAAAGTTTTCATAAATCAACAGTACACATATTTTCTTAGGTGAGATCAACCAGATATTTGTATTGTTAGAGTTGTTTTTTTTTTTTTTTAAGATTTTTATTTATTTATTTGAGAGAGAGACAGTGAGAGAGAGCATGAGCGAGGAGAAGATCAGAGGGAGAAGCAGACTCCCCATGGAGCTGGTAGCCCAATGTGGGACTCGATCCTGGGACTCCATGATCATGACCTGGGCTGAAGGCAGGAGTCCAACCAACTGAGCCACCCAGGCGTCCCTGTTAGAGTTTTTTAAATTTAATGCTTAATATCCCCAGTATTATATATCATTTTAATGAAGAATATTTTTATATTAACCACATGCAAATGAGTTTTTTGTAGAAGCTGACATCAGAACATCCAAACTACTTAGGTCTTTTTTGTCTGCATAAAATGTTGGTTCTCTTGAAACGGTGGTTCATACTGAGACTCTAATACAGGTCATTTCACAAAGGCACTAGTGGGCTGACACCTCAGGCCATGGTCGGGTATACTGGGCCTGCACAAAGCAGCAGAGATGTGCTGAGACGCTCAGATGGGGCTCTTTGGAGCCAAGAGCCCTGTGGGGAGGGCCTGAGGGACCCGGCCTGCTGCAGCCTCTGGAAGGGGCTGGGTTCTGGCAGTGAGGGCCACCTGAGGGAGGGGTGGGGACAGACCAGACCAGGGTAGATTGGAGGTGAGCAGGGCTGAGACGATTCCTGGAAGAGCTGGCACTTGACATGAGTGTTGAAGGGTAAATGGGAGCCCGGAGGAGAGAGTGAGAAGTTCCTGACACATGAAACAACCTCATAGTATCTTCTGAAAACCACAGTTCTGCCACTTGCAAGGAAAATAGGGGAAGCCCTTGAGAAGCATTCTTCTCATTCTTGCTCTGCTTCTGTCTGCTCCCCTCCTCCCAGAGTGCTTTTAATAACAGCGTTAAAGTCAACTCCATTATTTTTGATAGGCCATTTCCCAGAGGCATGAATCTCTGCTGTTTCTGAGGATAGTTTGAGTCAAGCTCCCCAAGCTTTAAAGCTTCAGTGGTCAGGCCACGGGACGTGTAGAGAAACTATCCTGAGGTGCATAAAAACACAGACTTTTATACATTCACACAGGATATGCAGTGTAATCTTACAGTTTTATGTAGCTAATGTGATTATCACAGCAGACAGAAGCTAGAACTATTGGATGTGATGTGTGTTCTGTATAGTTCTGTGAAAATACCGTCCTAATCCCGGGTGGCCATTTACTGTACACAGAAACTGAATATGTACTGTGTCTCTTCCCAATTATAATTACTTCTTAGGGGAAATTATGAAGAAAAACAGAATATTAGAATACCATAAATGGGACTTAAAGTTGTAAATCTGTGAGGGTGATTTCAAGATGTATTTAAGATTGCAGGAGTATTTGTGTTATTGTGTCTATTTTAGGATACAAGGTCCAAATTCACCAGAAGTATCTTTGAAATCACTGTTCATTTCCTCAGGTTCAGTCTTACCTTTGTGCCGCTATCCTTGATGATGTCATGCCTGTGCCATGGGGGCTAAGGGTCTTCACCTAAAATCGTGAATTTTTAATGACATGGTGGAATTGAGAGGAAGGAAGCTTTATCATGAACACTACCAGAAGTGGGTTCCGAGTGTGGTAGTTGATAACAGAACACCTCCGTAAGTGGGCTTGGCTTGAGTGGGCATCTGTGGTCACAGGCCTAGGACCTCACTACCTTAGTGTGTATGTGGGAGACCACTTCCATTGTCAGTTTTGATAGTAAAATACGAAGCAGGGGAGTCAAAGGTCACAAAGAGGGAAGAATTTCTCTCTTTTGCTGTTTCTAGGTGTAAATGGTCAATTAGAGAGTGAGAATGAGGCACTTCTCTCTCTTTGTTGCCTGTCTGCCTTTTGTACCGTTGTGTCCCTTCATGCCTGTGATCGCAGCCCAGTCAGTCTCTAACGTGACCGTGTGTCCATCTCCTTCCAGGGTAAGAAGAAGAAGAGGAAGAGAGAGAAGCTCCAGGAATCGACGTCAGGTAGGCATGCCATGTGACCTCCCAGCCCGCTCTCCTGCGTGCAACAAACACCTTCTAAAGCAGTCTGTATCTTCTGCACCTGTAACCCGTGGTTTTCTAAACTCTGCTTTCCTTCCCGACAGTCTTTAAAAATATCTAAAAGACCTTTCTTTTAAATGTGACTGTGTGAAGGTACATCTGAGCGCTCCTTCCCCAAACCCCGTCCCCAGAATCCTGGTTGTTGACTGCGGTAGCCTGTGTCTCGTTGTTGCTGTCGTTGTCTCTGTCCTGACACTTCTGCTGAGCTTCTGTCTCCACAGCCCCTCACAGTGACAGCATCTGTTCTGATTTTGTAGTACACTACTTTATGTGTCCCTGAGAATCTTTTCTGTGGTTTGGGTTTTCTGAAATTACAAAACATGACAACAGTTTCCTGGACGTTAATTCAAGGCATCAACCAGTGAGGTCCTGTTTATTACTTTTTCTTTCGTTAAAAGGCAGGCCACTACTTGTACTGCACAAATAAAAACGGCTGGTATAAGAACCACAAAAAGTAAAGCAAATGAGTCCACATGATGTTGTAGCTACTACGTATTTGGAATGTACAAAAAACCGCTTCAATAAAAATTTGTTAAAGACACAATTTTCTGCAGGTACAGGTCCAAGAATGACAGCTGCCTACATCTGAAACATGGTAAGAATGATTCTCTGGTCCTCCTGCTGACGTTAGTTATAAACAAAGGCAACTTGCTTGTGAACCTCCTTGCTCGCGCTGATGCATTCAACACTGCTCCTTTAAAGAGGAAACTCCATCAAAATCCAATTAGTGCTTTTAAAAAATTGGATGGTTTTTATACCGGCTATGTTTTTGTAATATAGTGTGTGTTTCTCTCTTCTTTTCTTCCTTCCCCTCTTGCCCCTTTAATCTTTCTTCTTTCCCTTTCCCCTAACTCTTCTCAGCTGTTCCTTACTGACCAATGGCAAATCGGCCTGCGGAAGGAAAAAAACAACAAAACCACCAAGGCCTCTTACTTACTCTGTAAGCCCAGGGCTGTGTGTGAGGCGCCCAGACCCATTCCAGCCCAGGACTCAGAAGGGCTTGCTCTAGAGACTTCTTTTCAGTGGAGATAATATGTAGATACTTAAAAGTAATCTACTTCTAGTGAGAAAGAGGGGCTTTATGTACTTTTTCTATTATTTAAAAATATGGCATGGAGACTTGATTAACTGTATTCTGCAATCAGGCTCTTTTCTTTACTGGTGAGCATTGCTGGATCCCAGTCAAGTATTCATAGGTGATGTTTAGTTGTTTTTGTTTTACTGTAGTGACCATATTTTTGACCAACTGGCCACCAGCCCTGGTGGGAACCTGGCTTTGTAAGTTGACTTAGTTGTGCTGAGCTTTGAATTCATATACATTGACATGTTTTCCAGTGACAACCTGCTCCCTAAGGAGCTACCTTCAGTTCTGCTCCCTCTCCAGCTGCCCACATCGAGGTTCCGTTGGGTCTGTCCTCGTGGCCTGTGTGGGTTGAGTCCTTCCTCCCATTCATCATGGCCCCCGCCCCCACTTTACTGTCTGTCTGGATTACTGGAATAGCTTTTGGATAATTTTCCCACCTCCAGCTTCTTTTCTGCCAATCGAGCCTCCATGTTGCTCCAAGAGGGATTTGCTAAAACACAAATAGATTGTGCCACCTCCCAACTTGAGAATGGTCAGTGCTTTTTATTGTCTGGAAGGTAAAGTGCAAACCAGCTAGTGTGGTTCTTTCTACCTGTACCCTCTCTTGGCCTCTCCCTTTGGTCTCTCTTCCTCGCCTCCATCCTAGCCATCAAGAGTCCTGGGCTCAGTCCAAACAAGATTATTAGCAGTTCCCCTCACATACCGCCGCTGCCGCACATGCTGTCCCTTGATTGCAAAGCTCCCTTCCTCTTCCGAGGAAGGAAGGGTGGGTATGCAGTGTTTATGAGAAGAGACCAGTAACCTTCAGATCATTGGGTTCTCGGCTAGAACCACATGACCCCCACTTAATATTTTAGAACTCCATTTTGGTGCTGAAATTTCAATGGACTTTCCCAGAGAAGCTTATTGACATTTTGGTACCAGATAGATAGGAATTTCCAATCAGCTGTTTGCCTGGGTCGTCTCCTCGAGCTATTTATTCACTGTCCACTTTTCTCAGCTGTGAAATGGGAGTAATACCCACCACCAGTGGTTGTTCATGTACCTTATATGCCTGCCTTCTTCCCTCCATCGCTCACTGAGACCTAACCCAGTTGCCCTCTCCTCTGTGAAACGTTCCTGATCTTGAGTCCGATTCCCCAGGTTCTTCAAAATGCCATCATTGTAGTTTTATGATATCAAAACTCTTCTAAGCTGAGGGGTAGCCTTTTCTCTGAAAAGAGGATCTTCCCTTCATACAGATGACCAAGTAAGATACCTGAAAACTGGTATCACAGACGATATCCATGTTTAAAACAAAGAGAATGCAAAAATCAAATGCAAAAAGCATGTGTACATGCTTGCTACTAGAATTACCTCTACTATGACACAGGGCCTGCAACTGTCCCCTCTGGGTCCCTAATGACCCAGCTGGGAAGCCAGATCAGAAAAGGTCCTCCATTAATAGCCACTAAATGGAATTAAAGAATGTTTTAATTACTGAACACTTAGGTATGGGCAGCAGCCGTTCCATGCTCTGCTTCTCAGTGGACAACCCTCCCAAGTACAGTGTCCTGAGGACCTACGGTCACTCCAAAATCTTTAACACTATTTCTGTCAAAAATCATGCAGAAACAGGTTTCTATACAGTTTGGTATTTGGTTTTGTGTCCTTAATCAACATTATGTAGTATTTTAGACAAGATTAGGCAAAGTGTATTTTGTCCTAGTGTATCTCAGACATTTTGTAATGTCACAGCTGTCACTGTGCTTTCTTGTCACTTATTTTTTTCTAGAAGTGAAGGTGCTCCTTCTACCCTATCCCAGAAAGACAAAGTGCCTCCCCTGTGTACCCCACCTCTGCCCCAGTCTCAGCAGCTGCTTTGGCTTGCTGGTGTCCCTCACGTTATCAGAGTCTGTAGTGTTGCTCTTGTCGCCGTTGCTGGGCTGATCCTGCAGCTTTTGAAGCCACTGGCCTCCTTTCAGAGAGCAGCACTGCCAGCCAGTTGATAAGAACTGCAGGGAGGAGCTCCTGATTTGCATTCATAAAAATTGTAGTAAATTAAGAATGATACTGTTCCTGCCATCGCCACTCCCCTTTGTTCTGGGAATTCAGAAACTTCTGTACGTAAGGTAGTTGACTTGTTTCCTCAGTGATCAGCACTTAGCGAGCTGGTTAGCGAGTGGTTACGAGCACCTCTAACAGATGCCAGACAGCGTCGTAAGACCTGGAAGGTAGTGCTGAGCTAGGCTCTCGCAGTGCTTACGTGGCTGAGGGCAGTTACTGCATTAACAGGACAGTATGAGCGCGGTCATAAAAATAAAACAGGGACTGACTAGGGGGTCTGCTTTAGGTGGGGTGGTCAGGAAAGGCTCTTCTGAGAAGGTGATAGCTGGTTATCCCTGAAAAATGGAGGGTATTGTGTGTGTGATTCTGGAATAGAGCAGTGGCAGAGAAATGAAAGACGTGGGGAGCCGAACATTGCTCTGTGGAAAGGGCTTAGACTGGGAAGAGGCCACCCAGGCTCTGGAATGCCCCTCCTACCCTCCCCAACCACGTGAGGCCTGGGGGTAAGTCCTTAAAAGCCGGGAGACCTGGGTTCCTCCCTGGGTCCTGAGGCCTCTGGGCTCCCAGCTATCCGGGGCCTCCCAGCTGCCAGATCTGCTTAGCTCTGCCATGGTCTGCACTGCCTCCCAGTGTCGTCGAAGTGACTTGGGTCTCTTGTATTTACTGATTTGTAGTCCTTGTTCTCTGAGTGGTTCTGTCAAAGTAGCAGTCTGATCTGGAAAATGACATGTAGACAGTGTGGCTGTTTTTCAGTTCTGTGTAGGTTACCTCCTGCCTTCCTGCCTCTCCCCCGCGGGCGCCTCAGAAACACTCCCTCTAGTTTGGGGGTTGGATTCCCCACTAACGTGAGCCTCTGGAGCCTCGTTTGCCAGACTACAGCCACACAAGTGCTGGCTTCCCAGTCGGAACAAGCAAAGCCCAGATCAGATGTTCGATTAGAGCTAATCCTGCCAACAGTGGGGAGTTAAATCTCCCAAGACTGGTTTTGGGTCTGGAGGGAAGGTGCTGAGCATTAGCTAAGTCTCCTCCTCCGTGAGGCAGAGCTGCTGGAACCTCATGCCCAGGAGGGGAACATCCTGTGACTTCGACATGCAGAGATTTTGTGAGAGGGTTTCTTTCTCTAGCTACACAATGAAACTTAACATTATCTTGCTGTCCTGTTGCATTAGCTCTTTGAGCTCAGGTGGCCACGCGTCTCTCACCAAGGCTAGAGAATTCCCATTCTTCTGAACTAGTGCAGGACTAGTTCCAGTAAGGAAAATACCCCCCACTTAATACGGAAAGGCTCTCCTCAGTGAACAGAAACACACTCCCCCAAACTTGCATTTCTCTTCTTACAAGATACATGTTTCATCTGATGCTTTCATTTTCTGGTGGGAAATATCACTGCAGGTGCCCCATTGCGGGCCGACGTAGAAACTAGCCCGTGAGCAGTTCCTCATACACCCAGCGTGTCCCTGTATTTCCATGTGTTTCTACTTTCAGGCTTTATAAACACACCCACTCTGGTGAAATCCAGTTGAAACAAATGAGTATCAACCGAGTCTCAGTGCTCTTCAACAACTTTTAGGATAATTGGAAATGGGCTCCATGAATGACATTCTTCCAGGTTAGAGGTTAGACATTCCCAAGCTGTGTAGTTTTTCAAAAAAGCCAGATTCATCCTTAGCTTTTAGGAGTAACTTGTCACTTGTCAGAATGCTGGAAGCCCAGCGCCCTGGGGAAGGAGTCTGCACACATTCTCTGTGTACACCTGGAAGGCCACTATTGTAAATGCTATCACTTCTTCGTTCTTCAGACATCGCGAGGACCACTGGCAAGGCAGGGACTGCACTAGGCAGTGGGGATACTTGCTAAATGGACTCGTTCCATGGACTCTTCCTGGAGGAGCTTTCAATTTAAGAAGGTGAAGACCTAAAAATAAGTAATTATAAAAACATTTTATGCTATAAAGGAGAGGGATGCGTTATGCTAAAATAGAATAAGAAGTATCTAAATCAGAGTGAGTCAAGGAAGGCTTCCTGGAGTAAGTAACCATTGAGCTGTCTGGTCATGAGGGGAATTCTTGGGTTTGACAAAACAGTGATCGCGTTGCCGGGAGTTTCCAGTGTTTCCATACAAGTTTATTTGGAGAATGTAACATCTCAAGCATTTGTCGGAAGTCCAAGATCCTCATCAAATACTGAACTTCCCTTTCTTCCTGACTTAAGATTCCTAAGGAGTTAAAGAAGCAAAGAATTTGCATTTTTGAAAAGGCTGGAGAGAACTATCACTCCCAAGTTTACCAACTTAAAAACCTAAATGGCTTATTAACATTTACTTTAACAAAACAAATACAAACATCCCATCTTAAAATCACATAGACTGAAAAGACATTTTTTTATGATACCTCAGCATAATTGATTATATATATAACATCAGTGAGCTAGCTGAAGAGAAAGAACCAGCTATGTAGAATAGAAACACACAGAGATACACACAGGCACCCATATGTAAACATACTTGCAAAAACATAGCTTTTTGACTTTGGTGTAATCTCTACCTTGCATAATTGACAAACTGAGAAAACTCTGTTTCTTACTTCCGCCTTATATCCCTGGGGCCAAGAGGTGTGTGGAAGAGGTAATTTCTAGTGCCGTAGACAATATAGCAGTTGACTGTGCAGCGCTTGGATTTACGTCTTCTAAAAACTCTAACTTTCCATTGGTGGGTGATGTTGGGGAGCCTGGTGAGCTGTTAATGGAGGCCTGGGGACCTGGGGCCGCAGGGGCTTACCCAGCCTCCCTACAGAGCTCAGCGTGGGGCTGGAGGCCCCTTCAGGACTGGCCATGGGGCTGAGGCCTGAAGAAGGTCTTCCAGAGCCTGTGCCTTCCTGGAGTTGGGGAGCGGTCTGTGTTTAGTGGTCTCGTTGAGAAAAAGTTTTTGGTGCTTGTCCTGGTGAGTTTGCCCCTTCTGCCTCATCTTTGCTCTGAGTTCTGTGCCCCAAGAGCAGATATAGTCATTAGGAATCAGTAAGCCTCCAGGAATTTTTCTGGTTGACCTGTCAGTTAGAAAGCAAAGCCAAGCCCTTACAAAATAAGAAGGTCAGAAACAGAGGAATCTTAGCCTCGTCCAGTTTCAAAGTAAAAATTAAGGCTTTGAAAATGGGAAAGTGAAAAAAATGACACCCTGCCTTCCATTTTTCATCTTTTTGTCACGTGCTTGGCACTAAGTCTGTTAAGCACTTAGAATTGTCACTGAACAAGCAGAAGACGTGCTGGGGCTCTGAGGAAGTTAGCCAAAGGCCTGGAGTCGAAGGGCCATCAGATGGAGAGGACCCCTGAGGACAGAGCAGCAGCGGCAGGCATGGCTGTGCTGCCTCCATCGGGCGCCAGGGGCTACCCTGCTCACGTGGGCCCAGTGCTCCCCTGCAGCAGGCCCGGCCTGGCGAGGGGCAGCAGGCGAGAGCAGAGAGGAGCCTCCTGCCTGGGATCTTGCCAAGTGGCTGCTGGTATGACATTTGATGTGGCATCTGTCATGTCACGGTTGGCAGGCTGCTCTCCTAGAAGATGGAGATCTTGGCGGCCTGGAGAGCTCACGAGTGACGCCTTCTCTGTCTGCGGCAGCAGCCTTCTTGTGACTTCCTTCCTTGTATGTTTGTCTACAAATTCCTGCTAAACTTGTCACAAGTTCGTAGAAACCTTGTAGAGGAGTCACAAGGCAATGACACTTGATTACGATGTCTCTTACTAGGAACTCTGTAATAATAACATTCAGGAAGGAAAATCCAGACGTTTGGCAGGAGGGACAGGCCTGAGCACACTGTCCTGAAGGGAGAGATGGCCACATCACGACACTGTGTGGCTGGACTCTGCTGTGTGGAATGTAGGTTTTCCAATTCTGACCATTCTCTAGGACACTTTATACTGACTCATATGATGGAAGCCTTTGATGGCAAGAAGAGACAGTCCCTGCTGGAGTAAGGAGAATGGGGAAGTCCACTGCAAGGATGCAGGAGCATCTTGTGGGAGCCAAGACAGCAGTGCATGTGGCCCAGGGAGAGGACTAGAAGAGGGCCTGTTCTTACATCTGTCCCCCAGAACTGCTTCCTCCTCCCTTCTGTAGATTGACTTCCTCAGTTCTTTGATCCACATGTCCAGAACTCCCAAGCTTTCACATTGTTCGCATCCGTGTCCCAAAGAGATGATTCCAATTCCAGGGGAAGGGACTCCGCTAAGCCCAGCGTGGGTCACACTTCGGCCTTAACCCATCATCAGCTGTAGCCACAGGGGAGGGTCACGTTGGGGCACATCGCTCTCATCACGGCTGTACTGGAGTTGGGACAGTCCAGAGGGGAGTTAGGCAGCAACCCCACATGTGTCTCCTACCGCTCACTGGGAAGCAGCTGGCTGGGGTCTGCCAGAGCAGCAGACAGGATGATCGTCTCTCGCCAACCCTGCCCAAGTGAAGGCACAGGTGAGAGCTTTTAGAAATCTCTCCTGTGCTGCAGCATCCTTTCTGTCTCCTCTCCCCTCTTTCATGGTCAGGAGAGCTAGAATCGTGTTGAAGTTGCCTGGGGAAACAAACAGGGGACGGGATTGGTCACATGCCATTAGCAAATAATAGGAGAGGAAGAGGCTCCTTTAAACCCTCTTGAGACCTGGAATATTTAGTATTATTCATGAAAGAGCGTGCAATTGAATTAAGATCAATGCACTTAAGAATAGTTTATAGAACAAGAAAATTATTTTGGACAAATTTGGTTTAAAAAGAATGGTTTTCTCAATGAGCCATCTGGAACTGTTGACGAAATGAGCCTTCTGGGTAATGGTTTCCCAGAGAACTCTAGGTTTACTACTTTAAGTATGAAAACATGTAATTTGTTTAACTCTTGAGTGCAACCTCAATCTCTTTCAACAGAGTACATGAAAATTAGGTATTTCTTAATACTCTCTGCTGTTATTTTACAGAGCACGTAGTGTATGCTAACAAGGAATGGGTGCTGTTTGCCACTGTGCTAAGTGATCGCAAGTAAGGTGGGATTTTAAGAAATCTGCTCTTCATAATTTACACGTCTTAGTCATCAGGGACTCTGTAGTCCCCTACAGTAATAGGTTCCTCTGGTCTGTTGTGTAGATTCAGGAACAAGGAAAAGAAGCTTATTTGAATGATTTGTGAGTTAAAAGAGGATGGGCTCTGAGTTGGGATGTGGAGGACCCTCTTGCAAGGAAAGGTAAAGTGTGCTGGGTTTGTGTCTGAATTTTGCGATAGCACCGTGGCAGCTTGAGGCTTGAGGCTTTTTTTTTTTTTTTGCTTGCTTTCCTCAACTGTCTTCTTTAGGACTGAAGCTGCCAGCTAACTGAAATCTGTATGAGTGAGGGGGACCCTGCTTTACAACATCCGTGAGCTTGGTTCTTTTTGGCAGAAAGAGTGAAAAATGAGAGCATTTCAGTGGGACAATACTGCTCACCTTTTCACTTAAGTTTTAATTCGTACCAACCTGACACTTTCTAAAATTTTAGGTCTGTTCTTTGAGAATATAACAAATTTTTGCTGCCCTTTTGGGATTACTTTTCTCAATTATTGTGTTGCTGGAGATATTTTATATTTCCTAGGAGACATTTTACAGAACTCTTCTACCGGTCTTAATTCTCCACCCGAAGTTCTATAAATAGTATGAATCTTGCATATTACCTCAAACATGTTGAGGTTGGGAGCCTCAGGAATAGAACAGACATTTCTGGACCACATTCTGTGTCCCGGGTGCTCTGAGAGATGCCCCTGCTTGGGGTCCCTCGTGCCACCTTGGGCCAGCCCTGGGCAGGGGAGACCTCAGGCCTGCAGGCTGGTGAGCAAACCCCAGGAATAGGAGCAGGGCCCCGCGACCACCGTGCACCAGGGTCAGGCTCCAGCCTGGGTTGGTCGGTCTCTGCCCCCCAGTCTGCACCTGCTGCAGTAACGAACCTTTATTATGTCCTGCAGATGCCAAACACTTGCCCGCCCACCGTACATACGACCTCCTTCATGAAGGGGGAGCTTACTGTTTCCATTTTGCAGATAAGGAAACTGATAGGTTCTGGTAACTTACTTGAGATGATGGGGTAGTACGCTGTAGCCAGTGTTCAGACCCGGCCCAGAGCTGTCCTCAGAGCTCTGCCCAGAGCCCACAGCACACTGGTGCCTCCCCAGGCCCCCGTGCCGAGACACCTGAGTACCTGCACACACTCACAGGTGTTTAACAGGGAAATCTGGGTCTGAAAAGGAAAAAAAAAACAAGGATGTGCTGATTCTGTCGCTTCATGTTTAGAAGGTGAAGTTAGCATCTTTGGTGGGGAGACGTACAGAAAAATGTGAATTGGATAAAGAAGTTGGAGGTGGGAGCATAAGGTGGGTCTACCTAGTTACTGTCTTCCTCAAGCACTTCAATTTATAGAACTCAAATGAAGTTTTGAGGCTCTCTTATTCCACCCTTTATTCGAGAAGTTCTCTGTATTGTTTCCAGAAGCAGCAAGGCTCTGGAGGACCTGCCCTGGGAGGCACAGCCCCCTGATGTGATCTGTGTGCCCACAGAGCAGGTGCAACAGAAACCGGTCGCAGCAGCTAGAGATCTCCCCCCCAGAGAAGTTAGTAATGGTCCTGGGCCTGCCTCAGGGTCTTCTCAACACTGCAAAGTCTGCTTTTGCTGACGCTCATTTTGAATAACCCGTGGGGGTGGGGAGAGTGGTAACTGCATGCATCCAGTGCCCCTGCCTCCGTCTGTAGAACATGGACCCAAGCACAGGCCCAAAGACACATCCTCGCGTTGCTCCCTTCCTCCCACCCCTTCCAACCAGTCCTGGGGATCCACCCGCATCCGAGCCTGTGGCTAGCCGACTGGCTGGTCTCCCCGGCTGGGACTCCGCTGACCTCAGCTGCAGAAAGGAGATATCCGTGCCGCCTTCCTCACCGTGTATGATCATTTTTCCCTTTTTCCAAAATCCGAGCAGTGTTCACCTACAAGGAGCTGGAGTTGGTTTTTATAGGTTACACTTTCCATCTTAGAGGAGAATTTAAATTTCAGAGTTAACGTCTTATGCCCTTTGTTCTCGGTAGCATCCTGCTTTCCAGCAGACCGTAACGTCTCGGGCTGGGCAGTGAGCTCAATGCACACCACCTCCACCGTGCTGTGGACTGGGAACAGACGGGTGGGTGGAAGGTAGGCAGGAGAGAAAAAGAAAGTGAATGATAATTTAGCTCCAAGATATGGTGCAGAAGCTATATACTTAGGGCTCAAGAACAAATGCTGCCACCCAGAGGTTGGGTGACCTTAGGTCAGTTTGTTCAACCTCACACAGCACCCCATGTCCTGATTTGTAAATGGGCAAGAATTCAGGGAGCCATCGTGATGACAGGACGCCGTGCACACCAGGTATGTGTCCTGGTGTCTGGCGCATCAGGACTCCCTGGACATGCTTTTCCTTCCTTCTCCCTCGCCAGCATGCACACAAGGCCACCCCGAAGTCACAAGGAAAGCCATGAGGCTGTGACCCCCATGGGCCCAGGAGGCCCGGGTTCTCTCCAGGGGTCCCCTTGGACCGATCATTTAATGACCACGTGCCTCAGTGTCCTCCGCGATGCCAGGGCGGGTCACGCTGGGTCCTGTGGCAGCCTGCCCTCGCCCTCTGTGCCACTCTCCTTCAGAGACACGGCATTGCACAACAGGAGAGTTCATGTCCTGAAATAACAGGTTTCTGTCAGTTTGCCCCTGGGCCGGGCACCAGGACTTAGGCAGTTGGCGCGAGGTGTGAGGCATGCTGCTCTAAGGCAGTTTTTGCAATTAAAATCTGCCTCTGTTCACCTCTTCTCTCTGCTACTCTCCCCTCGAATTTCAGGTAATAACTAAAGTTCTTCCTCTTTACTAGTAACATCTGGGAGCGGGGAGAAGGATCTGTAGTTCCAGCCCATCTTTTTGGGATCCTCGGCATTTCTGAACAAGGAAATGATATCACCTGAGCCATGGGGCTGGGGGCCGGTCTTCCCCTGTGGTTCCTACAGGCCGGCTCTGCTGCCCCCAGCTTGGCCCCGAAAGCTTGAGCTGACCCTCCTCTAGTCCACCTCATCCTTACAAAAGGGCCTGTTTCCTTGGCCCCTGCTGCAGGAGGACAGCCTGGGGCAGAGGGCTGGGCTGTGGACCCCAAGGAGCGGGCTGGTGAAGCACTCATCTTCCAACAGCTCCTCACGTTGGAGCTTACAGAGAAGGAAACTCCCGTCTTTCCCTGCTTTTGCATCGAGGCCTGGACATTGCTAAAGCCTAGGAGTTAGTGCTGTTTATCGCCCAGAAATCGAGCTACTCGGGCAGCCTTCCTTAGCTGCCCCTTGACCACTCGGGCTCTCCCCATTTGAGTTCCAGGTTCCATTTGGTTGGTGGCCTCTTTTTGTCAAGATTGGAGTTTGGTCCAGGAGACTTCACAGGTTTTAGCTGGCCAGTGGGGGTAGGTGGCAGAGGGGGCTGTCGTGTGCCGTCTCCAAACCCTCGAGGACTGGCCCGCCAAGGGACACTGGCCGAGCCCAAGCCTTAACATCTGTACGATGGGCTCTGCTGCGCCGCCTTTGAAGCGGGAGCGTAATTGCCGGCTTTGATGACACCGACTTCACTGGTGGGTTGGGCTGCGCTGGGGCTCGCCTGGCCCGCCCAGCCACAGCCCCCCACTGAAGCCTTAGATGTGGGAAGTCTCCAGTCTCCGGAGCCTCATGCCTGTGGTTTCTTGAAAAGAATCTTGATTTGACCTGTTTTATATCTATAGAGCAACTCTGTAAGGCCCCCGTGTCTCCCCTTCGGAGGTAAGACTTGGTCTGCCCCGATGGTCCTGCATCTTAAAGAAGCAACCACATTTGGTCGGTCTTGTTTGACAGCAAAGACAAATTCTTGGCCAATTTATTTTAGTACTAGTTATTAAGAGGATCAGTAAGAGGACACTGAAATAATGAAATAACAGTGGGAAGTTAGGAGGCTGTAGAAAGAAACGGCTTTATTAGGAGATGTTGAGATTCTTCCCAGGGAAGCACATGGCCACTCTGGACAGCCCAGTTTGTCTTAGTAATCATGCGAGTGTGCTCAGCTCCAGAAAGGGAGAGGGCAAGGCCCTGCGGATGAGGCGGGTATGGGAAGACCAGGATTGCATGGGGGGCTGGAAGTGTGCAGTGCTGCCCCAGACAGTGCGGCCTCCTTGAGCGGGGGCTGGGAGGCGGGCACGGTCCTCAGCCTGAGGCTGGGGCCGGGCTGGATCCCGGCAGAGGGACATCCCGTCTCCTTCAGCATGCAGTCCGTTCTGATCACCCCACTTGGCCCCAGCAGCTGGCGGCTCAGCTGCCTAGCCCAGGCCTGTGAGGCCGTTTCTCATCTGGAACAGCAGTGTGAGCCAAACCTTTGAAAATCTGTGCTGCAAAAGCACATGTGAATAGGGGTCTGCGGGCTGCCTTCCCCGTGGGTCCAGGCTTTACTCCTTTATCCTTGGAAAGGTAGGGTCCTTCCTGACTCTTTGATTCTCCTGTGTGCAGGCT
Organism: Mustela nivalis; assembly: GCF_964662115.1. NCBI lineage: Eukaryota > Metazoa > Chordata > Mammalia > Carnivora > Mustelidae > Mustela > Mustela nivalis. The sequence continues at coordinate 99,726,218 of NC_139023.1, forward strand.
CTGTACCCTGCTGAAATTTCAGACCCGATAGGGCTATAGTAGGTGCTGGCCTGCTAAACAGGGAAAGGCTAGCTCGACAGGAGAATGGGAACTGGAATGGGCATTGCAGGCCTCTACAGTCCCCAGCATTCTGTGGCTGATTTGCTCCTGTTTTGTGAATTTCAGTAGCAGCCTCCGTACGTAGATCATTTCTTCACAGTTTTCATCCGTCCTCTTGAGGGACAGTGTTGACAATAGTTGCAGCTCCCAGGTGGCTGGAGTGCCAATGGCCCTAACACTGCTCAGCCTGCCAGGGGTTCCGTCATTCCATGTCCCCGTGCACACAGGCACACGCATGTGGAACCAAAGCAAAGTCTCTGTTAAGTAAGATTTACCCTCTAACGTAGTCCGAGGACTTAGGGCTACCATAGGGCTAGCCATTTTAGCCATCACCCAAGTCAACAAAGTGGACTAACTCTTAAGTGCAGAGATCTTAAGACATGTACTGTATACCACAGAGGCCAAAGGCCTGTGCACATGCACACTAACAGCTTCTCATTTGTTCCTTCTTGAGGTGGAAAACGAAGCTCATTCCCAACGTGCAAGGCCAAGGCAGCGACCCCGGGACCTCTGCTGGAGATGGAAGCTTGTTGAAAACTCAGACTGTCTCCAGGGCTTGTCCAGTCGACCCCAGTGGAGAATTAACACCACCTTCACCCTGAGGTCAATGCTAGAGACGCTGTTCCATAAAGACAATCACTGCCAAACCCCCTTTCATCTTCTACAAGAGCCAAGTTCCAAAATAAAGTGTAAAGGTTTCCTAAACGAGAAGTACAGAGCCCCCGAGAATGCTAGCAGGCCGAGCAGCTGCCCCCTCTTCTCCGCGTGCACTTCCCAGAGCATCTTGCGTCCATACCTGTAACCTTTTGGCAAGGACAGTAACTTGGCTACATCCGCCTGCCAGGAGCGACTGGAGCCGGCAGCCAGCACATCCATCACCAATGTCCCGGTGGGGGACTTTGTGGAAGAGTTCCCTCTTTGTTTCCATCTTCATTTTTCCCCCCCATCCTCCTTTCTCCTAAAGCTTTTATTTAATAGTGCAAAAGGATTGATCTTGTGTTTGCTTTTTTTTTTTTTTTTAACTTGAATTTTTAAAAAATTTTTCACTTTTTAGTTTAAACTTTCTTGTTGTATATTTTGCTAGCTATGAGCTTTTGAGTAAAATTCAAAGATCTGGAAAAGTCTGAAATAAAAAATGAAAAGAAGCCGCCCTTTTCTGAGCGGTATCTTGTCAGACAAGTGGATTCTCTGTGAATTACTTGTAACAGTGGCCTCTCCGTCCTTGTGAGGTGTTTGATAGAGCTAAGTCCACGGAACAGCCAAACCCACCCTGTCAGTAGCAGTGGGCAGTCCTAGTCCATTTTCTTTTTCTTCTGATCACCTTTGTTTAATGGTAAACCTTAACCGATACTTTGAGCAGGCCGGTTTGCAGTGAATTTTCATTTCTTTCCTTTTCACCCCCTTGTTGTAAAAAGCCCAGCACTTGAATTGTTATTACTTTAAATGTTCTGTATTTGTATCTGTTTTTATTAGCCAATTAGTGGGATTTTATGCCAGTTGTTAAAATGAGCATTGATGTACCCATTTTTTTTTTTTTTTTAAATAACAAGGCACAGCCTTTGCCCCAAACTGCCATCTAACGTTTGTCATTCCAGTTTGAGTTAACGTGCTGAGCATTTTTTAAAAGAAGCTTTGTAATAAAACATTTTAAAACAACGTGTCCTTTCCTTTAAGAGTGAAGTTCCTTGACCCTCCAGAGCTGGTGGTGACGAACCGAGTCTGCGGGCCAGGCCCAAGCTGACTCTTCCACACCCAAGGCGTGCCGCCATGCAGCTTTCTCCCGGGGCAGCCCGGCCCCTGCTGTGGGAAGGCACCATCCCCTTTCTCCAGGACACGCAGTCCTCACAGGTATAGACCTAGAAAGGGGCCAGTGGAAAGAAGATGGCCACCAGGATGCAGACAGGAGTGAGTTTCTTCTGCCCTGAACACCGCAAACCAGCCTCATGGGCTCCAGCCATCGGCAAGTGCGCAGGTCATTTTCCATCATCAGAGCTCATCTGTTCTCAAAACGGGGCTCCCCAAAGCAAGGGGTCCTATGCTGAAGATAGGTTTTAACTCCCACTGATCTCCCAAAAATCAACATTATCCCAGTTTTCAGTTTCTATTCCGTAATTTTCTCTTAAGCTTTTATTAGGCTAGCATATAAATCAGTAGCTGACTTAGCAAAAACCATATTTAAAGTTTAAAACCAGTTTCTTACAGGTTGCCATATCTTGAACTAGTTTGAGAACCACTGATACCCCGGTCTAACTTAAATCTCTTGCTGAAAGGGTCGTCAGTTTCCCTTTCCCAGACTCCGGTACAGCTGGGGAACAGGTGGCAGCCACACTTGTACTAACCCTCCACGGACTGTACTTGAAGATTGCCATGAAATCACCTCTCCAATTTCTCTTCTCCAGGCTAAGTGATCCCAACTCCTTGAACCTTTCATCATCAGTCCTTTAATCATTTTCGTTACTATCCTCTGGAACCTCTCCAGTTCCTCATCATTTAGTCCTGAACGTGAACCAGAGGAAACTCCATTACGTTCAGGAGACCTACTTGTTAGAAAGGTTTCATATTCATTTTTGAAAATCATCTGACTCTTCTTAATAACACGAACCAAACAGTCTAATGCTGCCATTCAAGCTCCTTATGGGAGTTAACTAGAAAATCTAAACAAAATGGTGTAGGAGGTGATACTTATGGGTTACTTTTGGGGAGGGGGGTGAGTAGAAAAAACTTAAACCAACACAGTGATTGGCTCCCCCTGGATCTTAGAAGGAAACGGATTAGTAATAGTCTATTAAAAAAAAAAAAAATTGTTCACCAAGTATGAGCAAGGACACGAAGCTGAAAATGGACCACCACAAGTCCTCCCTCCTTCAGTGGTTCATCTACATTTTTATGACCTAAAACAGTAAAGGGCACCTGGGTGGCTCCGTGGGTTAAGCCCCTGCCTCGTGCTCAGGTCAGGATCCCAGGGTCCTGGGATCGAGCCCCATATCGGGCTCTCTGCTCAGCAGGGAGCCCATCCCCCACCCTCCCTGGCCCCTCTCTCTGCCTGCCTCTCTACCTACTTGTGATCTCTGTCAATTAAATAAAATCTTAAAAACAAAAAAAAAACCAGTAAAAAATGCTGAAGAATGGGATCGTTTGCAGCTTTGAGTCATTCCTTCCACCAATTTGGTTCCTTTCTAGTTTTCTACATTCCTTCTAGAATAACCTGTTTCTCCCAGATATCTTTGACGTCAGAGCTTGGTGCTCATTCCTGGCCCACTCTACCAAAACCCTGCTTTCTGCAGGCAGCAGAGTGGGCAAGGAGAGCTGGGAGTCTCCGAGGGGCACCGCCCAAAAGAAGGCATCCTGGGGGCAGCTGTGGGCAGAGGGATGCTCCACCGGCTCTGCCTCGTTTGATCTGGGAGTGATCTGGCTCCGTTCCCTGCAAGCTCAGAGATGAACTTTGTGCCAAGAGGAGGAGGATGGGTCAGCCTCTCTGGAAACACTGCCTTCCTCTGAGGTCACAGCTGGCATGCTGGTCCTCACGAAGGGGTGTTTTCCTCCTGGTTTTAGTGTGTGAAGTTGCTAAGGTTGCTGGCAACTACCTGTTGAGCTGTTTGAAGGGGCCTTTGAACTGTTTCTTGACTACAGATGTCCCAAGTACAATAATTTTTTTTCCCCAGAGTTTGGTCTCAGGCTGTGACAACATGGAAACCTCTAATCAAGGGCCTGTGAGCAGTAACAAGATGCCTGTGTGGCTTTCCTTTTAAAGGAGAAAAATCTGGAGGGAGTAATGCATGGTTCTGACAGAAAAGAGAAACTTAAATGTTCCACATGACATAGTAGTTGTTCTACAAATTACATTTACCACTTCTGCCACAGGATATCATTTTCCATACATAAAAACCTAAGGAATGTCAAGAGCTGCCCCATGAAACGTAATTTCAGAGTTCTTATAAAGGGTTAATAGCCAAACTATATAAAGAACTCCTACAACTCCATGGGGGTGGGGGACCACTCTGATTTAAAAAAAAAAACAGAGTATCCAAACAGGCATTTTCCAAAGAAGACAAACAAATGGCCAACAGGTCCATGACAAGATGCTCTATATCATTAGTCATCAGGGAAATGCAAATCAAACCACAAAGATACCACCTCCCACCTGGTGGAATGGCTGGTAACAAAAAGACAAGAAATCACATGTGGGAAGAGTGTGGAGCCCTCATGCACTGTTGATGGGAATGTAAACGGGGGCAGACACTGTGGAAAACCGTGTGGAAGTTCCTCAAAAAATTAAAAGAACTACCATATTGGACCGAGCAGTTCCATTTCTGGGTACTTATCCAAAGACAACAAAAACACTAATTCAAAAAAATACATGCACCCCCATATTCATTGCAGCACCCTTTACAGTCACCAAGATATGAAAGCAATCAGAATATCCACCGATGGAGAAATGCATAAAGAAAATAGGGTATAACGTACACAATGGAATACTATTCAACCCGAAGACAAAATGAAATCCTAACATCTCCAACAACATGGGTAGAACCTGTGACGGTATTATGCCACCTGATGTAAGTCCACCAGAGACAAATACTGCATGATCTCACTTAGATGTGGAATCTCAAAGAAAACCAAGAGCTTACAGATACAGAGGACAGATCGGGGGGTTGCCTGAGGATGGGGAGGTGGGTAGACGGGGTGTTGGCAATAATGGGTGAAGAGTGTCAAAAGGTACAAAATTCCAGTAATAAAATAAGGCTGGGACAGGGAGCACAGCGAGCTCGGGTGGCTCAGTCAGTGAAGCTTGGGCTCGGGTCATGATCCCGGGGTCCTGAGATCGAGTTCCGCATCGCGCTCCCTGCTCAGCGGGGAGTCTGCCTCTCTCTCTCCCTCCACCTGCCACTCTCCCTGCTTGTGCTAATACATAAAATCTTTAGGTAAGTTCTGGGGATGCAATGTACAGCACAGTGACTGCCGTTAATAATACTGCAGGGCATATTTGAAAGTTACTAAGAGAATCTTAAAAGTTCCATAAAAGAAAACTTTTGCAACTATGGGGATGGTGATGTGAACTGGGCTTTTGGTGATCACATTATCTACAAATATCAAATCACTATATTATACATACACCAATAATCTGTTATATGTAATTATACTTCAAAAAACCCCAGCTAAGTTCTAGGTATACATACGTATGCAAAAATATAAGCTGTTTTTTAGTAGAAACTGAGTAGTTTCACTACAGCTGGGCATTTTCTTTTTTTTTTTTTTTTTGACAGAGACAGAGCAAGAGAGGGAACACAAACAAGGGGAGAGTGAGAGGGAGAAGCAGGCTTCCTGTTAGCAGGGAGCCCAACACAGGGCTCGATCCCAGGACCCTGGGATCATGACCCAAGCCGAAGGCAGACGCTTACTGACTGAGCCACCATACACCCCATACACATGAGCATCTTAATTGGAATAGAAAGATGTGATTCTAAATGTATTGTGGGCAAAAGAAGATCCTTGGCAGGTGGGCCACGGCTTAGCAGGTACCGTTTTGGAAGCAGCGGTTCCAAACTTGCACAGTGCTTTACTGGGAAGACCTGCATGACCTCGCTCCGCAACCAGGAGTCGTTGGAATGGAGAGCAGATGGGTGGGCGTGCAAGAGCTACTACTTGGAATAAACATTGCAGACACGAATCAACTGAAGTGAAAGCTTTATGTGGTAGGTAAAACAGAATTAATAACTTTTCGTCGGAGTTGAAGAACTCAAGTGAAAACTTGCTGTTGACTTACACTTGAGGAAACAATGCGAATGGTGGGTATCGTCAGCAGACCCGTGGGCGGCAGTGATGACCTGGTGTGAAAAAGCAATGATCGATGTGCCCACTGAAATACACTCTTCCTGAGCACCTGCCAATGGGCAAGACCCTAGAGAAAAGGTTTTCCACTAAGATTGTTCAGCATCTCTAAGTGTTCTCCTGCTCTCACATACAAGCATCCTCTCCCTGAGTGGTAATCTGGACTTTAAAAAACTTTAAAAGACTTTGAAAAAAAGTTCTTTTTTGCCCCTTCCATTTGTTCTCAGCTGTAAACACGCATGGATCTGTGTGATCATTTAATGTCTGGGTCACTCCTTGTAACCTTCTCCAAGGAGTTAACGAAGGGAAATGGAGGACATGGTGACCATCAGGGGCCCCCTTAGGCAAAACACAGAGGTGGCAGCTCAAAGGTTGCCCTGAGAAGGGGGGTTTTAACTGGGAAAGTCCCTGTTGACAACTGCCAAGTGTTCCGGCAGCTCGAGGTGGTCAGCTGGGGCTGCACCCAAGGCAAGGAAACAGGGTCTTCCACCAGGACAGAGGGGGCCCGGTGGGGAAAGCCCGAGCTTGGAGTCCCACAGAGGGGAACAGCGTCCCCTCCCAGTGCTGCTGGGTACTGTGCACTTGACCCCTGCGAACACGCTTCCTCCTGGGCTGAATAGCGAGATCACAGACCCCCACGGGCTACAGGGAGTGGGAAATGAGAGCGCCACCTGGCCCGCACACAGGAAATGACTCACAAATGCATTTCCCTTTGAATGGGCTTAGAATTTATTAAACATATTTTGTCTGGTATGAAGCGTGTTGTTCTCGGATCACCTGTAGCCATAGAGCATATGAACATTAGATCTTCTGCTCACGGAAGCAGTTGGTAATCAGGACTAACCAATCTGTTTTGGACCAAAGATCAACAAAATACTTCTACCCAAAGGGCAGAATCTGGATCGTACTGGGTCATCTGCTCTGATGTGTTCATTCAATCTCTCTCAATCTATCATAGCTGGAGATGTTACGGGCTATACTGAGTTTCTGCTCCCCATTAGATGTGTGGAGGAAATCGGTAGGGCATGTATCATTTGCCAGATGGAATGAGAATACTGCATCCAAGTAGCAGACGGACTCGCACAACTGTTTTTCCTTTGTGGTCACAGTGGAATTCATAGATGAGTCACTTTTCTTTTCTCCATCTTCAGCTTGTCTCCATATTTGAACTCATGGAATCACTGAATTATGTTCTATACTGTAATGATATTTTCTACCATAGAAGGCATGAAGCAACCAAAGTAAAATGGAGTCCTACAAATTGGGCTGTTGTTACAGGTTTTTTTTTTTTTTTCCAGGTTTTATTTATTTGAGAGAGAGCGAGAGCACGCGTACACATGAGCCAGTGGAAGGGCAGAGGGAGAAACAGACTCCCCGCTGAGGGACATGGGGCTCGACCCCAGGACCCTGGGATCATGACCTGAGCTGAAGGCAGATGCTTCACTGACTGAGCCACCCAGACACTCCCAGGTCTTTTTTTTTTTTTTTAAGACTTTATTTTTAATCTCTACACCCAATGTGGGGCTAAAACAACCCAGAGACGAAGAGTCACACACTTCACCACCAAGCCAGCCAAGCATCCCTGTTGTCACAGGTCTTTCCAGTCAGCTCAAATGCAGAAGGGGTAACGGAGTTTTAAAATCGAGCTTGCCCTCCATGCCCTGCTCTGGAGAGGCCCCTCGGTGCTCACGCAAGGGCATACAAAAGCCCCGAAGTGCCTGAACAGCCCCCATCACTTTCTCATACACCAGCGTCGTGGCCTAGGCCTGCGGTAGGCTCCCAGTTCTAAGACTCCAGTGAGCTGGGACTCTTCTCTCCTTGGTGCCCAGTCCAAGGGGACCAAACCGTTCAGGCAGCCCTTGCAGAAGTGGGCCTGTTTCCAGGAGCTTTCCACCTGAATTCCACCCTCAATATCACAGCCACTCCAACTTTATTGAGACTTTAGGATGGCAGTCTCTATTTCCTCCTTCAGGCTTTCCACCCTACCCCACCATCTGTCCTGCAGGCTGGGGGAGTTCAAGGGGGTAAATCAGAGACCCAGGAACACAGAGGCCCAAGGAGGCTGTGGTTCATTTTGGAGGGGGTCGGGAGCCTGCAGACTGGAAGACTCTGGAGGGAGGTCTGCTGTCCCTTACTGGCCTCCCGACATTCGGGATTAGCCGTGAATTTAGTAAAAGGGCCCTATAAACTCGTTCTCCCTCCCAGCAAAAGTCAACCCCTAACACGCACAAGACTTCACAAGGACAACAGAGAAAATAAAGATACAAGCACGAAGAGACCTACCACGGGCCTAGGACGCGAGAGCCGGGTGCCAGCGCCTGGACGAATCCACCCGGAGACGGGGTGCTAAAAGGGAGCAGGTGTCCCCAGAGCCCGTGCACATGCCCTTGGCTCTCGGCCGGGGCCGCGAGTGCGGATAGGGTCAGCTGGTGCCGGCCGCATGGACTTCACAGGGAAGGACCGCTCTCTGCTGTTTCCCTTCCCTGAGCCGCACACCCCCACTTGATGCCAGGTAAGGGAGGACGTCTCACCTGTTGCCACGGCGGAGGGGAGACGGCCTGTTCTCCCACGGGGGAAACTATGGTGGGGGGAGCAGGGGAAGTGGGGAGCAAGTGGGTACTGGGCACCACAGGGCAGTGGCTTCCTGCTCGGCCTGCCCAGCCCACCACAGCTCCATGTAGAGGAGGGCACGCTAGCTTGCACCCTCGCCCTTCTCTAGAGCTTAAACACGGAGGCCGGAAGGTTCTGGAAATCTACCTTCCCACAAGTATACGCCAAAACCCCCACATAGCTCCGGAAGGAGGTCTGGGGGCTCAGACCTTCAAACTGCCCCAAGCAGATATTTCATTCACACACGGACTTCTTCCCTCCACTCCTCGTTTTGGAGACTTCTGGGTTTCCTGGCTTCTCAACCTGGGATTTCGGAGTCCAGTGGCTGTTGACAAGGAAGTAGCAGGAAGCATTTCCCATTCTGGGCTTTCCTTCCTAATTAATACCCACCTGCCCAAGAACAGCCGACATTTTCTGGTGGAACATTCCGGTAAGTGCATCTACAGAAATGAGGCTGAGGTGTCACGCTAAGAGACACCCAGAAAACAAATGCCCACCACACTCAGGTGACAGAAGCTCCGTGGAGCTGAGCCCCAGAACCCAAGCCTGCTTAACCCCCAAACCCAGGGTAATCATCATTTATATGGATTCGTTCTGCAACAGCTGTGGGTGGTGAGACACACGGCCTGCCTCGTTCTCTGGCCTGCAAAGGGGTTCTGCCTGGACAAACCACATTAGGATAAAATGGAGTTGAAGTTTTCTCCTGTTTGTACACCACTATTTCTCTACCATACACGTTAGAACCTTGGACACATCTCTTCTGAGCACTTGCTTTTTTCCTGGGGTCTTCTGTCAGCAGCAGTCTGTCGCTTATTTGATAAAACGGAACTTACCTGAGCGGTAGTCGCCTCCCCACGCGCTCCCACCTCCCTCACAGGGGGGACCAGCACCTCTCCGGGGCCTGGAAAGGCTCCCCGGGGCGGCTGAGGGCGGAGTATGAGGCTCTGGCCCTTGTCTTTTTACCCAGGCGGCCCAACAGCCTAACTGCCAAGGCTCTTTTATGAGACGGGGGCCTGTTCTCAATCTTCAGCCCTCTCCCCCCAGGTGTAAAGGGTTTGGGACTCTGCAAGCCAATAGGTTTTCAGGAATATTCCCTTCCAGATGGGTCAGAGAGGAGGGAGGTGGGGCACAAGTAGCCTAATTGGCTGGCGGGGTGCTCACCATTTTTAATCCATCAACCCAACCTCCCCAGATGGGTTCTGTCACTTCGTCCATCCTACTCGAGACCCCCAGGGGACAAACAGCTCCCCCCACCACCAGGTTACACAGAGTGGTGGTGCACAGCACTAGAACCCAAGTATGTTTAACCCCAAAGCCCATGCCACTCATCATTTATGCTGATTAATTCTGCAACAAATACGGCTGGTGATTCTAAATAAAACGCCAAATAGAATTAGTATGTGTGGGGGGAGCAGTTTCTTTCCGGAACTGAAATTTGTTCTGCCACTGACCAATTTTTTTCTTTTCATACATACATACATACATACATACATACATACATACATACATAGAGTGAGCACACACAAGCATGGGGAGGGACAGAGGGAGAGGGAAAAGCAGGCTCCCTGCTGAGCAGGGAGCCCCATGTGGGGCCCGATTCCATGACTCCGGGCTCATGGCCGAAGGCAGACACCCAACGACTGAGCACTCAGGCGCCCCCATCGACCAATTTTAAAAAAATATAATTTACACAACCAAATGTGTTGAGAATATAGCACTGCTTCCATTGTTCGAAGTGTTTTTCCGATTACTATTTATGTAGCATCAATGCCTATTTCCAAGAAGAAAATGAGCCCCACAAAATTACAAGGAAGTAGCCACACCCTGTACTTTTAGATAGACTTAATTGGTTCCCTAGGTTGAAATGTTATGGGGGCTGAAATCGAGGTGAGACGAGACGAAAGGTTGTTCATGAACGTGTGGGAAGTGTAGCTTGCAAACCGAGAGAGGAAGCACACAGCGCACACGGTGTCTGAGCCGGAGCTCAGGGAGCCGCGTGATGCTGTCCTGCGGCGAGCGACTGGGCCTCCTCCAGTGGGCTTCAAGCTGATGTGGGACCCAGCCAGAGAAATCACCGCACCCTGGCACCCAAAGGGCCCTCATTTTGTACCACTGGGATAAAGTACAGAAGTTTCTTAGCTCCAAGAGCCGGTCCCCCCTTACCACCCACCCCCGCCCCCTGGCCTCACCATCGAACAGTCCCAGACGGGACATACACCTTAGGACGTGTCAAGATCCAACCACCCTCCCCTCCATGAACAGTGAATCTTACAGACATTAAAGGGCCACGGCTTCGACTTTACAAAGACTTCTTCGAGAAGCACGGAAGCGGTGCTTCAGAGACCCCCATCCTGCTGGATGGAACGCCGAGCCAGGCGGATGGCTCAGCTCAGAGCTCAGACGCTTTTCCTGGTGAGCCATTTCACCCAGGGTGCGTTTTCTTTCTCCTCTCAGTTGTTACTTTCTCTTCTAGGAATAAAAGGATCACTAGGAGGGACGACAGGAGAGAGGGGGAAATAAGTATCCTCTTGACTGAAAGCCTGGTGGTTCCTTTCCAGATTCCAGCAGAGGTCCCCGCTTGCTGTGTGGAGGAAGGGCCAGGGCCGGTGGCTCCAGCCAGACTCGCCCTCTCCCGCACAAGGGCCACCGAGCAGCCCCCGAGGCCCCTGCCGAGGCCCAGTCTTTAAGCATGGGTGCACCCCAGGAAGCAGAGACCTGAGCAGGTCCGGCTGGGCAGCGACCCAGCCTGCGGGGGACGCAGAGACCAGGGCGCACCGGAATGGGACAGCGGCCCTGCCTGCCAGGGGCGACAGATGTTCACACTCCTGCCTGGCCCCAAGCATGGTGGAGGTAGCGGAGGCCAAGCCTGCGGACTTTTCGGTAGTCTAGAAGTGCATTTAAACACCTAGGCTAGGAAGAGACATCCCTGCAGGGCAGCAGTCGCATCGGGAGTTCTTGCTCTCCGGGAACTCCACCGTCCGGAGCGAGCCCTGCAGCTCCCGGGGTGAGCGCCCCAGTGCCTGGGCCCGGCCCTGCCGTCAGAGCGGGAAGGAAGTTAGGGCTCCTGGCCGAGGTCAAGCAGCAGCCCAAGCACAGCAGGGCCCTGTGCAACCACAGGGGACTGGGTACTGCAACGGTGGTGGTGTCACAGGTGCTTCCTTTCTTTCGTTAGGAAATGTTTTATAAGAATACCCTAAAAGTTTCCTAAGCCCGGCTCTACGTGGGTAGAAATGTACCGTATTATTTTCCCGTGATGCTATAGAGTCAGGAAAAGGGTTAACCAGACCATGACACAGGGGTGGGGGGGTGGGAATCTCTCAACCATGAGAACTGTGACCCAGGACACCAAACAAGCCGTGTTGGGGACGGCCCTGTGTGAAATGTCTGGATTTGAGATTTTCAGACGTGCTATTTTGCTCTGACACAGTTCTGTGACCTCGGCGCGTCCCTTAAGCACTGTTACTGGGGCTGCTGGACTTGAGGGTCTCTGATGTCTTTCCTGCTTCAAATTTCTATCTTGGAAGACACTTTCTCAACTCCATGATGAAAAGAAGCTTATGTTACACTATTTCTCTTTGTTGGCAAAGAAGAAACAGATGCTCCTTAAAAATTGTTTTCTGTGCCCTTACTACTGCTTTACTGGTAAAAAGTCTACGGAGTGACAGTGGCAGGCCGGCCCCACCGAAACGCCTACTGCCGCTGTGGCGGTATGAAAATAACAACAGGGGCGTGGGGGAGGTCACTCGGTTAAGCCATTGCCTTAGGCTCAGGTCATGATCCTGGAGTCCTGGCATCGAGTCCCGCACTGGGCTACCTGCTCAATGAGGTGGGGAAGGGGGGAGTTCTGCCTCTCCCTCTGACCCTCCCCCTACTTGTGCTCTGACAAATAGATAAATAAAATCTTTTTTAAAAAAATTATAAGAGGCCAAAGAAGATGGGGCAAGGCTTTTGACTAAATCACCAACCTTTACTTCTGTAACCATTCAAGCATGTTACAATTTTAAATTACACACGTTTATTTCAGTTCAGATTTTCACAGATTAAAAGATTGCATTTTATTAAAATCAATTTACAGGCAGTCTGTTGCAATGATTTCTCATGGGGAAAAGATAGAGACAGACAGACAGACCATCATCACTGAGATTCTGGATGTGAATGAAACCTCTTCCCGCAAACCAAGCACTTGGAGACAGGCCCACCGACAGCCCGAGATGGGTAAAGACATGACGTCTCAGGTTGTGCCCCAAATACACGGTAAGGCTTGCAGCTGCGGGGAGCAACTGTTCTCGGCCAGGCCAGGTGCGGGTGCTGCTCACGGCGGCACCTCCTAGCCACGCCACCGGCAGCTCCTCACGCTCCCACGCGGGAACACCCAACACAGCAGCACCCAGAGCAAGTGCCGGCCCCTCCACAAGTGAGGGAATCTGGGCACTTCTTGACAGAAATGGTAAGGTTTGCTCCAAGGCACTGAGGGTGTAAAGCTTTTCAGAAAATACACAGAAATGAACAGACTGAAAAAGGGAAATCAGTTCTCAATGGTGGAATCTGCCATTACGACAAGTAGTGTAAATAATTACGTCAGCTAGATTATAATCAAAATGCACATCGAACAGACTGTGCTGTGTGAGGGAACGTCTGACCACAGAACATTCCCGTGGGCACTTGGGGGAGCTGCTGGCACGTGCCTCCGGGGCTTCCTCCCGGAGCCAGACAAGGTGAGCCTCACTTGTACTTGTAATAACCTTCGCCAGTCTTCTTGCCCAGCTTGTTCTCCGATACCAGCTTCTTCAAGGACGGGACAGGCTGAAACAAGGGGTTCTTTGGATCTATTTCATACCATCCTATTGAGAGGAGGGAAAAAGGGCTTAGGATGGAGCGCTGGGATTATTTTGACACCTCAGCATCCCTAGGGCAAGGCAGGGGCTGGAGCTTGGGAGAAGGGGCCCTGCTCTGCTTGTGGCAGAGGCAGGAGGCCACTGGGAGGACACAGCTGGACAAACCGTGGCTGTCACAGCTGGCTTCACGTGGCCCCGCCACTCACGCAGTCTCCTCCTGGAAATGCCTGATACCCACAGCCCAGGGACAAACACAGAACCAGTGACTCTGCCCCCTGGACTCCTCAGTGGCACCACGAAACGACTTCTGGAGTACATGTTAAAAACTGGGATTTGCTGCCACTGGGATCTGGCAGGCTCATTAAATCCAAAAGTTCACGCTTCACTTAGAACCCTCTTTGTTCCCCACAAATACTTGGGTATTCTTCATGAGAGGTGGGAGCAGGAGCTACACTAAACTTAAGGAGACCAGTTTTCATAATTATCTTTACCGTCTTCAGAGCCACTAAATAGATCTATCATTGTCTTTAAAGGAGGTTAGAGCTCCACAGAAGTGGAGGTCACACAGATGAGCATTTATGATGGAAAGACACAGTGTACCAATATCCGCTTCCAGTGCGATCCTATCCCACAGAACCATTAGCGGAAACCGGGGAAGGGGTACACGGAACCGGTCAGTGCCATATTTGAAACTTCCTCTGAATCTATAATTGTTTCAAGATGAAAAGTTTTAAAAATAAGCTACCCTGTGAGGAGATGCTGGCAAGCACATTTTTCCTTTTCCTGCCATCTTTTAACTTGAATCTTTAAGTTGGTGGGAAAGAACTCTGGAAGGTCTGAAGTTACGGCTGTGAATAGGCACTGTAATTCACAGTCAAAAGAGACTACCTTAACTGCATTACAGAAAGATAAGAGAGAAGTCCAATTCCTACCATCCAAGATGAACTTCACAGTATCCAGCCCCACGTAATCGAGAAGCTCAAATGGGCCCATGGGGTAACCAGCTCCCAGCTTCATGGAAGTATCGATGTCCTCCTTGGATGCATCACCTGAGGACAAGAGGGCAGCACTGAGCCATCACTGTATTTCCCACGGTTCTCCTTGTCACACTGATAACCCCAGAAGTCAGTTTTGCAAATTTGCACATTCAAAAAACATCCAAAGTCAGGATTTCTGGCACTGGTAAGATTTCATCACAGAGGTACCCGCCAAACCCACCACAAGATTTCCAAAGCCATTCCGCCAAGCTGTTCTGCAAGGTCCATTCGAGAGCACTGCTACGGTGCTGACGCAGGGAGAAGGCCCTGGTGGCCTGGAAACATTAGTTATTTTTAATGGACTGGGATTTCCCAACATCACTTAAAGCTTAGAGCATCATTTTTACTGATAAACAGGACCTTTTTAAAACAGGAAAGAACAAACCTTTGTATTTTTATATGTATTATTATGCATGTTTTACTTTTCCAGCATTCTTGGTTTTACAAGTAATGAGTATTCCTCTGGAATTCCACTCCCATCAACCCTTTAGTCAAGATAAAGTTCAAAAAGAAGCCCAAATCTGATTTAGAATTGCCACTCAAGTTTGAGTTTCGTAGACTAGGATAAAAGCCAATGTGCTTTTTCCTTGGAATTTTACCCTTCACTCTTATGGTCCTCGGGCCACAAGAAGTCTCTCAGACAACCTGGTTCCTTTTCTCCAAAATGAGGAATGGGAATAGTCTATAACAAGCTTATTTTATGTAGAATTTTGTTCCAAAATATAAAGAAATGGTGAATTATACCAGAGCTAATTGAAAGGAGAAAAAAGTTCAAATACTCCAAGAGAATTTTATACCTGAACATGTTTCAGATTTTTAGACATGAAGAATAGGAGCTACTTGTATGTATATATATATGTATATACAGATATATATGTATATACATATGTGTGTGTGTGTGTATGTGTGTGTAGTTAAAAGATTTATTTATTCACTTTAGAGAGAGCACGAGTGAAGCAGAACTCTGGAAGGTCTGAAGTTCTCTGAGAGAGAATCCCAAGCAGACTCTGTGCTGAGCACGGAGCTTGAAGTGGGGCTCAGTCTCATGATCCTGAGATCCTGCCCTGAGCTGAAACCAGGAGTTGGACACTTAACCAATCACACCACCCAGGCACCCCCACACTCTATTTTTTAAAAAGTCTATGAAATACAGTTGAAGGTGATTAAAATACCAACTGATTATTTCCTATGGGTGACATTATTAGTGCTTCAGCAATTTGTCAACCAGGGGTGCTGAGAATCACAATTTTGAGTTTTAGGCTATAAGAAAGCAAAAAGAGCAAAAATGATCAAATACATCAGCTTCAGGTAGCATCCTTCCTTCCTTCCACTTTTATTTATGTCTGCTCCATACCAGGCACCAGAGACTTAGGATGAGACAGAGAAACACCAGACCACCACTCAAGTACTCATGATATAGCAGGACGACTCAGATGTGTAAATCAAAAACTTCACCAACCCCCTGTTGAAGATTCATGAAGACCAACACGTCTCTGCATGGGCAAAGGTGAGAGATATAACTGCAGTGCCCACATTTCACCAAAACCCACTCACAGAGGCCCAGGTCCTGGAAGATGAAGAGAATCCCAAGGGACGGGCAGGCAGGAAGAGCATGCCAGGCAGAGGGAAAGGCATGCACCAAGGAGAAATGAGCAAGAACACAGCAGTTGATAAATGGATTCTGCTCAGAGGCCTTCACTGGACCCTGAGACTTCTGTGGTGTTAAGAGTCAGAATGCTAAAAGACCACCCAGCATGCACCTCTCCTGGCCCAGCACCTGCTGCTCCTTGAGCCTAGGGTCCTCCCTCCTCCAACATTTGACATTTGCTTCCCACATGCCTCTGCTCAAGTGTCCCTTCATCAGAGCACCCCACCCTCTCCCTGCATATAAACTAGCAACTGTAAGAACTCCAGGCTAGGACTCCCGCCATCCTCTTCCCTTTATCTCTCTCCAGATTACTGGTCACAACCTAACACGGTATCTACTGCTTCATTCGCTGTGGATGGCTCCCTTCATTAGAATATCCGCTCCTGGGAACAGAAATCTCGTAGCACAACAGTCCCAACTTACCTAAAGCCATTTCATCAAATCTATATTCAAGGACAAACAATGAACCCTGGAGGCAATTCTGTAATTCCAAATTCAGAGACTCATGTGAAGACTCTTTTATTTCAAAAAACAGTATGAAGATAAAGCATATCAAAGAAAAAAGATCTAAGGGCGCCTGGGTGGCTCAGTGGGTTAAGCCTCTGCCTTCGGCTCAGGTCATGATCTCAGGGTCCTGGGATTGAGGCCCGCATAGGACTCTCTGCTCAGAGGGGAGCTTGCCTTCTTCTCTCTTTCTCTATGCCTGCCTTCTGCGTACTTGTGATCTCTCTCTCTGTGTTTCAAATAAGTAAAAATAAAATCTTTAAAAAAAAATTAAAAAAAGAAGAATCTAAGCGGTGTTACAGTCAGCAACTCTAAAAATTCTCAGTAATACAGAGCAAAAGAGGCAAAAAGAGGGAGAAATAAAGCACACAGATTGCTGTTCCATGTGGGAGTTAGACCACTGTGCTTTAGACCAATAATTCCTAAACTTGTAGAGAATCAAGCACTTCACTGAGAAGAGGACACCTGCCCCAAATAAAACGCAAACACAAAACTTCACATCAACTTCAGGAGGTTCATGGGGCTTCCCACCTCTCCCCAGTTAAGAGCCCCTAACTCAGTGAGCCCCCAGGCCTCCTGCTCAGTGGGGAGCTGGGAGCAGCCGGACAGGTTTCCTGTTTCCTAGGCTGGCTCACCAGCGCCACCTGCCAACCACTCTTGGCATTAACAACAAACCGGGCAGCACCCCTACTCCCTTCTCCATCAACAGCTCCCTAAGTGCCAGTCCAGGCACTCTGGGCCACGATAAAGAGGAGACACTTCCCAGGCCCCAGAAGAAAAACAGAGTATCCAGCAACAGAGGGACACGCCCTGCCACAGGGAGGAGTGTGGCAAGCAACCACCCTGAGGGAGAGTCAAGCTGTAAAGAGAGGGAAAAGAACACAGATCAGGACCAGCTTGGAACCCCAGGAATATCAGACAGGACCTTGTAATAACAGTGGGAGTAAGGTCCGTTGGCAGAGGGAGAGGCGCAGGGGCAGCAAGGGCAGAGGGGAGGCTGAGAGCAGCTTCTCCGGGAAGGGAACTGTATCCGGTGGGCTACGACAGAAACACCGAACAGGTCTTGAGCAGAGGAATGACAGGGCGCAGCGTGTCACGCCGTGATGGGGGCCCCCACCAGCCCAGTCCTCCCAGAAGAGCTGCCTGGGGCCTGGCAGGAAGGGGCCTCCAACAGGTGTGGCAGTCTGCTACAGGGCACCAGCCTGCTCAAAGATCTGGACAGAAAGCGGCCGGGATGAGGGGGACCAACTGCACCCACTGGGCCCCGCATTACAGCACGAACGCGTGAGAGCCACGCAGAGTGAGGCCAGAAGCCAAAGGACTGAGAAGGCAGGCCCGAGGAAGAAGCCAAGAGGCCAAGAGCATCAGAGAGCAGTGGCGGGGGACAAGACGCAGTGTCCCCAGACGCCCCAGGGAGCTGGCCAGCAGCGCTAGTGCAGGGCCCTCAGTCACCCAGGGGGCCTGAGCGGCCGTGACAGAGGTGACTGCTCTAATGCCAACACAGCCCCCCAAGGGGCCTCCCCTACTCGGAGTGGCACGTCATCAAGCTCTGCACATAGCACACACAGCCCAGCTTGACAGGCTCTGTGAGGGACCAACTGTGCACGTCCCCAGAATGCATGTTAACCCCCTGCCCCCAGGATGAGATGAGCTCATGGGTGGAGCCCCATGAAGGGATGCGAGCCCTTCCAAGAGTCAGGAGAGCTCATTTCCCCTCTCTGCTCCCTGCCATGTGAAAATACGAGGCGGCAGCCGTGTGCGTCCCAGAAGAGGCCCTCGCCAGAATCCCAGCATCTGGCACCCCGGCTTCCAGCCTGTGGAGCCATGAGAAATCTGAATGTCTGTTGTTGATATACCACCCAGTCTGCAGGGCTGGTGTTACCAGGGCCCACACCGACCGAGATGGTGTCATACGTAGAGGAGCTCCCCGGAGAAGCTAGAAAGAGGCCGGGCAAAGCCAAGTGTCAGAGTGTCTTCGCTGCACAACTCCGCTGCCGGCCCCGAGCTTCCTCGCCGTGTGTGGGGAGGTGCGGCAGGTAGGGTCTCCTCGCCCTCCCGGACGATGTGACAAATGAACAGGCAGGGCAGACAGGAGAGGAAGGGTCCAAACTAGTTCAGGTTTCAGAGGCGAACTGACGCGGTTCCACAAGCCGCTGAGAGTGGGCGCCCCTCTCACCGGGCCGGAACGGGGTGGGGGGGCAGTGGAGACCGGGCAAAGGGGCCTGGTAATTAGCCCGAGGTAGGATTCGTGGAGTCCAGACCGCAGTGTGCCTCCCGGGCCACACGCCCACCCCACACATGGCCCTAGCTGCTCCCGAAGCCAATGCTCCAGCTCCCAGGCTTCAAGCAGCCGTGGGGATAGAGGCAGAGGGGCGAGCAGTGCCGTGCTGTCCTGTGCAGCACGGTGGGCAGTGTCTAAGAACACGTCCACCGGGGCTCAGACCCCCCCTATCCAGCCTCACCTCACAGGGCAGGGTGGGGGTGCTGATGAAGAAGGTCAAAGCGACCAATGCCAGTGGGAGGGAGCAAAAGACAAGAAAACGCCTCTCCACTTACGATCAGATACAAGGCGCATCCGAAAATATATCAAAGTGACAGTATGTTTTAGTGAGGAAAAAAAACATTAAGAAGTAGATTACCCGCATGCTACATTCTAAAACATTACACTAAATAACAAACAAACAAAAAAAACACCTGCCTTTCAAAGTAGGGTAAAATGCTTCACACACTCTTTGAGGTGTAATTAGGCATATTTGTTGATAGATAAACACAGAAGTGTTGGTTTGATCTTAGAGCAAAAGTGTGGCAAATGCTTCCATAAAACAGAGAAAAGTTTTAATATTTAAAGCAGATTTTGAGGAAGCAAATGTGCTTTCATCTCTCTGAAGAGCTGGTATAAATATTTTGTTTCAAAAATGACATTCTCAGGAGCGAGCATTTGTGAATGAAGTAATTGAAAACAATTACACTTGCTTTTTATCCAGTCCTATTAAGGCCTATTTGCCTTTGAAGCTGACATGATAGTTACCTTTCCAGAAATGTGGTAGGGAAGGGAAGCAGGAGAATGCACACCATTTTATAACCTTGGACCATGTCCCAAGTTCTATAATTTTATAACAGGGGAAATCTTTCTTTGTAAACCAACAAGTATTGAGAAAAACATTTGATACCATTCTTAAGGTTAAAAAGAAATCATCAAATCACCATGGCATCACTTAGTAAGATGGGGAAGGCTCTTAGAAATAGTCATTGTCCCCTATTAGCCTTGTCACTTACCTCCCATCATCTATCACAGAGTCACAAATTTCAGAACTTTAAGGATGTTAAAGGTCCCTTAGTCCAGTGATTTTTACACTATTACTATTTTAAGCAGGAAACTTTTCATCAAAAGCAGAGATTCAGGCTATAAATCCGGGCTGGTCATGCAGCTGCTCTGGCTGACTCTAATTGGGTGCTTGGGGGGAGAGGGGACATTCCAGAGCCACATCTCAGCAGCTCAGAGGCCTCACAGAGAACCCAGAGGGCAGAGGGACACAACAACAAAGGTCCTGGGGTCCAGAGGGAGGTTGATTCACAGAGCTAAAGGCACAGAAGCACCTCCTATACCCTGCATGGCCTCACCACTTCCACAGGGCTGCTTGAGAACCAGGGAGCAGCACCAAGAGCTAAGACCCACTGTCCCCCAGCGCGGATCAGGACAGCTACCTCGTTCGTACAGCCTGACCGCTTCCATGAGGTATGGCACCAGCAGACGGTTCACAATAAACCCCGGAGTGTCCTGTTTTAGGAGAGAAAAATCAAAGACAGGTGAATTTTCACTGAACTTGACCTTCTGCGAGTCAGCAGACTGCCCCTTCTCTGCATCATATGACCTGCACTGACAAAGCTCAGCGTTCTCAAGGTTTCTTTTGAACTCCCAGCATGGCCCTACTTCTATGGTACATGACAATTTATCCAACAGTTCTAATGCTTTAAAAAAATGAAATAAGATCAAGCCTAGATGCCCTCACTGCAGGAATCCTGAAATAAAGGCAGATGAAGGCAAAGAGGTCACTGGAAAGACCGCAGCTCGGAGGGCAGGCCGTCTTGGCTCGAATGCTAATAGTTTCTGACACTGAGACACTCTGAAATCAGGCTCATCACGGGTGAAATGAGAGTCATAATTTCCACAAGTTGTGAAGACAACTCAGAAAACACACAAGATGCTATGCACACGGCCAACCCTCAAACGGTAGCCCCTTCACCCCTCTCCCTGCCGGGACCCCTTTCAGGGCTCTGGAAAGAGCACGCACCACCATCTGCACGCTGAACCATCTGCACGGGAGCGCCACTGCCTGGACTCCCAGCTGCCATCTTTGGGCTACTTGGGCTGTTCTCACACTCCAGGGCACTGTGCCAGGCAGTGCAACTGGGGACAGGTGCCAGGGCAGAAGGTCCCTGCACCCCGGATGACCCCCTGCCCCGAACAACACACCCCTTTCGATTTCCTCATCATTACCATGCTCATCAGCTCTCCTGGAGGTCTCCTGTGGGATGTGGTTTCTCTGGGGGAATCTGTGAGGCAGGCTGGGCTGGTAATTTTTTTTGGTGTTATTTCTATGAAGCTGATTACCACTAAGTAAATGGTATGAATTTATTTATTTATTTATTTTTAAAACTCTATTTATTTATTTATTTATTTGACAGACAGAGATCACAAGTGGGCAGAGAGAGAGGCAGAGAGAGAGAAGGGAGGAAGCAGGCTCCCTGCTGAGCAGAGAGCCCGATGTGGGGCTCGATCCCAGAACCCTGAGATCATGACCTGAGCCGAAGGCAGAGGCTTTAACCCACTGAGCCACCCAGGCGCCCCATGGTATGAATTTAAACAAAAGGCTGCAATGTTCCTGCAAACAGAACTCCTCGCTATTGCCCTGGGCCCTGTGTTCCCTTTCTAGTACACACACTAGGCCCTCAATAAATGTACAAATGAAAGCCAGCCTGCCCCCCTCATTAGTCTAAACTAGCCTGACTGCATGCTGTGTAAACTAGGCAGTAAAGCCACTGGATTTGTCCCTCCTGTAACTCTGCACAAGCAGAAAGCATGTCCTACTCCTAGCTCCACAGGACCACAGGGATGAGCAAAACAGCTGCATCAGCTTAACCACAACTGTATTAAGGAAAAGATGCTGACTTTGTAACTAGGGCCAAAGTGCTTTTAAACCTCAGAAAGTTTACTGTAGAAGCTCAGGACAGGGCAGATGAAGCACACTTCTACAAGGTTAGAAGTCAGAAAGTACCCTGGGGAAAATGTTTGCTCCAATCAGAATACATGGAGTTTTATACAGTTAATATCCACAAAGGTCAATACCAAAAAAGTGCTAAAACTCACGAAGTATTCAAACTCACTAGTAATCAAAGTTGTTCTCATTAGAATAAAATGGCATTTTGCCAATAAGATTACTGGCAAAAGGGTTTTTTCCCCCTCATGCTAATATTCAATGCTGCTGCTGATTCAGAGAGACATGTACTCTCACGATATTGATATGTAAATTGTACCGTAAAGAGACACAGTCCCTTAATAAAGCAATTTAACTTTATGTAACCAGATGCATTATACTTTTATACTCATTTATTAAATATGCTATATTTACTTTACTATGTGCCAAGCACTGTTCTATGTACCTTATAAATATTAATCCATTTTCTCCTTATGATAAACCTGTGAGATAAGCACTATTATTACCTTTACCAGGGGGAAGAGGACACTGAGGCCCAGAGAGGTTAAGTAACTTGCCCAAGATCACACAGCTAACAAGTGCCAGAGCCAGGATGTGATCCCAGTCATGCTGGCTCCAGAGTCCATGGTCTCATGCTTTCCACACCACGTTCTCAAGAAGTCTCACTATGAAGAAACACACAGTCCGGGTGCATCAGCATCATCTGCTATGTTGTGTGTTGGTCTGCTGTGATCCTACAGGCCAAATCCAGCCCCCAGCCTGCCTCTGTACTGTTCCACCACCTTGGCACAGCCATGGGCCCTGCATGTACTGTCTAGGCCGCCCCCCGCCGCTCCACCCACCCCCAACAACAGAGCCGAGTAGTTAGAGCAGAGACCACATACCGGAAAACACTATCTGGCCCCCTGCAGGGAAGTGTGCTGACCCTTGTTCTTCAGGGTTCCCTTACACTGTCTGGACACTTCATCGAGAGCCCGAGTAACTGACCCAAAAAGCTGGAAGGTATCACCCAGAAAGAGTTCTGAACATGATGTAACAAGGCAGTTTTATGAGATCAGGGAGTTCTGATTCCTGCATTTGCGGGGGCCACTCCAATGGAAGAAGGGACCCTCACTCTCTGTGAATGAATGATTATGCTGCTAAGGACAATCACTGCCTGCCCCACATTTCCACTTTCTTATCTAGTTTTTCATTCACTACACACAGATGCTCTTTCTCACACCGTTACTACTTTCTGCCATGAACAAAGCATAACCCAGTGAGAGAGTGCAACTTCTGGTTATTTATTGGACTTAAAAAAAAAAAAAAATCCAGTCAATGTAAAACCACTAAACAGGGGTACCTGGGTGGCTCAATCATTAAGCATCTGCCTTCGGCTCAGGTCATGATCCCAGGGTCCTAGGATTGAGCCCCACATCAGGCTCTCTGCTCAGCAGGAGCCTGCTTCCTCCTCTCCCACTCCCCCTGCTTGTGTTCCCTCTCTTGCTGTGTCTCTCTCTGTCAAATAAATAAAATCTTTAAAAAAACTAAAAAAAATTAAAAAAACTAAAAAGGAAAACCACTAAACAAATCAAAAGTGAGTGCTAAAAAATGAGACTCCCTAATAAGGCTACTCTCCTGGACGGGGGGACAGGCACGTAAGCCTGCTCTCTCAAGCCTATGGGTGGGGGCCATGCCAACCGAGGACTCATTCAGAGGATTCAGAAACAGACCTTTCCACAGAAAAGAAGTGACAGAAAAGAGCATGGTCAAAAAAAGAGATGCACACTTACAAGACTTTTTAACAGTATGGCACAAGTGCCCATTTAGAAAAGTATAAGTATAGCAGAAGTATAGTCCTGAGCCTTGGGAGGACTAAAGAGGAGCTAGAGGCAATGGAGACGAAAGGAGAATGACCGCAGGTGACAGCAGCTGGGGTCATTTCACTTACACCAACGGAGTGCTGGAGTGTGGCAAGAAGGGAAGAAAGGTGGGAGGCATGCTTCCCACAGAGCCCTGCTTCTTAATGAAAAACAAGACACAAAACCATAATGCCACACTCCCTGAGAAACAGCTTCATTAATCCCACTTGGGGAAGTAGGCTCTTCCCCTCTCTCATTATTTCCCTAGCAACCTGTTGCGCTCTTTCCCAAAGTGAGGCGCTGGTTTTCAGTTTGGGGACACACATGTCTACCACGCTGTCGCTGACACACAGGCTCCATGGCTCCCCCAGACCCAGCAGAAATTAAAGCCAACGGGACCACATAAACCATTTATGGAAACATAGCAGCCCATCCACAGACAAAAGCCAAGACCCACTCTCCTCAACTGAAGCCCTGGCTCTCCTCAGATCTCAAAGGATCTATCAGAGAGCCTCGGGCAAGGCTTTGGGTCCAGCTCCCCTGCCAGCAAACTAGAGAAGAGGCCCAGCTTGCTCTTCCCAGCCCCCAGACAGCCCTGTCATGGGAGTGTCCCCAGCCCTCACATCCTTCTACAGATGAATTCTACCCCAAATGAGTCAGTTCCGAGGAAAATCACCCCTTTCCCAAAGTACCTATACACTACCTTGCAAGAAACAGGATGCTTTCCCAAGGCTTTGGTGAAGTCTATCAGAGATTCATAAGTCTTCTGGCTGGTCATTGGTGTTTTAATGACCTGGAAATGCAAAGCAGAGGATTATGACCAGGGAGTCAGCAAACAATTGCCACAGAACAATTCAAGAAAATATTGATGTAAAGTGTCGATACAGAAGGGGGTAAAAATAGTTTTAGTTCCATAATATAAGAATCTAAACCCAGAAACAAAGCGTTTACCAAAATGTCCACATTAAGACAGTGAAGAACTAGGGGTGCCTGGTGGCTCAGTCCATTAAGTGTCTGCCTTCGGTTCAGGTCATGATTTCAGGGTCTGGGAATTGAGCCCCGCATCAGGCTCCCTGTTTAGCAGGGAATCTATTTCTCCCTCTATCCCCCCACTGCTTGTGTGCATTCTCTCAAATAAATAAAATCTTTTAAAAAAGGATAATGAAGTACTACAAAATGTACAGAATCAAGGCTTAAAATATAAATGTGTATGTGTGTAGGAGAGTTTTATAGACTTTCTCCCTGAGACAGACCTGGGTTCAAATGTCCATCACACCACTTACTGGCTCTGTGACCCTGGGCACATTTCTTGAAATTGAGATGACACTAAGTTCACTCTCCCCACCTCAAGCAGCTAAGGTGAGGTGACAATGGATTAGATCAGGAAGGGAAGCATTAAAGGTAGGAGGCAGAAAGTGCTCAGGAAATGCTGACTTTGATATTGTTTTACTCAGTATTGTTACTATACTTCAGGGAGGTAATGGAGGTCTATGGAGTATGACAAGTGCCCTTATAGTACTCTGCCTGGAATGCCATCTTCTGGTCCAGATGGGGAGACTGTGCCCCCAGAAAACAGAGTGATTTACCCAAGTTACAGCTGTCTGGACACTGAGATGAGTATTCCACTGCCACACCCCAATACTCTGCCCCCAGTACTCCACTCTCTCTCGCACAGATGCCCCAAGAACAGGCTTATCCTAGAGGAAGGTTTCCACTTCCAGGACACAGTTACCCCAGGCTGGGCCTACCACCTGATGTGCACCTGGGGAAGGCTCCTGGCAGCCCGCTGGACCCCAGAGCTGCAAGCAAGCAAAGGCCCAGCTGCCCTGCTCACAGAGGCCGCTGCCACTCTGGGAGGTCTCACCAACCACCTCACCTGCAGCCAGCCCCAGGACACAGTTAGCACACCTGTCAGCAACTAGATTTTGGCAAATGGAAAGAGACCCAGGTGAATTAAAACTTAAAATTAAAAAAAATTATATATAATATATATATATATATATATATACACACACACACACACACACATACATATATATATATATATATATATATATATGTGTATATATATATATGATGTAAATGCCAGTAAAGGAACTTCAATGGGAGTCAAAGCAAACAGGATTGGCTTCTACTTTAGACCCTTTATATGAGGTGAGACAACTCAGTCAACCCCCGTGCTTCACCTCTCTACTATGAAACAGGGATAATGATATCTGCCACGTCCTGCATCTTGCAAGAGGGCTGTGTGGCTTAATGAGCTAGTGTCTGTGCAGGATGAAAGGTGCCATATAAATGGAGAGAATTACCACCACCCGTCTTTTAATGTGATCCCAGTTTGGGGTGTGGCTGTATGTTATGACATTAAGTGAATGAGAAGCACAGACAAAAGCACCAGGACGATGGGGATGAGGAATGGGAGGAGATGGACCAGAAACTGCTCTGCAAACACCTTCAACCCAACAGCAATCCGAGAGTAATGCAAAAGGAGGTGTGAAAAGGTCTCCAGCAGAATCCTGCAGATTGAACTAAGACGAAGGCTGCTAATTATAGAGTTTCAAATGTAATTTACTGATTTAAAGGAGTCAATAGTAAAGATTTTTTAATAAGAGGAGGCATATTTATTCGCCCATTCAACAAGCAGCAATGTGCTACAGATATTCCGTTTATAGCTCCAATACAAAGTCTGGAAAAATACACCTACATACATACGTGTGAGTCCTGTCCCAAGCAGAGCAGAAAGGCCCAACTTAGGACATGATTCACTGTCATGCTCACCACCAGCGACACATATGTGAACACCCAAGAATAAAAACTGAATAAAGAGTACTTTTAGAAAACATTTTCTAGAAAATGGTAACATATGCTAAGCATTGGCCTTTAACAATCAACACCCTACCTTCCCAAAGACACAGGCCTACACTATTACATAACTGCAGAAGAAAACAGCATTAGAGTCTAAAGGAAATGTATACAATGTGTCTTTATCTCCAAACACACGTACCTGACACAGTAACTAGGAAAGTGATTAGTCCCTAAGCACCGAAAGGTTGAAAATTCCATCCCACTTCTTTGGTCTTCTCTGCTTCTTTTATTGCCCCCCACTCCCCAATTCTTCAACTTCTTCAAAAACTTCCTTCATACGGGAGAGTACTTGGGAAGCAGCTGAGGAGCAATGCTAGCAGAACAGATAAATTCCTACCACAGACAGCTCAGAGCTGTCTTTGAGAGAAAATTTAGGACATACAGTAGTCATTAAAAGTGAATTAGAATTAGAGGGGAATGCTTAGGCAGGGGATGCAGGGGTAAGGGCACGCGAGATGAAGGATGGAAAGGGCCGGCAGGAGAAGGCACCAGGGGAGAAAGCAAACCCCAAGACTCTCCCAGGGAGCCCCGGCCCACGCCCGGAGGTCTGCCTGGCTTCACATCCCCCACACTTCGCACGGCAATAACTCTTCAACCCCAGAACAAATGCTACTTTAACAGCGGTTGCTCCTCAGACCCTGTAATTAGCCCCCTGTAAAAGGCAAGTTGCCACATTTCAGGTGCAAATTGTCTATTGTGACTCGTCTCCCTGTACCCAAGTCTCCAAGCAAGCAAGCAAGCAAGCAAGCGGAAGTGATCCCAACAGGATCATCAGGGGCCCCACTTCCCTCCAAAAGGTCTGTGCTCAGGAGGTTCAGGCTATGGAGAGCTGCTTGAACAGCTACGATCAAAACACCGGGAGATGGGCCTCATCTGGAGACAACAATAAGGCCTGATTACCTGGGCCAGAATTCACTCCAGTGACAGTGGACTAGGGGGTGCAGTGGCTCCTGTGTTAAAATAGGCTGATAAAATTCCATTCACAGCCTGGAGCATACTGACCTCACTGAGACCGTATGAACACGTGTGGCTCTGGCCTCTGTGGCCTCCAAGAGCCAGTGGTCTGCAGTGCTGTCTTCCCAGTCAGACGCCTCTCCCTGTACTGCCCAGCCCATATGGCACAAAAAAGTAAATGACATCCCAAGAGTTAGGATCCCTCCCGGACCTCACTGGTCAGACCACCGGGCTGCAGAGAAACAAAGCACAGAGGCCTCCCTACATATCAGGGGCTCTCTCTTCTTCTGGCTCCGTGCCCCAAGACACCTTCCACCCACCCAACAAAATCCACCTGGAGCCACCACCCCCCCAGATGGCAGAAGGGGCATGAGTCTGAGAGCAGGACTGGCGGAACTGGCGAGGCAAGCAGACGGACACAAGCACACGCCCACCAACCTCCACCAGCTTCATCATGGGCACCGGGTTGAAGAAGTGGAGCCCGGCGAATCGGTCCTGTCTCATGGTGGCGTTGGCTATGTTTGTGATCTGCAGAGAGGAGGTGTTGCTGACAAAGATCGTGTGTCTGCGGAGAGAGAGACAGTGGAGTGTCGGGATGAGTCCCGTCTTTTGCAACAAACAGGACTGCCCTCGGTACAATGCATAAGACCACTGCCCACTGCCCAGATCTGCTGTCCTGACCCCTGGAGGAAGTCGGAAAAGAGAGATCTTCACGCAAGAAGCTGAAATCAAGTGACCAGTTTCATTTCAAGGTTGAATCTTTAAATTAGGTAATTTAAACTTACCTGTTTCAGAGGTGTAATCTTTACCAATCTTCCATTTATTTTGGGGAGCAACATGTCTCTACTTGTGTTTGTTAATTTTTATGGTATGTGGGGGAAAATTGAGGTTAATTAAGTAGCAGCCTCGGTCACAAAATGAAACCCCAAGTGAGTACAGATTAATGACAGAAAGGATATGCCACATACCCTCAAAGTCAACAAAAAACTCGAAAAGAACTAAGATCTTTCCCCCTCAAGTGAAAAGCTTTCATGTTCCATTGAATGGGAATTAAAATGAAAACAGAAGAAAAACCAACATGGTCCAAAAATAGTTTTAAGGTTACACAGGTAGATCTGGAGAAGGAAGGATACACGTTCATCTACAAGAAATGTAGCTCAAGGTATTCTGCTTATAAAATCTCCTTAAAAAGTAGGGGTGCCTGGGTGGCTCAGCTAGTTGAGTGTCCAACTCTTGATTTCAGCTCAGGTCATGATCTCAGGGTTGTAAGACTGAGCCCCGCATGGGGGTTAAGATTCTCTCTCTTCCTCTCTCTCTTACCCCAGCCTCACTCACTCTCAAAGAAGGAAGGAAAGAAAGAAAGAAAAAGAAAGACATCTAAAAAAGCAGTACCATCTGTGTGTGTCTGCTAATATAAATTTCTAAAAATTCATATTGACTTAATCCAAATTCAATTTTTAAAGACCACCATAAAGTGGGGTGCCAAAGGCATTAGGGGCAAATCTTGAAAACAAAGACAAGCAAGACTTCTAGGCTTTCCTATAGCGCCACCTTGTGGGTACACAAACATAAAACACCTAATGCTAACGAGAACCAGACGGCCTGGTGCAGGCCGGCAGAGTGGCCCCTGATTGACCCGATTTGGGGCTCTAGCTTACCTGAAAGGCAATACTACAATCTGCCTGCAATCAGGGGTGAGTCAGGGAGGAGCGGTCGGGGGGAAGAAACACAAGTGTGGCTGGCACAGGTACCATGAGGCTGCACACTGTGACCACAGCAGCAGGTCACGGCACCCCAAGGGCAGCAGAAGGCTGTGGCACCCCAAGGCTGTACGGGCAGGGGCTGCTACACTCATACTGGGGTGCCGTCTTATAGAACAACGGAAGGCAACTTCCCTGCAGAGAGGAGAGATGGAAGCACACTGGACAGCCCGTTTCATTAAAGGGTGAAGTTACATCAGAGCCCAGTCCCCAGTGTCTCCAGTTCAAGGTGGTCTCAGTGAACCTTTTACCAGTAGGGGAAAGATGCCTCTTCCTCACAGACCTCTACCTCCCCCTCACCCAATCAGCTAGGCTGGCTCTGCTCCTAATAGCTCTCATACTGCCTTCTTTCCACACAAACACAATGTGCAGACACAGTCAATTTACAGGGGTGCCTTACCTTCCACAAAAAAGTACACCCTCACATTTTCCTTGGACACTGGACTCTTGGATGGTCTTTGGCTTTTCCCTTTCTGACACTCAGGGACCCAAAACACTACTTTCCTCTTACATGTACCAACAGAAAATCGACAGCACAAACACAATGATCACTGGCAACACCCCAAGGCTTAGTGTGGAGAAGACAAGAGGGCGCAGTGGGGACTCTGGTGGAGCAGAGGAGGGAGGACAGGACAGCTGGGCTCTCTGTGGGCCACGGCCCCCCTCTTCATCTGCACTTCCGCAGCCAAGGAAGTCGTGTTCTTTCCTAGGGCGTGTCAGGGGTGCTACTGGGAACCTCACCACTAGAACATGTTCTCCTCTCCCATTACAGGAATCATTGCAGAAATCAACAGTCAAGGATATCTCAATCAAGCTACCTAAAAAGGCAACCACAAAACTGAGTAGGGGATTAATAAAGGGGATCTGAAAGGAAAACAAGAGGGCGCCCGGGTGGCTCAGTCAGTTAAGCGGCTCGCCTCAGCTCAGGTCATGATCCCAGGCTCCTGGGATCAAATCCCACATCAGGCTCTTCTCAGCGGGAACCCTGCTTCTCCCTCCCCCTCTCCCTCTGCCTGCAGCTCTGCCCTGTGCTCTCTTGTCAAATAAGTAAATAAAATCTTGTTAAAAATAAAATAAATAAATGAAATGAAAACAAGAGTACAGAGATGGCCAGCTGATAGCCAGAAGCAAGGTCACATCTACAGTGTGCCTCCTCTGGAGTGCCCTTTCATAAGCTCATCTGTGTGACAGGAACCTAAGCGGAAGAACCTAGTGCAGTGCCTGACACACAGGAGGTGCTGGGGAAACTGAGCCAATTCGAATGAATACCCTAAAGAAGTCTGTGCAGCAGGACACTGCTACCCCTGTTGTGCAGATCACTAGGGAAATTTGTCTTCAGAGAGTCAGAACGGGGAAGGTCTTAGAAAGGATTTACTCCTAACCCCTCAGTCAAATTACAGATGATAAACACTGATGGCCAGAAAGACTTCATGACTGTCCGAGGAAAGAGAGCAGAGGTGGGGACATGGCCCCAGGCCCCCTGACTTTCCCCAACAGGCCTTCCATTACTCATACAGGTACGAGAGGGCGGCCAGACCTGTCATTGTCACCACGGAATGACCAGTATTTCAATAACGGCCAAACTGCCTGGGGCCAGTGGGGTTCGTGACTTATGAGGAGCATGAGTCCACTCCGCAGCACGGCGACCTACAGGTGACCAGCAGGGCTCTCCTCTGCGACAGGGCAGGGCTTCTCAGACACCAGGCTATACAGCTATGGGGGCTGCCGTTCCAGCAGGCGGGTATGCAAGCATCCCTCTCCAGCCACTGCTCACTGGCTGAGGACTACTTCTGTCCTATAATCTTACTCTGACTTCAGCTCTATCCAGGAAGCTGGGATATACAAGCCCCAAGGAGAACAGGAATAAGTCAGCCAGGTGCCACGACTGCCAAAAGCCAAAAGTCAAACACAAACAAAGGGTCCGGATTCTGAGAAAGAGAGCTGCACCACCGCTCCTGAGCCCCAGGCACCCAGATGCCTGACCTGCGTGGGGCTGACTCTCCTCTCCCACCCGGTGAGAACTCAGTGTTCCTATACTGCTCTCAAGTGTTGTGACTTAAGCCAGATAAAGCTCAAAACAGGAAAGCTCAGGGAACTTTGTGTAGACAGACAGGCACTGCCCTCAACTGCACCACTCTGTATGTTCCACTCAAAAAAGGGGGACACACAAACGACCCTGAGGTTCCTCGGCAGACCTCTGAGGACGTGCCCAAGCCTCTTCATCCTCTGGCCCGGGGTGGGGCCATGGCCCAAACACTGCAAGAGAGAGAGAACTGTCCCTGAAAGGATGCCCCACTTTACTGTGGGGAACCCCACCCCTGTTGGGGGACAAGGATCTAATGAAGGCAGCCCAAGCCTGGGGAAGCCGACTGGGGGTGGGAGGATGGAGGACAAGAGAAAGAGCGTCAGGTCTTCTGGAAACAGCTTGGAGAACTGGGCTTGGTGTCAAAAGACTCCCTCCTGGGAGAAGAGCCCAAGCCCAGGGGGGCAGCCCCTAGACCCAACGAGAATGCCCACAGGTCACGTACTCAGAGGCAAACTTGTCCAGCCTCTTGAAGAGCTCGTTCTTCACCTTCAGGTTCTCCACGATGGCCTCCACCACCAGGTCCGTGCTGTGGACTACGGATGCGGGGTCTGTGCTGGTTGATATGCTGCTCAGGGTCTTCTCCACAAATTCGTCACCGGCCTGACAGGGGGAGGAAGGAGAAGAGAGCGTTCACTGGACCCACTGAAAAACGCTGTGTGCGATCTGCGGGTGAGGACAGGCGAACTTGCAACCTGAATACACCCAGGGATTCTAAGCAATAAAACTCCCTACACATCTGCTCAGGGATGGTGGCATCTCAGGTACTTGCAGACGCTGGGGCAAGGATCAGCCTGGGAACCTGCCAGCTGCTGGTCGAGATGGCTGTGGTGCACAGGCCGTAGCCCTCACGCTGTTCGTCGGCTCTGCCCAGTCACCACACAGCCCTCTCGCAGCACCTGTCCGGGCTGGCTTTCTCTCTGTGCCCACTGTGAACAGATTGCCACGTGCTGTTGCAGGAAACAGGTGCTGAAATATGACCTTCCGGAGAAGAGGACAAGCTTAGCTTAGCACCCTTCATTAGTCCGAGACGTGGTACTGACTGTTCATCACTAACAGGGGCAGAGAAGAGCTGAGTAAGGGCAAGAGAAGTTCAGCACGCCAGACTCAGCGGTCACTCTGCAAGCAATCAGTGCCCAGCACAGGAGCTACTGGGGTCACAGCAACGCGCCAGTCACAGCCTCTGCTCACGAAGAGATCGCAGTCCCACCGTGGTCTTATCTGTGACTCCACGTTTCCACAAACAGTGGGCCAAAGGCGGCACTTCTATCAACTGCCATTTTATCTAAAGATGGACTCTGTTCCTGGGGCATCAAAATGGGCACCATCAGCAAAGGCATCCGAAACCATCACGCAACAAAACAACTCTCACAGCCGGTCCACAGAAATACACCACCGTGAGAGGGCAGGTGATTTTCAGTTTTCTACTGGCTGCATTATAAAGAGGAAACAGGTAAAGTTAACACTATTTAACCCAATCCATTTAAGGTACTACCATCTCAACATGTAATCAATATAAAAAGCACTGAGATGTTTTAGACTCTTTTCTCTTATTAAGTCTTGAATTCTGGGCTCTGTCTCACACACACAATGCGCCCCACATCGCACGCTCCCGGCCCCTTGTGGCTGCTGTGCGGGTTGGTGCGGGCCAGGCGCGGCGGGGTGGTCAGCAGACAAGGCGAAGGGCTGCGCCCCTCCTCCATACACATGCTGGCTGGAGATGAGAAAGGCCAACAGACGAGGCTCCCAAGGACTCACTCTTCCGAAGCTGTGCATCTTGAGTACAAGCACCTTGTTTTTGTTTTTTTAACCCTCTGAGTGGGGCCAAGCAGCAGAAGTTTGCAGAGTAAACACATGAAAAATGCAGATTACCTGGGTTCAGACTCACTCTGTCCTTGACTCCAACCTCTAGCCCAGGGCTCTTAAAATCTCACTTGCCTGGACCCTCACACATGACCAACTCAGGTCCCCCAGTCATGGAGAATATAGGGGACAGGTGACAGAGATGTTAATCTGCCTGTGGTATTTAGTGTTTGGATTTCTTCAGGGGGAGGGTAAAAATTAACTCCACTCCCACCCTCTGGTTTCTGAAAGGTGACTACATATTAAGAAAATGCGTGGCAAGATACCACTTCACACCTCCTATGACGGCTGTGATGAAAAAATGGAAGACTAAAAGTGCTGGCGAGGACGTGGAGAAACTGGAACCTTCAAATACTGCTTGCAGTAATGGAAGATGGTTCACCCACTATGGAAAATAGTCTGGTGGTGCCTCAAAAAGCCAAACACAGGACTGTCTTATGACCCAGCAATTCTACATCCAGTACAAATGTGAAAGAACTGAAGAAGGACCTGGACAGACGTTCACTGCAGCATTATTCACACTGACCAAAAGGTGAGAACAATGCAAGTGTCACTGACAGATGAATGGCTAAACAAAATGTGGTCTACACACACAGGAATACTATTCAGTCAGGAAAAAGAATGAAGTTCTGACACACACTGCAACCCGTGTGAACCTTGAAGATAGTATACCACACAAAATTAATCAGTCGTAAAAGGGCAAATATCTGGATTCCAGTTACATGAGGTCCCTAGGAGAGGCAAATTCAGAGAGACAGAAAGCAGATTCAAGGTTACCAGGGGGTGGGAGGAGAAGGGAATGAGGACTTACTGCTTAACGGGTATAGAGTTTCTCTTGGGAAAGGTGAAAAAGTTTTGTAAGGAGTGGTGATGCTTGCACTATAGCGTAAATATAATTAAAGTCACCCAACTGTACCCTTAAAAAGTTAAAATAGCAAATTTTTTTACATATTATTTTACAACACAAAATTTCAAAAGGGAATAGCCTGTGATATCCTGTGATATCTGAGGTGACAAACACAACAAAAGCCCTCCTTGCCCTCTTCTCTGCACATAAATGAAGTGAAATTCCATCCAAGCCCCAGGAGAGCAATCTCAAGCAACTTTAAGAAGGTAGCAAAGGTAAGGAAAAATTCACTTGGGTGGGCGCCTGGGTGGCTCAGTGGATTACGCCTCTGCCTTCAGCTCAGGTCATGATCCCAAGGTCCTGGGATTGAGCCCCGCATTGGAAATCTCTGCTCAGCAGGGAGCCTGCTTCTCCCTCTTTCTGCCTGCTGCTCTGCCTACTTGTGATCTCTCTCTCTATCAAATAAGTAAATAAAACATTTTTTTTTTAATTTCACTTGGGTGATTTCTGCAGTACTTCCAACTAAACGTAAGGTCCAATGAGAAAGGGTCAGTAAACCAGAGTTCCCCACCTTCTGAGTTCAAGCTCTCGTACCCCCTCTGCTGCTGGGAAGTGGGAACAACACTCTTTTTATTTCCCTCTCCAGTAACTACATTATAAATGTGTGGAAGACATCACCCCAGCAGTCCAGATTTTCTATCTAAATGCAATGTTTATTATATCATTCTCTTTTTAACTTGAAAGTACCAAAATTCTATTCCTGTTTTGCTCTCTTCCATCCATATGACAAA
The DNA here is from genome assembly GCF_964662115.1 of Mustela nivalis. NCBI lineage: Eukaryota > Metazoa > Chordata > Mammalia > Carnivora > Mustelidae > Mustela > Mustela nivalis. The sequence continues at coordinate 99,761,000 of NC_139023.1, forward strand.
ACAGGTGTTCTTCCATCCCAAATTCCCAGTAGAAAGAATGAGTTCACTACCTGCAGAAATCTTCTACCTTACCTCCAAACCTCCCCAGCAATACAGTTGTTTACTTCTGTTTTATAGTCAGTCCTCACAGAATGTTCAGTGATCATATGTCACTTATATTGGTCTAAAGTTATGGAAAAATGAGCTTTACTTGACAAATTGAAAAAGCAAGCAAAGGCCACCAAACATGTTATGTTCAGGAAACAGGTCTTGAAGTCACATAAACAAATTACCTTGGGGTTTTCTGCAAACTTCTTCTTGGCCACTTTTCTAAGGCTTTCCTCGATCCCCTTCTTAGATTTCGCCAGTATGTCTTCTGTCTGGTCCACCAACACTACTGTGTGGCCAGTTGCTGCAGCAACCTAGGGCAAAAAGGAAAGAAAGGAAACACAAAAGTTAGAAAAAACAGTAGAGTTTCACATTCCAGATGAACTCTGCCACCATTCTCTTCCAAATACTGAGGAAACATCATAAGGCAACCTCAACTAAACACACACTTCTCACCAGGCACCGCTCTGAAGGCTTTAAACGGTCAACGAATTCTCAGAAACACCTCATAAGGTTACTAAAGACAGGCAGGCAGCGGAGCTGGGATGTGACTCAAGGCTCTGAAGGCCACACCAGAACTATTTTCCAGCTGTTCCACAAGGGAGCCACTAAAATGCGGCTATTGAAATAAACAGAAATTGAATAAAATGAAAAATTCAGTTCCTCAGTTACACTAGCCATATTCCAAGTGCTCAACAGCCCATTCACAGAGTACTTAATTCCCCACCCATCATCTTTTTTCTTTAAAATTAGAGCATTCTATGCAGCTTGACTGTTAGCCCATCTCTCCTGTAGTCCTTAAATCAGCAATAGGCCAGACTTCCATAATGGTGGCAAAAAGATTCCAAGGGCTAGGATGCCTGGGGGGTTCAGTCGGTTAGGTGTCAGACCCTTGGTTTTGGGTCAGGTCATGATCTAAGGGTCGTGAGATAGAGCCCCGTGTAGGCTTCACGTGGAGTCTGCCTGGGAGTCTCTCTCTCTCTCTCTCTCCCTCCTCCTTTCCCCCTCCCCCATTCACACACATGCTCACTCTCGCTCACTTGATCAAATAAATTTAAAAAAAAAAAGACTCCAAGGGCTATTTAGTGACATGGCTCCCATGAAAGTAGGTCTCTGGTGACCAGCCAATTTAGGAGGGCAACTCCCCATCCCACCTTTGCTGAAGGTCAGAGGGTACACTTAGCGCAGCCCCGAAGTTCTCCTGGAGCCAGCTTAGTTCAGCCACATTCAGTGAATTCAGTGACAGGTCAATCCCTTTTTCATCACGATTTGCCAATAACTTTTTAAAAAAGATTTTATTTATTTATTTGACAGAGAGACAGTGAGAGCAGGAATACAAGCAGAGGGAGTCAGAGAGGGGGAAGCAGGCCTCCCACTGAGCAGGGAGCCCAATGTAGGGCTCGATCCCAGAACCCTGGGATCACGACCTGAGCCGAAGGCAGGCGCTTAACGACTGAACCACTCAGGCGCCCCTGGCGATAGCTTTTGCAAGGACTGTGGAACAGGTAGTGTGGCTAAAAGTAGGTCACTGGGTCACACTACAGGTAAATACTGCACTCTGTTCATGCCGCAGTTAAGAGGACATGCAGCCTACAACAAACATGAGTGTTACAGGACACCAGCACGACTTAGATGCCCCTCAGAGTCCGCAAAGGCCCTGGCAGAACCACTGCACTGGAACGTCCTTGGATCAACAGTGTGTAGGAGAGGGCACAGTCAGCTGAAGCAAACCTGCCCAGAGAGGACAGGAAGACAGTTGTAACTCACCATCGGGACGCAAGGCTATTGAAACTCAAACTCCAAACTGAAAACCGGAGAGGAAAAGTAACAGAAGAGCATAACTCCACAGCAAAGAGGTCCAAATCCCTGAACTAAGACTTCCGAAGAACACTTATAAAAAATGGAAGTTAATTAACAATAGCCCCTCTGACTTCTCCCTGAGCCAGCTCCCTACAGAGACTGCAGGTCTGAGCCTGTGGGACCTGCGGGCAGAAGTCAGGCTGCCGGCTCCCCAGAGCCTGCCTGGGAATCAGGTCAAGGAAGCACTGCCAGGAAGGTCTCATCAGCCTGGCTGGGCAATGGCGTTATCTTGATAAAAGGACAGAGGCAAGCAGTGAACTTGCCCTGTCGGCAGAAATGCAGGCCTGCAGGTGGGCAGCGAGTGCCCACCGATCCGAAGCAAGCCTTCTCCCTGAGTAACAGCCGGCCGCAGCTCAGCTTGCCAACACTTAATCACGTGACACGAACTGGCCCCTCTCACACATGCAGAGTGAAGAAAGCAAGAGCACATTTAGAAACCGTGCAGAAAAGGCGAGCCAGCAGGCCCAAGACTGTTGTCTTCAGAAAGGCCCTTGGCTTGTCCCGGGAAACTCAGATTCGGAGACAGCGCCCATCCTTCCCGGAGGAGAGGGGCTCGCTGTGCCTAACCTGCTGATGCACTGTGGCCCTGCTGCACACCTGCCTGCTTCCAGGGGTCCAGGACTTGGGTGTGTGCCAGGCAGAGGTACCTGTGTGCCCAGCCCCAGTGGAAGCCCAGGGCCCTGGGTCTCCGCGGAATGTTCCCGGCAGGTGCTCCGCATGTGCCATCACACCCGGTTGCCAGAGGAACTGCATGTGTCCCGTGCGACCGCACAGGGAAAGGGCTCTGGAAGCGGCCCCTGCTCTCCTTGGACTTTGTCCCTTGCCCCTTTCCTCCTGCTGCTTTCGTTCTGTATCCTTTTGCTGAAATAAACTGTAGCCACGGCCATCATTATGTGCTGGGTCTGTGACTCAATCTACAAACTCAGAGGAGGGGGTGGATTTGGTGGAGAATCTGGACACAGAAACTAAGGAAATAAATCTCCAATTCCAGATGCAGTTAGAGATGAAATTAAATTACTCTGAGGCAGGCAGCTGGCGGGGGCAATAGTTGAATGGGGGCGGGATGATCACTGATGGGGCACCTTGCCTGCAAGGCAAGGGCAGGCAGGGACACTAGTTTTAGGTACCTTCCATTTTTGTTTTGGCTCCTCTGAGTGTCCCTGCGGAATGACACAACTGATTTTCACTTTGTCCCTCTTAACTTCTGACCTAGATCATTCTCTGAATAGGCCAGGAATGACCCCCCACCTCCCAGATTTCTACCTGACTGGGTCCCGATCCTCTTTCCCCCTCTTTACCTCCAGTAGGAATCACTCAGAATTTTTTGCTCCTCAAGGAGTTGGAAAAGAGTATCAAGTACATTTGGCACAAGTTAATACCAAAGCTGAAGGGGACAGAGATAAAGAAAATGAGGGCAGTGTCCCTTTGCTCAGGGACTTTGTAATCACACTGAGAATACACAGGGGAGAGAACTAAGTATGTAAGACTCCATACAGGGAAGTCAAATAAAATAAAAATGGTCATCATGAAGAATCCTGTCAGGAAGCTGAACTCAGAAGGCTGGATAAACGAGATCTAGAATGGGCCAACTTCCCAAGGAATAAAAGAACTAACCATAAAGAAGTGAGGGGTGATTTCACATCTTTTCTCTAGAAACCCACTTTCAAAGGTATTATAGTCATGTTTGATTGTGATAATCATGGGGCATTTTTGGTTATGTAACAGATAAGCCACAATGCTTTCCTTAGACAGCTAACCCTTGAACAACTTGGGGTGAGAGGTGCTGACTGACCCCTGCTGCTGCACTGCTGAAAATCCACATACAATTTTGACTCCCCCAAAAGTTAACTATTAATAGCCTACTGTTGACCATAGGCCTTATAGATAACAATCAATTCACACATATTTTGTATGCTTCATGTATTATATACTGTATTCTTACTATAAAGAAAATGTTCAGAAACTAATAAGGAAAATATATTTACAATACTGTAAAAAAAAAATATATGGGCGCCTGGCTGGCTCAGTCAGTTAAGCGCCCGACTCTTGGTTTTGGCTCAGGACGTGATCTAAGAGTTGTGGGGTTGAGCCCCACATCAGGCTCCACACTCAGCATGGAGTCTCCCAGAGTCTCTCCTTCCCTCTGCCCCTCCTCCCCTGCTTACTCTCTCTCAAAATAAAATCTTAAAAAATAATAATAATAATACAGGGGCACCTGGGTGGCTTAGTTGGTTAAGTGACTGCCTTTGGCTGTCCCTGGGGTCCTGGGATCAAATCCCACATCAGGCTCCCTGCTCTGCAGGGGAGCCTGCTTCTCCCTCTCCCTCACCTACTGCTCCTGCTGCTTGTGCTGTCAAATAAATAAAATCTTAAAAAAAAAACACACACAAAAACTGGGGGCACCTGGGTGGCTCAGTGGGTTAAGCCTCTGCCATTGGCTCAGGTCATGGTCTCAGGGTCCTGGGATCGAGCCCTGCATCTGGTTCTCTGCTCAGCAGGGAGCCAGCCTGCTTCTCCCTCCCTCTCTGCCTACCTGTAATCTCGGATAAATAAAACCTTTAAAAGAAAAAAAAAAGTGTAAAACAATCCATGTATAAGTTGATCACCCCAGTTTAAACCCATGTTGTTCAAGGATCAACTGTAATTGTTTTAAACTGCAAGCAGATTCAAACCTAGATGAGAAGTACCCCAAATATTCAAGTAAACCAGAGATAAGTGCGTTACAAAAACACTAAAATGCAGCCAGGAAAACGCTTAGCTGGAAGAGCATTTTCGGCCTTCATGCGGACCTTCTTCTCTTATCCAAAGTCCTCTGACAAACTCCCCCCGGCCACTCCTGCCCCCACTGTAAGAAGACACTAGCCAACCCGATCCCGGCCTTGCTTCATCGGAGTTTCTGACCAAGCTCACTGGAGACAGCACGTGTGTAGACCCTGACCAAACACAGCTATTACAACACCGGCTCTCCAGACAATGTCTCAGGAGAGCCAAGTGCACATGTCAAATAACTGTGTCAAAGGGACTGAGTGTGTAACCTTCAGCTTCCTTCTCACCTAGGAGATGCAAGAGATGCAAGGAGGGGCCAGACCTGAGAGAGAGGAAGACAGATCCTTCCTAGTGTGCTGTTACTGATCACATTCTTGCTCTGCAAAATTGCACTCAGCTCCACCGGGCCCCATTGGTCTCAAAAAGCTCAATGTTATCTCTCTTTCTCAAGTGACTCGAGTGTTTTCTATGCTCCCAAATGCCTCTACTGGTATTTCTGGTCCAGTGAGAAGGCCACAATTGTCTACTCTGAACAGTTATCCCAAGGAATCTTGTTTTGTTTGTTCTTGTAAATACTTCCTACTTCAGCTTTTCTTTAATTAATTCATAAAACTTCAGGAAAATATGAAGGAAATCTTACGGTAGATAGAAAGGACATTCCTAGGGCACCTGGGTGGCTCCCTGGGTTAAAGCCTCTGCCTTCGGCTCAGGTCATGATCTCAGGGTCCTGGGATCGAGCCCCGCATCGGGCTCTCTGCTCAACGGGGAGCCTGCTTCCTCCTCTCTCTCTGCCTGCCTCTCTGCCTACTTGTGATCTCTGTGAAATAACAACAACAACAAAACAGCACACACACACACACACACACACACACACAAAGAAAGGGCATTCCTATTTAAACCCAAAGTGGATATGGTTAGGTCTGAATAAAGAAAATGTAGGCAAAAAAGAGAAAATTAAATTCTCCTGAAATATTTTCCATTTTATGAAGACGTTCTTTAGTGCAGGTCACAATTTATTTGTGTAGAAATCAATGAACGTCAAACTACAAATTTAAACGTTAAAATACAATTACAACGTTAAATTACAAACCCAGTGATTTCAAGTTATAACAACATTTACATTCTACCCACCTGCAGAGAGCAACCCATCCCAATGTTCTAGTTTCTTGCAATCATCTCTTGCAGAAATACCCTATGGACAGATACCAGGTCAGCAATATCTCGGGGACAACTTCAAGCCGTATTTGTCTTTGCAACCCTAAGTGCCTGGCCCAGACTCAGCACTCAATCTTTACTTGCTAAATAAATGGGCAAACAAAACACAATGTTAGATACTTAATACAATTTCCACAGGATAAGCCTAGTGCTTTTTGACTGTATTTATCTACTCCTGCTGTGTGTCTCAACTGTCCAACACTGAGATGACCCAGGATGCAAGCAGTCTGTCGCCTGACCCCATGCATTCGATGTCAGACTCTCACCCCAGCTGCACGACTCCCATCCCAGATGCGCTCAATAAGCTGAGACAGTATTAAGCATGGCTAGACAGCCACAGGCCACTTCATAAAGGCCAGCTTGTTTTTTCTCAGTTATTAATGCATTTGTCTTATTTCCCCTATGAGATCCCTGAGAGCTGGGAGAGCTTACAAAAATAACAGTCTCTACCCACAATTATCAGAAAGAACACAAGCCCTTAAAATGAACAAACAAACAAACAAAAAACCCAATGCAGCAAAATTCAGAGATGTAATGTACTGAGCATTTACTACGTGCCAGGCACATATTTTGCATTTTCCAAGACTATCTCTGATCAATCCAATAACCGTGCTGAAGTAGACACCATCCTGTTTTGCAAAAAAAGGAATGAAAGAGGTTGAGTCACTTGGCCCAGTATCACTCAGCGGCTAAGCTGTGAAGCCAGAGTTCAAATTCCAAGGCTGTCTGGCTCCAGAACTTTTCTTGTAATCTGGTTAGAGGAGGACAAGGAATGCGGTCTTACTTGTTGAGACAACCACCTTTCAAAATACAGTTAATAATAAAGTATCTTTTCACAAAAATTTCACGCTATTGACTTTTTTTGTATTCTCTTTCCCCCGTGCCTTCCTTAGTAACTATTACAGATGTGGTGACATCTATAAAAATTCCTCTTAAATAACATATCAGTTCTTCCCCAGACTGGAGTCCTAATACAAATTCACAGTCCTTACGAAACTGGCAACACCATTCCATTTTGTACAGGAGGTAAACTGGGGCTCAAAGAGGTTCCATACCTTGTACACCGTCCCATGGTGAGGGTTAGCAAGAGGTGTGATAACATCCTGAAGCAGCCTTTGGTTCCATCAAACCACAGTCACATTCACAGCAAATATGACGTGAAAACCAAGAACATCTATCCAGACAGATGACATCTGCCACGTGAGCATGAAAGTCTCAAAAGACACCTGAAACACCCTGTGGTTCTAGAACAGCAGTTCTCTAAGTGTGGGGCCCACACCAGCAGTATCAACCACACCTGGGGGCTTGTCAGAAATGCAAATTCTCAGACTCCACTCCCAACATAATGAATCAGAAACTATGGGTTGGGGCCAGAATTATAACAAACCCTTCCTGGTGATTCTGGTGCTCTAAGATCTGTGCTCCAATCTGGCTGTGGATAAGAATCAGGTGGGGAACATTTAAACCGACCAATGTCCAAACCTCATCTGTAGATACTCTGATTTATGCAGTCTGAAGGCACTGGCATTTTAAAAATAACCCAAGACAATTTTGGGGGAAGATTTATTTATTTGAGAGAGAGAGAGCCGAGTGGGAGGGAAGGGGCAGAGGAGAGGGAGAGTATTAAACAGACCCTGCTGAGTGCAGAGCCCAACAAGGGGCTTGCTCTCAGGGCCCTGATATCATGACCTGACCTGAAACCTAGAGTTGGACACTAAACTGACTGAGAATCAACCTCAAGTTTGATTCTAAGGTGATTCTAATGTGCAGCCCAAATACTAAAGCATCACTTGAAAAGAACCCATCTTCCCTGATTCCTACCCCCACCCCACTCACCCCAGTCCTTCTGGGTTGCCAATTATCTCTTCAAACCACTGAGAAGCCAGCAAATCTCTGTCCCTAAATCCATGGGGTTCCTATGTCTTCCTGCTGCCCTGTGGCCATGAGCAAGTTCTAGACGTGATCTAGAAGACACGATCTCGAAGGAAGACTCCTCTCCTCCTTCTCCCCAGGTCCCTGAAGGAAAAGTCAGGCCCCACAAGCTGCTACTTCTGTCTAGGCCTCTTGAACATCAGCGACTCGCCACATCTCCCCTAAAGAGAACTTGCTTCTTAATTCCTTTCTTCGAGGTCAGGCCCTGCACACGTGTTTCCCAATTGTGTCCCACTCCCCTCCCTTGAAATGGCTGTCTTCCGGCCTTGATCTCTAGCCATATTTGCATCTGTACTGATCTTTGAATCTTAACTGATGGCTCCTGGCTAACCCCTAACAGCCTTAAGCCAGCCACTCCCTCTTTCTTCTCCACAAGCCACAATGCCAAGAAAAATCCTCCGCTCCTTAGAGAAGAAATCCCTTGAAAAACTCCACAACAAATGGAAATCCGAGTCCAATTTAGAGTCCTTCCTATATGCCAGACACCAGGCCTATCCTATCGCATTTAATTTTATTTAACCAAGTCTCAAGTATTATCAAGTGCCGATATTTTAAAAATTTTTTTAAAAAATATTTTATTTATTTATTTGACAGACAGAGATCACAAGTAGGCAGAGGCAGGCAGAGAGTGAGGGAGGAAGCAGGCTCTCTGCTGAGCAGGGAGCCCGATGTGGGGCTCGATCCCAGGACCCTGGGATCATGACCTGAGCCGGAGGCAGAGGCTTTAATCCACTGAGCCACCCAGGTGCCCCTCAAGTGTCAATTTTAATGAGATGTCACTTTACAGTTCTGTAGTATTCTCTTGAAGACAATGAAGAGACTAAAACCTGCAATAAAAGAGCACATAATATTATTTTTGACATCTGGAATGGGAAAATTCCTTATGCAGGTACCATTACTCCCACAGCTCATTGCTGACCCTGAGATAAGAAGCACGGAATACAAGTATCTGCAGCATGAGCATTCCGCTAACTGCTGGGAGGCTCGCATTCCTCGGCATTCAGAGCTCCTACATTTTTACCAAGTGCCAGGAACTCTTCTCTTCTCCCACTTCTCTTCAATTTACAGCAGAGTTCCTGGAGGAGGTACTGTATCTTCCCTTGCCACAAATAATACGGCAAACGTTGTGTACATACTAGCACTGAGGCCTCATATCTCATCGGTGATAACAATAAAAACACTCACATCACCCAGAAGAGGCTTAAGATTTCAGGATCATCAATGAAAGGAAAACACATAATTTTTAAAATTTCTTACAGAATTTTCAGGGCCCCAAAATCTTCTTTTCATAAAGACCTTAGCCCGAAAAACAATGACCTTTCTGGCAATCAAAAGATCAAATGTTAAGAAGGTTTGTACAGCTGAGTTACAAAGTATCAAGAAAACAAAAGAAAAAAAAAGGTCACACACTTAAACTGAAATGCAGGGCTGAGGCTTGGTTCAACAGCACTCCTCTTTGAGTCGCACATAATAACAACACACTAGCGCAGGGGTACTATGTCAACAGCAAAAGCCTCCCAGCTGAGTTTCCCCACTCTAAGTTCATCTCTCCCAACCTTACAGATGTTTGTTTCATTTTCTTAAAGTGCAAGTGAGAAGTCTCCATGGATTCACATCCCTTCCTCCACTAACTACCCAGGTCTAAAAGTGTCGAACTCCTAACTCCTAAGGCCATCCTACACAGTTCCTTCAAGCCTCTTCTTTTTAACCTTAAACCCTCTTTCCCATCTAATTACTCTCTTTCCTCACTCTTTCTTGTAAGAACTATACCTATCCACTGCTGAGGCCCACTTCTCTCCCATGACAGCGATGGTGGTTCATGTTTATGGCTTTCTGGTGACCCCTCCCCAGTGAAATCCAGAGTCCTTCAAGTGCTTAGGGCTTCATTCACAGCTTTCAGTTACACTCTGGTTTGAAGGCTAAGAGCAGAACAAGACTGCTGTGTTATCTTGGAAGCCAAATAATGGTACTGGGGTACACAGTGGGGAAGCCTTTGAGAACAGTCTGGGTAAAAAACGCAGGATTAGAAAATGCTTTCAACAAATGATCCAAAGTCACAGATAAGAAGCTTGGCTTCTTGGAAGTGAGCATTGTTGATCCCCTCCCCAACACCTGTGCTCCCCTATGAATGCAGGGGGGCTACCATTTAAAGTACTATGCTGGCCACATCTCCATGTTCATTCCTTCCACTACTGCCTACTGCTCAACATCTATGTCACTCGTGCCTCTTCCAGGCTCTGGGATGAGGTAGTGAACAAAACAAGACCCCTGCTCTCAGATAGCTTTCACTCCTCATAAATTACCCAATTTCATCTTCATAACAGCCTTTGGGGTGGCGCTGTAACAATAAGCAACATGCAGGTCTAGAGATGACTGGGATTTGAAGGTAGGGCTGTCTACATTTGGAGCTTGCATGCTGGCTATTCTAGACCCAAAAGGCACTGCTGGGTCTAAGGGGAACAGTCAAGATCATTAGGAGCTGGGCAAGAACTAGCCCATTTGGAAGGCAGCTATGCTCACCACTACACCACCAACGCAAGAGCTAGCCCATTTGGAGCTCAATTACCAGCTGTGAAATGGGAAACTTTCAATGACCTTTGTGGGCCAGGTGGAACAACAGGTTTGTTGAGAGGATTAAACGAGTTATTACATGTTGAACACCCAAAATGGTGCCTGGCATGCCATTATTTTTATTCTAGGCAGCTCCCTTCCTCCTTGTTCGAGGGTCTGAGGCCTAATACTGGATCCAGATATAGTCTCCTACGGTAAATAATTTTATTTTGCTTTTGTTCTTAGACCTTCCAATCCCAAGACTTGTTCCCTTTCTGGTTTTCATTTTCAGGTTTTCCTTTCTTTGTCCTTCTGTCTTTACAGCCTGGGATCTCTTTTCATTTAAAAAGAAAACAAGGGGCACCTGGGAAGCTCAGTCAGTTAAGCCAACAGACTCTTGATCTCAGCTCAGGTCATGACCTCAGCGGTCCTGGGACTGAGCCCTGCATTGGGATCGATGCTTAGCAGAGTCTACTGAAGATTTTCTCAGTCTCTCTCTCAAATAAATAAATCTTAAAGAAGAAGAAGAAGAAGGAAAAAAAAAAAAAAGAGGTGGAGAGGGGCCCCCACAAACTCCCTTAGCCACCTTAAGCTGGCCTTTGTTTCACCACTAAAGTCCTCTGATTACTATGCGGCAGAGTGGTATGAAGAATACAAGTTCTAGAACTGGACTTTCTAGGTTTAAACCCTGGGTTAGCCACCTACTGCATGACTTCCGGCAAGTTACACAGCCTCTCTGTGGTTTCCTGATGTGTTACAAAGAGCAACACAGTACCTTGCTCACTGGATTGCCACAAATGCATTTAAAGTGCTTAGACCAATGCCAGGCACATAGACTGGCAATGATGCTTGTTAGCTGCCGCTCTCGTCACCAGGCCTGGTGCTTCCACTCTCTCCCCAGCCATGCAGTTCCTAAACCCTATTAATATGGTTTCCTCCATCACCACTGCTGTAGTTAATTACATATAACTTATCTGTGGTCTTTTAAGCGCTAAAGCCAATGCCTGTTCTCTGACTACGTCTTCTACTTTTCCACAGCCGGGACACTCTGTCAACTAGACCTTACTTTTTGAAACGCTCTCTTCAATTTCTTATCTCTGTTCCTCTTAGCCATATTTACTTTTTTTTTTTTTTTTTTTGTAAGATTTTGTATTTATCTGTCAGAGAGAGAGTGAGCACAACCAGGGGGGAGCAGCAGGCAGAGGGAGAAGCAGACTCCTCGCCAAGCAATGAGTCTGACACAGGACTTGATCCCAAGGCCCTGGGATCATGACCCAAACTGAAGGCAGATGCTTAACCAACTGAGCCACCCAGGCACCCCATATTAACTTCTCTGAATCTTCTCAACCACTGAACAAAGGGTATCCTTCAAGGTTCTGCTTTCAATATTCTTTTCTTCTGCCTCTATCTTTTTCCTTCTGGAATTTCAATCATTCTCATAATTCAAACTGTGCCTACAACTAACATATTCTGTTCTCAGTCATCATCTTGATGTCCTACAGTCATCATCTTGACATCCTAAAACATTCTCTCTGAGCTTAACGGTACCACTATTCTGACACTCACAATCTGCTACATAACACTTTTTTCTTAATCTAAATCCCTAATTACTGTCCAAAAAATCCTACGCCTTATCCAAGACCCACTTCAAACGCTACGCTCTCTATGAAGCCTTTTTCCAAATGAATGTGCTCTTTTCTCTGTTTTGACACCTCAGAGCTAGATTCTTACTGGTCTTATGCTGCTACTTTATACTGAAGTAAACTGTGTCATTTGGATCTTTGTCTAGCAATCTCTGCTCCCAGGTGAAATTCCTTATGGCATAAACTGATTTGGTCTTTATACCTTCTAGTAATTGCCACATGCCTTGCACATGGTGGCTGTCCCAAAAGTAACTGGTAAATACTAAATTCTTTGGAGTAACCTGAGCCTGTACTCTTCTCCAGCCACACCTCACTTCTTCCCCCTCCATACTATTTTATGGCCTCATGCCCCAGCCCAGGTGACTCCCTCCACCGGGAAGCCCCATTTCCCTTACTGCTGCTTGGGGGACTCCAGTCATCTTTTAGAATTCAACACAGAGGCTATTTCTCCTTTAGTGACATGTCTCCCAAACTTTAACAGAGGTGGTCACTTCTTGGAACCTCTACTGACTTACAGATACAAGAAAATCTTTCATATAGGACTGCAAATACTGAAAGAAAAAGCACAGAGCTGGTGTGAGCCACCAGCTATCAATGGCTGCTCCATTATGTAGGCAGTGCAGTCACCAGGATATGGATAAAACAGATAAATCAAAACCAAACTGGTCGCAGGTTATTTTATGTTGTAAAATCTTACAAATTTCAGAATAACAGGCACTAACCCATCGGTAGATAGGAGAAAGTCCAGGTGTGAAAGATAAAATATAAATTGGACATGGGAAAGTTGACCAACACCAACTTTTAATGGTGAACTCAAGATAACACCTAGAGATTTTTTCAAAAAAGCTGTTGCATCATCCACTTCAGAGTCTGAATTTGCTGTTACCCCAAATACCAACACAGGGTGGGTCTGGCACACTTCTATGTGTAGTCCAAGCAGAATTTCCAGTAGAGGCACCTGGGTGGCTCAGCAGGTTAAGCGCCTGACTCCTGACTTCCGCTCAGCTCGTGATCTCAGGGTCTTGAGCATGCCCCACGTCAGGCTCCATGCTCAGCATGGAGTAGGCTTGATATTCTTCCTCTCCCTCCTCCTCTGCCCCTCCACCAGCTTGCTCTCTAAAGAAATAAAGTCTTTGAAAAAAACTCCCATTAATATAAATTTCATATACATATATATAGTATAATATATGCATATACCTTTTTTTTGAGAGAGAGAGTGTGTGTGTGTGTGTGTGCAAGCTGAGGGCAGGGAGGAGCAGAAGGAGTGACTCTTAAGCAGGCTCCACACCCAGCATGGAGCGCAACTCAGGGCTCAGTCTCACCACCCTGAGATCATGACCTGAGCCAAAATCAAGAGTTGGACCCTTAACTGACTGAGTCACCCAGGTGCCCATATACATATGCCTTTTTCACATATACTTTTAAAATGTCCCTTTTTCCTTATCATAAAAGAGGTATCATATAGGTCAAGTCAGATCTTATGTATTTAAAAGTCTTACCTTAAGGTACCTAAAAAGATTTACTTATTTCATAGAGAGAGAGAGAGAACTCGTGGATGAGCAAGCATGAGCGGAGATAGAGGCAGAGGCAGAGGGAGAAACGGACTCCCAGAGCGGGGACCTCCCCCAAGTGCATCCTGATTCGAGGACCCCAAGATCATGACCTGAGCCAAAACCAAGAATCAGACGCTTAACCAACTGAGCCAGCCAGGTGCCACTGGCCTTAGGATATTTAAACCACGAAAACTTTCATCTGTATCAGGTCACATCCCAGATGTAACAGACAGGAACTCTATCTGCCTCCACTAGTTAGTCGTTCATGCTTGTATTTCCTTCTCTGGACATTGACGTCCTCAAGAGCAGCAACCACGTAGTACAGTACATTTTACCCACCCTAAAACCCAGCCCATGCAAGACACTTAATATTGGTGAAAAGAACACATGAATAATAGATTTCTAAAAAGCCTTAGTTCATAAATTATTTTTGGACAGAGTTCTCAATAAGTCATGACTATATAGAATGGCTAAAATTAACAACACAGGAAACAACAGATGTTGGCAAGGATGCAGAGGAATGGGAACCCTCTTACACTGCTGGTGGGAATGCAAACTGGTGCAGCTGCTCTGGAGAACAGTATGGAGGTTCCTCAAAAAGTTAGAAATAGAGCTACGCTACGACCCAGCAATCGCACTCCTGAGTGTTTACCCAAAGGACACAAAAAATATAGATTCGAAGGGATATATGCACACCAATGTTTATAGCAGCTATTAACAACAGCCAAACTATGGAAAGACCCCAGTGCCCGCTGACTGAGGAACGGACAAAGAAGACATGGTGTGTGTGTGTGTGTGTGTGTGTGTGTGTGTGTGTTTGTATGATGGAATATTATCTAGCCATAAAAAAGAATGAAATCTTGCCATTTGCAATGATATGGATGGAGCTAGAGGGTATTATCCTAAGCAAAGTAAGTCAGAGAAAGACAAATACCACATGATTTCACTCATTTGTGGAATCTAAGAAACAAAACACATGAGCATGGCAGTGGGGGAAAGAGAGGCAACCAACTCCTAATTATAGAGGACAATCTGAGGGCTGCTGGAGGAAAGGTGGATGGGGGCTTAGGCTGGACCGGTGATGCGTATTAAGAAGGCACTTATGATGATATGTAAGTGACTAATCACTAAATTCCACATCTGAAAGTTAACACTGTATGTTAATTGGAATTCAAAAAAAAAAACTTGAAAAAAAAGTTATGACTGTAACTTGAAACTATAACAACTTTTCCATAACTTTCAAGTTGCTTATGAAAAATCACATTACTTTGAAAAGTACAGTAACACCAACAGAAAGAGCTAATAAACACAGTCCTTTAGTCAATGCTACAAAAGTCTGTTATGTTGGCAAGCACATTAACTGTTTTCTGGCACTGGTGGTTAAGATGGCAGGCAAAAGCAGAAGTGAAAGACAACTGCTGTGCAGTATGAGTGATTTAAAAAATGAACTTATGCTTAATTTCCTCCAGCATGTGAACGGGCCTTGTACCCTTTTATCAAAGGGGTTGTGGGCAAGGCTAGAGGCATGCAAACCCTATATTTGTGACCATTGAGGGGCACACGTGTGAGCCACATCAAGGATGGCCACAGACACACAGGTTGTTTCTCTATCACACCAGGGAAATGAAGGCACCTTAGCTTCTGACAACTGCTACACAGTCAGAGATGAGCAAAAGCATTTATTGTACATGTTTATTAGCTACTGATAATTAGCTACAGATTTTTAGATCAGAAAGACACCCTAACAATCAGTCAGTGTGGTGGCTTTCAAACTTTTTTAACCATAAAATCCTTCTACAGGAATGCATACGGAAGAGCGATACGTAAAACAGAGGTCAGGGGAGGGAGGTCTGGGAACCACTGAGGAGACTCAGAGAACCCTGACAGTCCATCAGAGCTTTAGTGTAAAAATCTCTAACCTAGTCACATCCCTTAGGATGGCTATGACAAAAAAACAAACGAATGAACAAAAACCAGAAAATAAGTCCTGGCAAAGATATGGAGATATAGGCACCTTTGCCCACTGCTGATGAAAATGTAAAATGTTGCAGCTGTTTTGGAATATGTTACAGTAATTCCTAAAAAATGGAAAAATTACATATTACCCAGCAATTCTACTTCTAGTTATATACCCAAAAGAACTGAAACCAAGGACTCTCAACAGCCCTTGTTAGTTCTATGTATACCCATATTTACAGCAGCATCAGTCACAGTAAGTGGAAGCAACCTGAGTGCCCCAACACAGATAACTGGAGAGACAGAATGTGGTATATACATCACTCCATTAAAAATATTCCAGTATACTATTATTCCTTAGACAGGAAGGTAACTTGGACACATGGTACAACACAGATGAACCTTGAAGATATAATATTAAGTGAAATAAGCTAATCACAAAAAGAAGACTACTGTATGATTCCACTTAGGTCCCTAGAACAGTCAGAGACAGAAAGTGGAACGGTGGCTTCTAAAGGCTGGGAGGGATGGGGGGAAGTTATCGTTCAATGGGTATAAAACTTCAGTTTTGCAAGATTCAGAGTTCTGGAGATAGATGATGGTGTTGGTTTTCCAACAATGTGTATATGCTCAAATATCACTGCACTGCATACAGGTCTCCCCCACTATCTGGAAGTAGAGCATTCCCATAACACCTTTCGTTAGCCAAAATGGTATAAAGTGAAAAAGCACTTATCATTAATGTATACAGGAAAATTTTGAACCTCCTCAGACCCCAAAAATAACCTCTTGAGCTCTTTTGATGTTAGGACACATCTTGCTGATGCATACACAAAATAAACGAAGATAAAGCACAGGTGCTCGCAGACACAGTTCAAAGCCCTGGTGGCTCGTGCTGAGCATGGTTCCCAGGGGCTCTGAGCGTGGTTCCCAGGAAGGAGCCCCTCCAGCTGTGCATGGCCTCTCTCACCACAGCCCCGCCTCTCTCACAGCTGGCAGCCAAACAAGTGCTGAATGCTTTTTCACCTATTTTTGCAACAGCAAAAGTCCTCCATGGCTTTCCTTCAGTTACCAAAAAGAGACTGATGTAGATCTTTCAGAAAAGCAGTATGACATAATGCAAGCTCTTGGAAGATGGGGGGAAACCCACATGTAAAAACGGCTAAAATGATCGATTTTATGTTATGCCTATTTTACCACAATTAAAAAAAAAAAAACAAGAAAACAAAAAACCTTTGTTCGATCCCAACACAACACTTTCATTTTCCTGAGGAAAGAAACAGAACTAAAGCAGAAAAACCATTCACTAAGATCACACTACAGGTAGTAGCGTTCTACCCAAAAAGGCACTTCCATCTATAGCACTTATTCCACCAAACTCTTCAATGGTCCCTGGGAACCAAAGAATAGAACTTCAGTTCCCACATACAGCTTGCGAAGCCCTCCACAGTGGAGACTCACCTCTGCTCCAGACGCACAGCTCCCTGATGCTGACCACTTCACCACCACGGCCTCCACGCCTACTACTGTCTCCTCTCCTGGCCTCTGCTCGGTCCACGCCATCTCCGCAGCTTCCCCTCACTAACTAAGCCTCAGTATCGCACAGACAACGTCTAAGTTTCACACATACTAAGTGCTGAGTACACAGATAATAAGTAAGATCACTTGAGACCTCCCACCCCAAGATCTTAGCTCTGGGCTAGCTGTCCCTCCTGCGCTCCGGTAATGGCCCAGCACCCACCTCACTGCTCTGACCATCTGTTTCAGCCTTGTCTTCCCTACTTCCCCACCGTAGGCTCCCGACAAAATGTCATTTGTCTCTGTGTACTGGGCACCAAGACCAAGGAAATACCCCCGGGAAATACCCACCCCAGGAAATACCGACCAAACAGAGCTGGTAGGAAAGCTAAGATGAGATCAGATCTCCTGAAGGTCCAGGGTTCTTTTCATCAGTGTAACTGAAGGCCCCCCTCCAATGTGAAAATAATTATATTACCAGAGGTTCTTACTTAGAAAAGAATTTCACGTGTTGCGCCTGCAAAGAAACCACACTCATTCTTCTTGAATTATGCAGCAGTGCTCCCCAAGTTATTCCCAACTTTTGAGGAGGAGATGGCAGTGGAGAAATGGAACAGAAAAATAAAGGTCTTTTGTTCGTTCTCCCATAGACAGCTGTTTTTCTTACAATAAAGAGGGCTCTGCCTACCATTTTTAACTTGAGCAACCATAATTTTTTTTTAAAGATTTTATGTATTTATTTGACAAAGAGAGAGAGAGAGATCACAAGTAGGCAGAGAGGCAGGCAGAGAGAGAAGGAGGGGAAGCAGGCTCCCCGCTGAGCAGGGAGCCCGATGCGGGGCTTGATCCCAGGACCCTGAGATCATGACCTGAGCCGAAGGCAGTGGCTTAACCCACTGAGCCACCCAGGCGCCTGAAGCAACCATAATTTTAGTGAGCCCATTAGGAACTCCTGTTTTTTGTTTTTTTAAAGATTTTATTTATTTATTTGACAGACAGAGATCACAAGCAGATAGAGAGGTAGGCAGAGAGAGAGAGAGAGGAGGAAGCAGGCTCCCCGCTGAGCAGA
Source organism: Mustela nivalis (assembly GCF_964662115.1). Taxonomy (NCBI): domain Eukaryota; kingdom Metazoa; phylum Chordata; class Mammalia; order Carnivora; family Mustelidae; genus Mustela; species Mustela nivalis. The sequence goes on from NC_139023.1 coordinate 99,779,149, forward strand.
GAGCCCGATGTGGGACTCGATCCTAGGACCCTGAGATCATGACCTGAGCCGAAGGTAGAGGCTCAACCCTCTGAGCCACCCAGGCGCCCGGGAACTCCTGTTTTGTATTGTAGTACCTACCCACTGAAAGACCTTGAGGACAAGCAATCTATAATGGAAAAAAATTTATTTGAAGGCTATGTCCTCATAGTTCCATGACTTCCCTAGCCTTGGTGGAAGGCAGGCTTAGTCAGAGAAAAATATTTTTAGACCAGGGTGCTTCAGAGCTGTAAAAATAGGCCAGGTAAAGAGCACACTTGTCAAAGCCCCAGAGTACTCCAGCCACTGGGCCAAGGAAGCAGGCCAAGCAGAAGCATGCTGGTTTTATGTATTTTTGCAAACAGATCACCAGATCTGAAGCAGCTTCTCCAAAGCATAACCTGAATGGTAAGTGTATGAGAACTCTGTCACCTGGTACAGAGCGCTGTCTCATACGCCTCTACGCGACAGGAGGTTCATGGGGCATCAGCATTACGCTGCCTCCGAAAACTACTCTGACTTCCTTCCAACTCCCAGAATAAGTGCACCAAGTGAGCACTCATGATGCTGACTATAGCCAGACATTGCTTTTCCTCTGCATCAAGGCCCACCCTTGAGCACATGGTTGGATTCAGGAAGGAAAAAAGTCATAAATCAGATGTGTCTCTCAGAGCTGGCAATTCTGGGTTTATGATTATCTCCGATTGTGCAATCCCTTCAACTCTGCCATCCGCGTGGGCTGTCTTCGCTAGCTTCAACAATCCAAAAAAAGGCATTCCACTGAGGCTTTCAATCACGACTGCCACCATAACCAGCTGGTTGATTCTTAGAACAGTGTAATTGATTAGCTGGCTTTTTTTTTTTTTACTTGATTTTTATATTTCAAAAAGGATTTCTAAAAAGCCAAAGAAATGTGCCTTCATTTTCAGATGAGAAGAACACATTTTTTTAAAATTCGGTAAGCATCTGGATTTGGTAACATAGAGGAAAATAACTTCTCTCCCAGGACTGTCTCCTCCCATCTCCCACCAATTCCGGGAAGGAGAAAGGGCAACTGGACATGTCACTAGCCATCGACAAACCCTTGGTTTGACCCAGCTCTCCAAGATGTTGCCATGACGAATGCTTTCCGAGTAGAAAAGACAGTCACAAATCCAAACTGCTCTCCGTAAGATGAGTGCGGCAGTGTCTGCTAGAATGAATGGGTTTTGCTAAAGGACCAATTAAGAGGCTCCCACAAGGATTTGAGGATCAATGCCCGGTCCAGGAATTACAAAGGGGAGTGCAGGGGAAAGAACACTCCTTACAGAGAAAAGCCGCAGAGCCTTTTGCAGAATAGAGGAGACTCCGACCGTGACCTCAGCCTCAGAGTGTCTGTGGCTGGAGGAACAACAGTGATAATGACAGAGGGAGGAACGTCGCAGGGAAAGCTGGAGGGGGCAAAGGAAGGGAACTGGCTGAATGATTAAGTCTTGGCTGCAGTTTAAGTCTATTCTTGGCAGAAAGGTGGCATCAGGGAAGCCAAATAGAGATCACCAGGGAGTGATTCCTACTTCGAGTCTAGACCTAAGGAGAGGTCAAGCTGTTATCTACTGATTCCAGATACCCATGAAAGATCCCCCCCACCCACGGAGACCACACTTCTCTCTACAACACAGCAGAGGCCAGAGGTCCAGGCAGAATTGTGCTTACCTCGGCTTCAGGGATCAGACACCTTCAAAGACAGTGAAAAGAACTGAGAATAGAGACGTCATCCCTGGATGGGTCTCACAAATCCACACGAAAGCCACATTTACCAGATAGTTCCCACTGAACATGCTAGAGAAGCCACCGCAGCTCTTTGCGTGGTTGGCTCTCCCAACACTGTGAGGCAATCCTTGCTTGCAGGTAAGGCAAAAGGCAGAGAGGGGTTAAGAGATTCGCCTAAGGTTCCTACGGCAGGGGCCAGGTAGGGCTGAGGGCCAGGCTCTGGGAGGCACCTCCTCCTCTGCTCACTTTCAAGGGTTGGACCACCCCTCACCAGAAACAACTGCATTGTTCGTATACCTTAGGCAGACACAGGATAGACAGCAGCAGTACAATCTCCCTGTGGGCCCTCAAGAGCTAGGCAGTGAGGGGTGTGCCTAAGGCAGACTGGGAGAAGACAGAAGTGGAGGAAAAGAAATCAGAAACTCAAGCAAGGGATAGGAAACAGTGAGGGCTCTATCTAGGACATGGTAGAGAAAACCCCAAACCTGACTGAGGTGCCATTTCGGCTCTACAATGGCCAAATGTATTCTTTGGCATTCTTTTTTTACCTGTCTGCCCCAAGTTTTCTACAGCACCTCCAGGCCCACCCAAGTCCAATGACTAACATGCTGAAAGAGGCTGGTCTGACTGTCCATCGTGGATCATGAAGATCACAGAAGAGCCCAGTAAAGAAGTGAACAATGCCACAAGAAAGGAGGGAACAGCTTCAGGACAAATACATCCCACACCCTTGAGGGGGCAGTTAACACCGGAGTAAAAACATTCCCCTCCAGAAAGAACACCAAAAGGACAGCTGAGAGCCAGGTAACCATGCCAGTCCCCTGTGATCTTGAAACTTATTCCAGGTCACCGCACTGTTTCCAAGCACAGTTCAACCGAGACATATTCACTGTAGCAAAAAAGAAAGAAAGAAACAAAAAAGTAAACAGTACAGAGCAGTTGTGGCTACTCTCCTATTCAGCATCAGAAAATTCAGAGTTTGGGGCATGAACAAATTCAGTGGCTGGGAGGAAAAAAGCTCTCAAGTCCACTTTAGTCTTATGGAGCAAAGTAACAAGGCTTAGAACACTCTTCCCAGCCATACTCCAACTTTAATAGTCTAAGGAGCCCCCCCACCCCAGAAGAAGTGTGTACTTTTTGTTTCTTAACGGGGTTGGGGGGAGCTCTGGATGAGAATAATCAGGCCTCCAACCTCTTCTACACTTTCTTATTTCTTCAAAGAAGTAGAGTGCATTAAAAGGAAGGTTGTACCAGGAGCCCTGGAGGAATCCACCTTCTGAAACAGCCATTTCCAGGGAGCCCGCTGACTCCCCTGCCCCTGCCCAGTAACTTAAGGAAAGCTATGGTCTCTCTGGGTGCCTCAGATGAAAAAAAGGCAACAAAGCAAAGTTCAGAAAGGACTCATTCAATAAACAGAAGAAATGCAGAGCTAGTAGCTTTCTTCCTTTTCTCCCCTCCTTCACAGAATAAAAAACAACCTGCCCCTCACTCAAGGGTCATTTAATTCTATAAGCTTCTTTGCTGGCCTAAGTATTTGGCTATAGCTGAACTGGTAATCAGAACCAAGTCAGAAGTCTGTAATGGGCAACAACACAGGTTAACCTTACTAATTATTAACCTGCAGCCTAAGGGATTTTTTTTTTTTTAATTTAAAACAAACAAAAATGACAGGCAAAGTAGATGCTCTAAGAGAATACACATGTACAAATGGTCTGTGCTCTGATCAAATGTAATGAAGCACAAACCTCAATTATCTGAAACTGTTAAATTGCTTGAGAAATGTATTAGGCTCCCACAAAATCTAGTAAAAAAAAAAAAATTTTTTTTATCCTACTCAGCATGAAATGGGACACTTGGCAAAAGGATACATTTTACAAAAATTTAAAATTGTAACTGGAACTACACCCTGAATAAAATTCAAACTACTTCAGAAAGAGTTCAGGGAAGTGAAGATAAATGCAGAGCTGAGATGCTAGTTTGTGCTTGTGTTTCTACGGCTTCAGTGAGGATCTACCATGGGTGAGAGGACAGTAAAAAGCGACTTCCCTCTTTTCAGAGGTCCATTAGCAAACCAACCACAGTATCAACCAGCATTTGTATTCAAGATTAAGCAAGTTGGGGGGTGCCTGGGGTGGCTCAGTGGGTTAAGCCTTTGGCTCAGATCATAATCTCAGGGTCCTGAGATAGAGCCCTGCATCAGGGTCCCTGCTCAGCGGGGAGCCTGCTTCCCCCTCTCTCTCTACCTGCTGCTCTGCCTACTTGGGATCTCTCTGTGTCCAATTAAAAAAAAATTTTTTTTTAAATGATTAAGCAAGTTGGAACCAAATCATACCAATATTCTCCATCTAAATAATACAGTCCTACCTCTGCAGCAATAATCAGAGTTGTGAGTGGATATGAGGGGAGAAGGTCAAATGGACAAAGATGACCACAATGAAGAGAAGTAATTGCAAAGGCAGCTAACATTTTGTGAGCTCTTATTAAGTGACAGACACTGTGCTAAGTGCTTGAATTTTGCTAATTCACTCAATCCTCCCCATACTCCTACCAGGCTAGTACTAGTATTAGTCCTACTTTTAGAAATAAGTAAACTAAAAAAAAAAAAAAAAAAAAAGTAAACTGAGGCCAGAGGCTAAGTAACTTTCCCATGTTAACACAGCTGGCATGTGAAGCTGAGCCAGCATAAAAATCATCCAATTCCTCATACTGAAGTGGACCCATTCTCTATTCAAAACACATCAACTAATTCTTCAGTGGCACTCAATCAGCAAAACAGACTTACCCAGTGCCAAAAAACCATAGGGCAAGGAGCATAAAGAATGAGGTGATACTGCCTGGGACCGCATGCCGCAGGACAGAATGCAAACACAGATCCACTAAACCACCCAAAACATCAGCGAAACCACCAGAGGCACCCAGGTTCTACAGGAAAGCATGGTTTCCCGCCACAGGATTAAAGCTGTCACCTGAAGTGGGTGAGGTTCTTTTAAACCTTGTTATGTAAGATTGGAACTATGTTCCTTATGAATGTTCACTTCTTGGACTTCCAGTCTTCCCCCCGCCCCGAGACCCACACCCAACTTGGGGCTCAAACTCAAGGCACAGATCAAGAGTCCCACTCGGCTGACTGAGCCAGCCAGGCACCCCTAGACTTCTGGTGTTTATCAGCTTTCAGAATGACAATTCCATTATGTTTCCAATGAGCAGGGTAAAAAAACATTTCCCCCTTAATGAAAAGGCACTCCTTGTTCCAACTACTCAAGGATTTGACCCACAAGTATGTGTTTCCATCAATGTCAGTCATTTCTCCCCACTCCTTTCTCAAGTGAATGCTCCATTACTATACCCGTAATTTTAGGAGCTACCTTTATGCCTTTTCATGGATACCTTTTTCATGGTATCCAATAATGGATGCAGAATTGCAAGAACTGAGCAATCCCATTTTGTACAAAAGTTGAGGTGATGCTTTCTACACAGTTTCTGATCTTCTTCCACTGATGTCTTCAAGGTACTGTCCATTTCCTATACTGTTCTTGGAGACTAAAGCCCTCCCTAATAACTTGTCACCGAGACATTGTTTAAGTGTTTTTAAGTCAATACATTATTTTACACCTGCCTGCAATAAATTTCACTCTCATAAACTTGGGAGATTTTGGTGGAGCAGAAAGAATACAAGTGCGCTCAAGGCTAAGCTCTCTTCAAGTATGTTACATGTGGAACTTCTAGGTTAGAGGGACTTACACCTCCTCACAAAAAACAGATTACTGGAACACCATAACCTAGCAGTCAGGGTATCCAACAATAAAAATGGCAATATATGTCCAAAAACACAATCTCAGAAGAAAAAAAAGGAGAAACTATAAGAAGTCAGATGGATAAAAACATTTTTAAACATTCTGTTTTTAAGAGAAAATATGAATATGCTGCAAAAAAAAACCTGCAGGGAGAATTAAAATATATAGTAGTAATAAAAGATTTTTTTAGAGAGAGAAAAAGGGAGACAGGGAGGAGAAGGAGAGGCAGAGGGAGAAAGAGAATCCTAAGCAGGCTCCACACTTAGCACCAGGTGGGGCTTGATCCCACAACCCTGAGATCAAGACCTGAGCCAAAAGCAAGAGTCTGACTTAACTGCCTGCCCCACCCCCTCCACAATACAAGTTGCAAAGGGCTGGAACGCTAAGAACAAAGTCAGCTAAGAAAATCACAGTTCTCCAATATGAGCTGGAATGTAAGCGCTAAAAATAAATAAATAAATAAATAAATAAATAACAAGTATCACAGTAACCATGTAATCAGTTGCACAACTGACCCCGTACTACTCAGCTCAGGCGAACAGGGCAGAGTCCTGAAGATGAACAATGAGATTAGACACTCTTCCTGGGCCCTCAGCCACTCTACTCCCACTCTCCCCAGAACCTAAACCGCGCTGTTCTTTGCAAAAAGGGTAACAGGTCAAAGTTGCGCAGCCAACGCGCTTGCAATTGGAGGGAGTCCCAGGGCCTTGGAAGCTTCGGTTAGGTCACTTTACAAAGTGCTACCAAAAGGGTGACTATTACCTTTCATTGTAACCCATAAGCAAAGGAAACACACGGCGGGGGCGGAAAAGAGAGATCATTCAGAAGAGCAGAAAACGGCTCTAACAAAGACTGGAGAATTAGAAAACACGGAATAAAAACAAAACTAACTGATCGCAGTCCGGGTCTCCGGAAGCAAATTCGGTCTAAGCCGAGCAGCGAGCGCGCAAGTTATTCCTCAGTATTGTGCACATGGAATACTATCTTCTCTGCACGGCCCGATTCCGAAGTGCATTCAGAAACACTTTCCACAGAGCCTCCGTCGGACCCTGGGGGCGGCTGGAATTTAGAGACCAGGAGCCTGAGGCTCAGTCCAAGGACATTCGTTCTTTGGGGGACTGCAGGAGTCAGGCCCAGACTCGAGACTTTTCAACTGCACGGGTGGGGGGCGGGATGGCATCTCCTCCGGCTTCCCGCGGACGCCCGCCTCCCGGCGGAGCAGCCACGCGGGGTCTCCGCTGGCCAGGACCAGCCCGGAAGCGTGCGCAGCAAACCGAGCGGGGTACGCCGCCCACCCCGCCGCTCACCTGGGCGATGCCGGCGCCCATCAGCCCGCCACCGATAACCGTCACGTGCTTGACGATGATTTTCTTCGCCGAGGCCGAGGCAGTGGACGAGGAGGACACAGAGCGCACGAGCTGCCGCGTTACAAAGGCCATGCTGCAGACACAAAGGCGGCGACAGCGATAAGACGTCGCGAAGTTAGCCGCGGCACGGGCCCTCGCAGTTAGGTGACCTCTGGGGGGCGGAGACCGAGGCGGTGCCTCCGTCCCGCCCGCCCCCGCGTTCAGTGACATCATCGGCGGCGGGGGTGGAGTCCCGAGGTGCGCCCCGCCCATTGGCCCGGGCCGGCGGGGAACCGCGTTCTAACGGCGGGGCGCGGCTTCCGGCCCAGCGCGGGCGGGCGCGGCTACGGCCTTCAGGCGGGGAAAGGGGCGTGGTCGCGGGGGCGAGGAGGGAGCGCGCGCGGGCGAGCGGCGGTGGGCTCCCTGCGGCCGCGGGGCGGGGCTTCGGTCCCCGCGCGGTGCAGGCGTCTGCTCGGAAAAGGCGCAAGCCGCTCGTGAGATGAAGCGCGGGCGGTTAGGTTAAATCCTCGCCCTTGAGGCGTGTGCGTCTATCGGCGCCGGATACAGACTTGCAGATTCGCAGTAGTGATCATTTTTTAATGCGGTGGGTATTGGCCGTTCCTGCGGAAACGGAAGGAAACAAACTGCTCGTACCCAAAACAAACGGCTGCGGACCCCTGCGTCGCAACACAGAGAACAGGCCCGCGGGAGGGAAAGGGCGTTGACCTGTGGGGACCCATGTCAACGTCAGCGTCTATCAGTGCAGTGAACGTGGACGGTTGAAGGTCGAAAAGCAGCCGTTGTGATGTAACGTGCATAGGAAGCGGAGGAAAAGATGCCTCGCCACGTAACGGAAGATGGGGTCAGTCTTCTCGTTCATGTGAATGATTTCTGGTTACTGTACTTTAGTAATCCACAGTCTATTATTTTTAAATACATAATAAGACTCCACAAACACACCATCCAAACAAAAATCGGCCTCTCCGGTCAGAAGGAATCCACACAGTGAACCCAGTGTTCGCCATTCCTTTGCTTTGGTCTCATTTTTTATCGAATTCTGTAAGATGATGGGAGACGTTCTGTTGCTCAGAGCTCTGTTAGGATTGGAGCAATACTAGGGTCACTGCTGCTTACGGAGACAGCGTTACATCCGAGTAACTAAAGTCCAGTGAGTGCTAGAATGTAGCAAATGCAAAAGCCAGTGGGACTGGAAATGGAGAAGAAAGATTACACAGAGAACACTAGTAACTTGAAAAACAATGAAGAGAGAAATCTAGGCAGAAGAAGCAGCCGCCCATTAAAAAGTAGAAACAAGAAAATATTGCGGGGGTGGTGGGACAGAGGGATTAGGTGTGGTTAGAAATGAGGCTAGGATGCTGGATTAGGGGGACGTGTGGAGGTTTCTTGAGGTGGATTTTAGCTTTCAGTTCTCATTTACAAGTTGTGTCTCACGCAAGGCCAGACGTCTAAACATACTCTAGCACTGCCACAATAAACACTTTCTAATTAAAATGTGTGTAATGTAAAACAGTGCCCAAGGATGCTATATTATCAGATCGTGATCTGTTTTCCCCCGGGAAGAATAACTGTTGCCATGTTTTTAGTGGCTCTCAAATCTGAGGCTATTAGCTAAAGGTGTGAGGGAAAGAATAGAGCACAGACATGGGCGTCAGGATTCCTGGCTCTGTCACCTGTGTGCACTAGGACCCTTGCAACACTTGCTCTACCTGGGCTCCAGCATTCTTGTCTATCAAAGGAAATGAGGGGATTCCACACTAAGACACAGCCCCCAGTTTACAGTCTTCTTGATGTGAGAAACAAAGCAGAAGAGAAATGAATTTTCTTACTACCCACAGGCCATGGACAAGTCCTTGAAACAGGCAGAATGACATTCCTCTAAGGACTCAACTGCCTCGATGTTAATGTTTTTGCTAAAGGCAAAAGGCAACTTTAGCCCGACGCCCAGGATCTTGTAAGTCTATTTTTTAAAAGATTTTATTTATTTCATTTTGCAAGAGAGAAACTACTTTAACATATAAAAATTCCTTTAGAAATTTCCATTATCTCTAAACCCCCCAAGATACATGTTGGCAATTACCTCCCAAGTCCATGGCCCACCAATATGGATCTGAAGGGTCTCATGACTAAGGTTTTATTAGAAAGTAGTAAATGACCTTTTCTAACAATAGCTAGCCCGCTCACGTTCCTGGAAACCTTGCTTCCAAAATGCCTTAGAGACTTAACTATCCGTATCCCCTCCCAACTTGAAAGTATATAATGGACCACTCCTCATGACCCCACTGCAGCTCTTTCTTTCCACGGCTCCTGTCCCCATGCTTCAATAAAACCAGCTTTTTGCACCAAAGACATCTCAAGAGTTCTTTCTTGGCCTTGGTCTTTGAACCCTAACATCTTTCCTCCATCATTCCACTCTCATCATTTCCATCATTTCCACTCCAGCCCAGTCCTGATCAAATGACAGTTAGAATAAAATCACTTTCTTTTACCAAGACTGCGAGACTTTTCCCAAGTGTGGCGTTGGCCTTTCAGGGATCCAGCAATAGTTTCTGTGGTCCCTGACTGGCACCTTCACCCTGTTCTTGGGGATTCTGTCATTTCTCTCTACAGAAAGAGAGGGGTACCGGGAAGCATGACCCTGCTCACTGAACCAGTTTGGAGACTGCAAAGGGAAGGACTGGCACAGAGAATGGAGTAAGTGATGACTGCTTTTATTTTTGTCTCATAAATGGATCATTGTAATACTTAAAAAATACATATCAAAGAAGCATTATTTGCAAATATACATCGTGGAGGCCCTGGAGAGTGGCAGAAGCAGGGAGGACAGTAGGTCCTTCAGATGTGCTGCAACTGCTCTCCACAGGGGAATGTGAGGGACTGTGGAGGAGGTTAGACTGGGGTGAGTAGCAGGGTGTCTGTGGGGTGTCACAGGGGTAGCAGCTCACATACTTAGTGAATGCTCAATTTGTTGACTCTTTGCTGATCACGTTTCTGCTCTTCACCAGTGTGCTAAACTACTTCCTCAGAGTAGTGAGGGTGAGTAGAAGATTATCAAGTGGAAAAAGAGTTACAGTGATGTTCCAGACAGACAGAGGATTGTATCTGTAGATTGTGAAGGAACACAGAAGAGAAAATGGTCTGGAAATACAATTAATATAGAATAACCATAAATATGAGATTGGAAGCTGGCATGGGCCAGATCAGGGTAGGCCTTTTTATGAGAGTCATGGTCACAGTTACATTTAAATTGTTATTTAGAAATAACTACAAACTCATAGAAAAATTATTAAGAATAAGAATAATGCAAAGAAACCCATACCCCCATAGTTACCTATTGTTAATATTTTATACGTTTGCTTCATCTTTTTTTTTTTTTTTTAAGTGAGAGAGAGAGAGAGCAAGCAAGGGACAGAAGGAGAGGAAGAGAGAGAGAGAATCCCAAGCAGGTTCCATGCTCCCCATGGAGCCCAAAGTGGGGCTCAATCCCATGACTCCCAAGATCATAATCCAAGCCAAAGTCAAGAGACCCACACCCAACTGACTGAGCCACCCAGATGCCCCTGCTTTGTCATCTTTTTTCTTATCATTTATCTATGTCTACCTCTCTACATATCTTTATCTATCCATAATATTTAAGATATGTATAACATGTAGAGAGAAAGATATACTTCCTGAGCCATTTGTGGGTAAGTTACACATATCATGGCTCTTCATCCAGTATTTTATTGTGTATTTCCTAAGAATTGGGTGGCTCTCTTATATAACACAGCACAGTTGTCAACATTGGTAAATTCAATATTGTTACATTTCTATCTCATTGAGCACCAGTATTTCAATTTAGTTAATTGATCCGGTAATACCATTCATAGATTTTTTTTTTCTTCTACTACTGAATCCACTCTAGGGTCAGATACAGCGTTTCATTTCATCTCTCTCTCTCTCTCTCTCTTTAAATAACAGATTTATTGAGGGCTTAGTTAATTTGTCTTTATTTTTATGTTTAGGTACTGGCTTTGCCAGGAACATTGTGTTTGTGAACAAGGAAACTATATAAAGGACTTAAATATCCTTTGGAGAGATCTTTTAAAAGCTATCATTGACAACTCACTTCTCAGCCTGTGCATATGAGGTGGGAAGAGAGTGGCTACACAAATTCAGACCGGAAAAAATACAATGAGGACAAATGCTCCCAAACATGATGGGAGAAGAACAGAGTTTCGTGTCATCTTTTAGAATTAGAAATGCCAAACTGGTATATTCCTTGTGGAAAACTTTCTTTTAAATGAAGCACACATCGTACATAAAGGAAATCTGAGTAGTAAGACTGAATAAGAACTATAGGATATACAACCTTCAATAACATTGTTACAGTTGTAATTTAATCATAAATCATTTGAGAATTACAAACCATGTTCTTCTAGTCTGTTTGATTTGACATTCTGAAATTCTTTACACTATTTCGTAAATATACTTATACACCTTGTCATTTTTTTCTTTGAAATAAAACTGCAACTAGATTCGAGCCATCTTTGCAAGATGTATTTTGCATTATGAATATGTTCACATGATATGTCTAAGACTAGCTTCACAGTAAATCAATGCGGAATGGGGATGACGGAAAGTGGGCTGGGTGTAGATGAAACAAGATTTATTTAACTTCTGTAGGTATTGTCCGTAATAAAAAAAAATAAAAAGAGGAAAACTGCATATGGTATTAAAATGTGTTCAATTATGGTCATTACTTTTATTTGCTTGCATTGTGAAATATGGTTTTAAAATTTTCATCTTGGCTCCTTGATAAAATCATTTCATTATCCTTTATCTCAAACACAGTGTTTGGCCTAAGTGTTAAAAATGCTTTATTAGAGAGATTATTTATTATTTTAAAAAAAAAACATGGTTTACATCCTTATTTGTAGACTCCTCTTCAATGAAATACCATTGAGTCAATTTGTTACATTCCTATTATATTTCAGATTATCATGTTAGTTGTTGCAAAAGAGATTTATTTCACATATCACACAGCTCAAGTGTGCAGTTCAATGGCTTTTGCCAAAATGGTATAACCTTTACCATAAATTGGTTTTAAAATTTTCATCCCCCCAATAAGATCCCTAATGCACTTTTAAAGTTAATCCTCATTTCTACTGCCAGAGCCAGGCAATCACACATCTACTTTCTGTTTCTGTATACTTAACCTGTTATAAAACACTTCATATGAATGGAATCATTTAAATACATTGTCTCAGCAAAATGTTTTTTAACTGTGGCTTCTCCGTGGTATATTATGTGTCAGTGGTTCATTCCATTTCATCACTGAATAATATTTTACTGTATACATCTACTCTATTTTGTCTATTTGTTCACCAGTTGATAGGCATTTAGGTTGCTTCTTGTTTGGGACTATAATGAATCATGCTGATAGGAACATTCTCTTGCAAGTGTTTGTTTCCCCAGTTACCTGGGGATGGAATTGCTGAGAAGTAGGGTAGTTTTATGTTTAACTTTTTGAAAAGCCATAAAACAGTTTCCTTTTTTTTTTTTTTTAAGATTGTATTTATTTATTTGACAGGGAGTGGGGAAATGGGTAGAAGGAGAAGCAGGCTCCCCACTGAGCAGGGAGCCTGACATGGGGCTCAATCACAGAACCCTGAGATCAGGACCTGAGCCAAAGGCAGATGCTTAACTGACTGAGCCACTCAGGTGCCTCCCACAGAACTGTTTCAAAAGTGATGGTACCATTTCATATAATCACCATCGACAGACAGTGGTTTCCATCTCTCCACATCTTCACCAATACATGTTATTTTCTGTCATTTTATTATGGTCATTTATTATAGTCTCTATTTTCTGTCTTATTTCTCATTCTAGTGTGAAATGGTATCTCCATGGTTTTATTTTGGATTTTCCTAATGTTGAATATCTTTTCATGAGCTTATTAGCCATATATGTATCTTCTCTTTGAAAACGTCTGTTTATATCTTATATACTTTTTCATTGGTTTTATTATTGGTTTGGACTCACAAGTTTCTAATTTTTCCAAAGGTGTATAATTCATTACTGGATTTAGTTATTTTGAGATTCAAATTATTCTAGATTGGGCCAGTGGGAACCTCTTCAGATGATTTCTTGTGACATTTCCCCATTCTTTTCTCAACACCTCCTCACTTTCTGGCATAATGAAGCTTATTTTATACCTATACTGCCTTAGTTCCAGAAAGAGTCATTTTGTGATGTGCTCCAGTTCCTTTTAATGGGAATGATATTGGAGACCGAGGTCTGGGCACAGCTATACTTTAATAAGATTAGTCTGGAAGCTTTCTGAAGGATATATTTGTTCTCTATTGCTATGCGATAAATTATTCTAAAACTTAGTGGCTAAGGGTGCCTGGGTGGCTCTGTTGGTTGTCTGCCTTCGGCTCAAGTCATAATCCCAGGGTCCTGGGATGGAGTCCCAATGGGCTCCCTGCTCAGCGGGGAGCCTATTCTCCCTCTGCTTTTCTCTCCCTCTCATAAATAAATTAAGAAAATCTTAAAAAAAAAAATTAAGAAAGAAAAAGGGTGGTGCTTGGGTAGCTCAGTTGGTTAAGCAACTGCCTTCCGTTCAGGTCATGATCCTGGAGTCCCAGGATCAAGTCCTGCATCGGGCTCCCTGTTCCAAGGGGAGTCTGCTCTCCCTCTGACCTCTCCACTTTCACGCTCGCTCTCTCTCTCTCAAATAAATAAATAAAACAAAACCCCGCAAAACAACAAAATAAAACTTAGTGGCTAAAGTAAATGATTTCATGGTTTTTGTGTGTCAGAGAATCAGGAGCAGAAAAGCTAGGTGGTTCTAACAAATGATTCTTCAGGAGGTTATAGTCAAGATATCATGAAAGGTCATAGTCAACCAAAGGCTTCACTGGGGCAGGGATGTCTGATTCCAAGATGGTTCACTTACATAGCTATGGGCAGGATGTGCCAGATTCTTGCTATTAGTAGGAGGCCTCAGCTCCTTGCCATATGGACCTCTCCAGAGGGTCACTTGTGTGTCCTGACAATGTGGCAGCTGGCTTCTCCTGGAACAAGTGATCCAAAGAGAACAAAGCAGAAGCCACATATTTTTCATGACTTTTCTTCCAAAGCTGCACCCCAGTAACCTAGTGGTCACATGAGTCAGCCATATTCGATGTGGAAGGGAACTACAGAAAGAATAGGTAAGGGCAACCATACAATCTTCAAGGTCATAAAGATACTTTCCTACATTATTTTAGAATTCTTGCTTTACTTTTCACATCTAGGCCTGTCACTCTCTAGATTGTTTTTTGTATGTGGTGTGAGATAAGGAGTCAGGGTTCATTTATTCCCGTATGTTGATATTCACCGGATGCAATGCCAGTCATGGAAAATTCCACCCTTTCCCACACCATATGACAGTGGCACCTTTCATCACAAATCAGGTACTCTTATGTGTGTGAGTCTGCCTCACTGGTCTGTTTGACTTTGTGCTGATCCCACACTGTCTTGCTTACTGTAGCTTTAGAAGGAGATTCGACACCTTGGTATCATGATCATTTTGGCTATTCTGGCTCTTTGCTTTTACAAATACTTTTTTTTTTTTTAAGCTTTTGCCACTTTTGCAGCTACTGATGCTTAGCCCCAACCCGGGTAAGACTCTGGTTTAACTGGTCTGGGGAGGAGTCTATGCATCAGCATTTTTACCAAACTCCCCAGGTGAGCCTCACATACTGCCAGAGTTGAAAGTCACTGATGTAGTTGAACTCTCTTCTATGACAGCAGGAAAAATTGAGGCCCAAGGAAGTTAAATGCTTACCAACAGTTACACAGAGAAGGTAACTACAGAATCGGGGTTCCAACCCAGGCGTTATCTTCCAGTCCAGTCCTCTTTCTACTGCCCGTAGTTATTCCTGGATATGCCCACTGTAGATGCATAGCAGAAAAGCAGGGAGGAGAAAGATGCCCAGAAACTTCACAACTCCTTATTTGGGGGTGGGGGAATATTATTAGTTCATGGACACAGCCAAGATGTTCAACATGAGAGGCTATAATGGTGGGACAAGAAACCTGTGGAAGGTCCTGAGCGATCCTCTCTCCAAATCTTTGACAAATGAGGAAACTGAGGCTTAGAGAGGTCATATGGTCAGTTCCTGGCAGAGACACTGGTGTCTGAAGCATGCCATGCCGTTAGTCCCGTCCTCACTTTCCTGCTATGTTTGACTTTCTTCCCAGGTATGCCAGCTTGAGCTCTGCTCCCTTAGAAGTTTTTGCCTACAACTTACCTCTACACACATCATGGGATGATTCCTGAAAGAAGCAAAGCCTCATTGTTTTCTATGCAATTACATGTCTTATTAACAGAACAGAAAGAACTTACCACTCACATGGGTAAATGGTATTAAGCTAATCTCAGGCCCCCAGAGAAATTATCTCTAATTTCCAATGTAACTCTTGCCTTTGGTAAGATTTTTTTAATGTGAAGACCTTTATTTCCCCACAATGGGGCAGCAAAGAGCTTTTCAATACACAGTTAATAGCCTGTTGAAAATCTGATAGTGGCAGTACTTTTTATATTTTAAAGTAACTTCCTTAAGCTCTTTTTTTCCCCCTTAAGTGCACAGGCAAGGAACTACAATCATCGCTTTTCATTGAGACTAAATTCTGAAAGAATTTAGAGCTTGGCACATAGTAGCCATTGAAGATATTCCTTAAATAAGAGAATAGATTAAAATAGATGAATATTTTTTTAAAATACCATTTAGGGGCACCTGGGTGGCTCAGTCAGTTAAGTGTCTGTCTTTGGCTCAGGTCCTGGGCCCAGAGTCCTGGGATCGAGCCTGGCATCAGGGTCCCTATTCAGTGGGGAGTTTGCTCCTCCCCCTGCCTTCTCCCCCTGCTCATGCTCAGTCTCTCTCTCTCTCACACATAAATAAATACAATCTTTAAAAAATACCATTTAGGGACGCCTGGGTGGCTCAGTTGGTTAAGCAGCTGCCTTCGGCTCAGGTCATGATCCCAGCGTCCTGGGATCGAGTCCCACATCAGGCTCCTTGCTTGGCAGGGAGCCTGCTTCCCCTCTGCCTCTGCCTGCCACTCTGTCTGCCTGTGCTTGCTCTTGCTTCTCTCTCTATGACAAATAAATAAAATAAAAAAATCTTAAAAAAAAAATACCATTTAACTTAGGTGCTTGAAATGAAAGGAAATAAGAATCCTACCTTTGATGTTTTAGGTAAACCCTTAAAATTTGGCATCTTGCTCTCAATTTTCCTTGACCATATGGTAGAGTCAGACCAGGTATCGGAATGTGTGGGTTCTGATTCTGGATCCAACAAGAGTCCATGGTTTGGTCATTTCACTACTGATTCTTCCATCTCCTGAAACTAAATGAAATTATCTTTAAAACTTTCAGCTCTAAAGTTCTGTTGTATAAAAACCTTAGCCTAGGGACGCCTGGGTGGCTCAGTTGGTTGGACGACTGCCTTCGGCTTAGGTCACGATCCCGGAATCCCGGGATCGAATCCCGCATCAGGCTCCCAGCTCCATGGGGAGTCTGCTTCTCCCTCTGACCTTCTCCTCGCTCATGCTCTCTCTCACTGTCTCTCTCTCAAATAAATAAATAAAATCTTTAAAAAAAAAAAACCTTAGCCTAAAAAAGATGTGGTATATATAGAGAGATAGATAAATAGATGTGGTGTATATATCTATATATATCTATATATAGATATATATCTCCATACATACATATACACAATGAGATATTATGCAGCCATCAAAAGAAATGAAATCCTGCCATTCGGATGGAACTAGAGGATATTATGCTAAGTGGAGTAAGTCAATCAGACAATCAGAGAAAGACAATTATCAGATGATCTCTCTGATATGAGGAATTTGAGAGGCAGGGCAGGGAGTCGCGGGGAGTAGGGAGGGAAAAAATGAAACAAGATGGGATCGGGAGAGAGACAAACCACAAGAGACTCTTAATCTCAGGAAGCAAACTGAGGGTTGCTGGAGTGGAGGGGGAAGGGGTAGGGATAGATAGGGTGGCTAGGTGGTGAACATTGGGGAGGATATGTGCTATGGTGAGTGCTGTGAAATGTGTAAGACTGATGATTCACAGACCTGCACCCCTGGGACAAAGAATACATTACATGTGAATTAATTAATTAAAAATAAAAATAAAAAAACCTTAACCTATTGTCATTTTAGACTAAAGAAGTTTCAGTTAAAAAAGCTCAATATGCTTTCAGAGCTACAAAAGCTTTCATTTTATAGAAGAATATTAAAATATATTGAATCAAACAGGCTCAATGCTGTAAGAAATCACACTCAGCCTGGGTGACTCATTGGGTTATGCCTCTGCCTTTGGCTTAGCTCGTGATCTCGGGGTCCTGGGATTGAGCCCCGCATTGGGCTCTCTGCTCAGCAGGGAGCCTGCTTCCCCACCCGCCCTTCTCTCTGCCTATCTCTCTGCCCACTTGTGATCTCTCGCTCTGTCAAATTAATAAAATCTTAAAAAAAAAAGAATTAAAAAGAAAATTCCCATTAGTCAAAAAAAAAAAAAAAAAAAAAGAAAGAAAGAAAAAAGAAAAAGAAATCACACTCAAGACCTCAACTGATTAGAGGTGAGCAATTCATAATCAGGTAGACATTTTCATTCACTTACTTTTAAAGGAAAAGATGTTCATTACAGAAAAGTTGAGAAACATAGAAGAGTTGAGAGCAAAACAAAACTTAACCATAATTTTACTATCCAAAAGTCAGTCAGTTTGTTTTTTTAGAAGAAGGGATCATAGTGTATTTAGATTTGAGTCCTCCTTTTAAACTTACAGTGCAATATTTTGAGCACTTTGATGCCGTCAAGTTATTAAGAATAATGTTTGTTAGGTAACACCCCATGATTCCACCCTTGCCCCTATTCTGATTATTCGGAACCCAGGACCAGAGAGAATCCATTCAGTTGCAAGTTGTATCATGTTCATTCTCTATTCAAAACCCTCCATGGCTCCCGTCTCATTCAGACTGAGCCATTGTCCCTACCATCTGTGTTCTCTTCCAACTTTATCATTTCCTCTCCTACTACCATCCTTCCTGTACACTCTGTGCAGATGTCCTGTTCATGGCCCCTGCACTGAGGCCTGTGGACTTGCCGTCCTCCTGCCTCGAGGTCCTTAGGGTTTGCGCTCTGCTTCCCCTGGATCTTCACTTAAATATCCGCTGCCCAGTGAGGCTTTCTCTGTCCTCTCTACCTAAAAGCGCAACCTCCCCCTGGTTTTTTTCATCCCTTCAGTGATTTTATTTTGGGCTTTAATATTGATGACTAATATCTACACGTATTATTTATCTTATTCACTGTCAGTTTTTCCTCTTTTGGAAATTAAGTTCTTTCATGTCAGAGATCTTCACTTCGGTTGCTTCTATACCCCAATATCCAGAGCAGGTCTCATAATTCTTTAATGTGTGAGTGAGTCTGGCTATGACATTGCCCACAGTGTTAAGCATTTGGACTGCTTGTCTTTTTCCTCCTTTCTCTTTTGCTATCAAGTATATGACTGCAACGAATAACGAATAACTAATCCAAAACTATTTTTTCTCTCATTGTTACCCATAGTTACATCTTAGAAGTAGAACTGATTGAGCCAAGTGGGATGAATATTTACTTAAGAAAACTTCTGGGAGGAATGAGTTTTAATTTACAGAGGAGTTGTAAAGGTAGTGCAGAGAGTTCAAGTGTTCCCTTCCCCTAATTTTGACATCTTACATGACCATGATATACTTCTCAAAAATGAAGACATTAACACTGAAAACAATGCTATTAACCAAACTCCAGACTTCCCTGGGATTCTCAGGTTTACCTGGTAATGTGGTATTCTGGCCCAGAATCCAATGTAAACAACCAGTCTGCAGCTAGGAACAAATACTTTAAAAACCTTCATGCATAGTCTTAAATTTTCTCCAGAAATATAGTTTCAGTGTAATTGCGAACAGCAATATATGAACACTTCTCTCTAATCAATATTTGGTATTTTCCTTTTAAGATGTATCCTTAAAATTTCATGGGTAAAAAATGGTATCTTACTGTTTTAGTTGCATTTTCAATGAATTTAAACATTCTTTCATATATTGGTCATTTGTATTTCCAAAATTTTGTGTGTCTTTCACCTATTTTTGTTTACTTTTTTAGTAGGCTCCATGCCCAATGTGGGGCCTGAACTCCCGATCCTGAGATCAAGAGTTGCATGTTCTATCCACCAACACAATCAGGAAGCCCCTCCCTATTTTTAAAACTGGGTGTTCCATTCACTGAGTTATAAACTATATATTAGGAATATTAAATTTTTGTCAAGACTGATATATTTTTCATGATTTGCCAACTGTCATTTTAGAACATGAGTTTTCCCTTTTTATGTCATCAATCTACTGTGCTTTGTATTTGTGATTGAATCTATATTTTATTAACATATAATGTATTATCTGTCCCAGGGGTACAGGTCTGTGAATCATCAGTCTTACACAATTCACAACACACACCATAACACATACCCTCCCCAATGTCGATAGCCCAGCCTCTCTATCCGTCCCCGCCAACCCTGAATCTATTTTTTTATGCTTAAAAAATTAGCTCCCATTCCCCTATCAAGTGTTTCATAGATGGATACTTACATATATAGAATATATATACATACAATATTGTTTCTGCTTTTTAGACCTAACTTTTAGACTTGGGTATATGAAAAGAGAGAAAATATGTTATTCTTTTTGCTTTTTTAATTTTTATGTAATCAGCTTTCTTTAAGTTGGTCTCATTTTTTAAAAAGACTTTATTTATTTATTTATTTATTTGTCACAGAGACAGAGAGAGAGCACAGGGAGAGAGAAGCAGGCTCCCAGCTGAGCAGGGAACCTGACACGGGGCTCAATTCCAAGACCCTGGGATCATGACCCGAGCCAAAGGCAGATGCTTAACCAACTGAAAATGTGTTATTTTAATTTTCTAAATAATTAACCAATTGCCCTAGCACTTTTTAAAAATGATATTATTTCCTGTTCCTTCATGGTGTGATGTCACTTTCATACTAGAGGATATGGTTTTATTAGCTCTATTCTGTTTCACTGATTCATCTGAATATTCTGATGTTAAAATTGTTTAGTAATTCATTTTTTTAAGATTTTATTTATTTTTTTGAGAGAGAGACAGAACACAAGCAGGCGGAGGGGCAGAGAGGGAGAGGGAGAAGCAGACTTCCTGCAGAGCATGGAGCCCCCTTTGGGGCTCAATCCCAGGACCCCAAGATTATGACTGATCTGAAGTTAGACCCTTAACCAACTGAGCCACCAGGCACTCCTAGTAATTCATTTATTTTAAAAGATAGTATTGACCCAGAAATAAAACGCTCACATATATGGTCATATAATTTTCAACAGGGATACCAAGACCATTTGAGAGGCAAAAGATAGGCTCTTCAACAAATGGTGCTGGGGAACCTGTGTGACCACATGCAAAAGAATGAATTCAGGTATTACCTTACATCACATACAAAAATCGGCTCCAAATGGGTCAAAGACCTAGACAAAAAAGCTGAAACTAACTGTAACATTCTTAAAAGAAAACAGGGGGAAGTTTTGTGACACTGGACTTGACATGATTTCTTGATAGGACACCAAAGGTGTATATAGGCAATAGAAGAAAAAATAGACACATTGGACTTCATCAAAATTAAAAATTTGTGCATCAAGATTTTTAAACTGGCAGGAGGTGGAGCGGGTTGTAGGAGCTGAGAGTTTAAAGAAACGGAGTAACCATAAATAGTAAGGAGGGCCTGGAGGAACTGGGTGATGAGTTTAGGCAGCGCCACGTGGGCTGCTAGAACAAAAATACCAGACTGGCTGTTCAATAAATAACAGAAATATATTTCTTACAGTTTTGGAGGCTGGATGTCCAAGATCAGGGCAGAGGATCTGCTGAGAGCTGACTTCCTGGCCCACGCACAGCTGTCTTCACATGGCTCCTCACATGGCAGTGGGGCAAGGGAGCTGTCAGGAGCCTCTTTTCTAAGGACACTAAGCCCTTCTTGAGGGCTCCACCATCATGACCTAGTCACCTGCACAAGGTCCCACTCCAAACACCATCACACTGGGATTAGGCCTGAATATATGAATTTAGGGGGGATGCACAAACATTAGGCTACAGCAGGGAGTTCTCCAGAAACACCACTTTTGAGAGGAAGTGACCTCTGAGCTTCGACATCAGGAAGAAGAGTGGGACAAGGAAAAAGCTGTCAGTGGGCTCATCTGTAGGCAAAATCCACAGTTGAGGTATTTAAGAAAATTCTTCTCCCAGAGCTGAGAAGTGTTAGACAAATACTCACTCCTTTGCCACAGTGGGCTTCTGTAGATTCATCCCTCCCTCAAATAAGGCTGGATTTGGGCATGGGAAATCAGAAACCTGAGGGGCAGCACAGTCCTGAAAGTAACTGTGTTCTGAGGGGGAGAGTTTAAAAGAAGTATCCTCCAGTTTAAAAGCCATGTTTCTGTTAAATTGTGACCATCTTTCTCTCTTTGGAGGTCTGCTCCCTCTTCCATTTCCTAACTGGACATTAAGTTTAAAAAATTTTTTGCTTAGCGGTTAAAACAAGAAACAAAAAACCAGACGTGATACTATTTCAGTTAAAACTGAAAGTTTAATGAAAGCACCAAAAATTATGTTAAAGATGAGGATTAAACACTAGGTATTTGGAAGATATATAAAACAAATTACTATTATTTTTATACATCTAATAAATCGAAAGGTACAAAACCATAAAATGCCAACATATACAAGGAAAGCGTTAACAGTCCTTTCAGTGACTTACGATGTAAGATGTTTTTAAAGTGCTACAGTCTGAGGCACTGTATTTAAAAGTTTAAGGAACATCTGATTTCAACAAAATCTCACGGAACAGGTTTCCCCCAGCCCCCAAGTAAGCTACAAACTGCTTGGTTAGGAATGTTGAAAATTTATGTATAAATTAAGGAGTAATGAACTTGCTAATGCCAAATTATTAGTGCAATTCAAACGCATATAAAATTCCAGGAACAAACTGTCCTGCTCAAGATACAGTGAAACCACACAAGCATCATCTCATCACAAATCTAGACCACAACCGCTCCATTTGCTCACAATTCCTGGACAATCTGTTTATTTGTTTTGTTGTGTTTTGTTGTTGTTGTTGTTGTTTTTTAGTTGACAAAAGTCCTCAAGGCACCTAGAGATTTGCCTGGACTTCATCCATCTGCACTGAAAAGGCCAAGCAGACTCCCATGGCTCAGGAGGCAGCAGTAAGGAGTAGTGGTTTGGACAGGACTCTCCAGTCACAAGGACTCGTAGGTCTGAAATGAACAGTGGGACCTTCTAACTAGGTACCTTCACTTGGCTGATGCTCGGCTCTATCAGCTACAAAATAATGTCTTCTTACTAGAGTTTCTATAAGAATTATGCAGGCCTACAAGGAAAGTCCCCAGTGTGGTGCCAGCAGGAGGGAACGCTCCAAACTGTGGGTGAGCGTCTTAGGATCGTGGTTACTTCTCTGTCAGGAGGGGCTATGGGAGAATCCAGGAGTGCGCTGGCCATTCTTTGAAGCATTCCCTCGCTGGGGAAATACTGGCAGAGGAGGCAGGATTATTCCTCCTGGTTCAGGTCTGCTCAGAATCTTAGCATCCTGGCCGCAAGGTGGGAAAGGCCAATAGCCTTTCACATTACACCTTACACATTTCCAAGTACCCCCGAAAGGGCTCAGTGCCTTTTTTGAGAACCATTCTTCTGGAGGGACCATCCTTATGAAGGAGTGATGCAGTTCTATTAACCAGATTCAGAATGCCTCTGTGTCTCTGAGAAGTACTAAGGTGAGACAGAAAAAGCCTCGTGGAAGGGAGAACAAGAAAGGCATATTTGGCACAGTCTGTATCCTTCCCCGAGGAATCCCAGAATCAGAATTCCCAAGCTCACTATTCAGGGCTCAGGTGGAAAGGTAGAGCTATAGCCCCTCAAGCAACTCAGCAGAGAGCAACTCAGCACTGTGAAGCCACCTCTTTCGCCAGTAGTTGAAACAGAAGGCAGACATACACATCCAAACAGCCCTTCCTCTCCATACCCGACAAGGGCACTCGAGTACATCTACAAAATGTAAAAAACTAAATCACAAACAAAAAAAACAACAGTAACAAAACAAGCCTCCCCTCTCCCAGGACTGACATAGGATCTGTGGGGAGAAAAGCTCTAACTCATCATGACCGAAACCCACATCCTTCTCTGGCAAAGTATTCAAGTTGGAACCCTGCTTCCGTATTGTCACAGGTCTGAAGATGGAGGGTCTTCCTTCGGCTTCTGAATTTGTTCTTCTGTACTTAACAAGCGTTTTGGTGATGTTGGGAAAGACACGTGGCATTTGACCTTCCTTAGTGCTGAGGAGGGAGAGAAGGCACGTTTTCTTAACCTCATTGGGTGCATGAGTGATTGAGGCACTGAGTGATGGGGAGGAATGTTCACTGGTGGAAGCCATGGGGGGACAAACATGGATCTCCTGCTTCCCGACCCAGCACCCGGGTCCCCATCCCCTAAGTCACACACGTGCGTTACTAAAGTGACAGAAGCACCCTGCTGAGGGATGGTCCAAGACGATGCAAGCTCTACCCACCGTTCTGGTCTCCTTCTCGTCCAAGTCTGACCAGAGGCCACTGCACTGCTGGGTCTATCGTCAACTGCAGAAGGAAGAATCGGTTGAGGAGGAAATGTATTTACATTCTCTTCCTGGGCAAGTTCTTTATCTCTTTGAAACGATAACATTAAATGGGTGTGGGGCTAGAGTTAGACCGTATCTTCCAGTCAGAATGGGTTTCTTAGAATCCTTGGGTAAAGCGAAGGTGAAACTCTGCATTAGGCTCACGAACATCAGAAACAGTTCCATCTTTGCCAGTTGTTCTCCCATACATACCCGCTTCCCTAAAAACGAGATCAGAAGAAAAAGCTGGGATTAGAATACCCCCGCTCTTCCTATCTCAAGAAGAGCAATTTTTATATATCTCAATTAAATGTTTTATATGCAGATAAAGAGAGTTTGAAAATAAAATGGCCACATATTCCTCATGGCTTCCCAGAGAATATGCTGCTCAGAATTTTTATGTACTTAGTTCACATTTTAATTCCTGCTCATGAAAACTTATCCTCATTCTAGATGGGAACTAGAGACAGATCCAGGCTACTCTGTCTCCTTCAGACCTACTTTATCTCTTTCCTTTGCTCTTACCCGGAAGATTAAAGAGAGAATGAGTCAGAAGAGACTCTCTGGAGCATTCCTCTTTTATAGACAGAATCCTGCATGTGCCCATCCAGGTGTCTAAAAGAGGGACTGGTGAGATTCCAGAACCTAGCCTCTCAGCCACCAGTCCAGCAGAAGGTAACGAGATGCTCTTAACATCAATAGTTTCTTGGGACTCAATCATTGAGACAGCTCAGAAAGGGAGATTTTTAGTCATATTTAAGGATTTAATGCCAATTGCTTTCATTTTGTTTTTAAAATCTGAGATGAATATAGTAGGGCTGTACTATCTTGGTTATTTACCTCTTCTCTTACATTTGTTTGCTAAGAAAGAAATATTTTGGGGGCACCTGAGTGGCTCAATCATTAGGCATCTGCCCTCAGCTCAGGTCGTGATCCTGAGGTCCTGGGATTGAGCCCTGTGTTGGGCTCCCTGCTCAGTGGGAAGTCTGCTTCTCCCTCTCCTAGTCCCCCTGCTTGTGTTTCCTCTCTCACTGTCTCTCTGTCAAATAAATAAAATCTTAGAAAAGAAATATTTTTAAAGATTTTACTTATTTATTTTAAAGAGAGAGAGAGCATGAGTGGGGGGAGAGGGAGAGACAATCTCAAGCAGACTCTCTGCTGACTGAGCTCAAGCCCAATGCGTGGCTCCATCTTATAGCCCTGAGATCATGACCTGAGCTGAAATCAAGAGTTGAAAGCTTAACCAACTGAGCCACCCAGGCTCCCCAAGAAAGAATTATTTTTAAAAGAATATCATGAAATGACACAAGATTCTTTTAGTTCTACCTCTTTAATTATGCCATTAAGAAATAAAAGTTGAACTGACCTATTCCAAAAGGAATAAATGTTTCTCTTTTAATGAGTTGTCCTTGATCATCCAGAAATCGATTAGGGTAGAAATCATCTGGTTTCTCCCAAATGGCTGGGTCTCTGTGCACTGACCACAAGTTGGGTAATATCACTGTGCCTTTAGGAATGGTATATCCTTGGAGCACTAAAAAAAAACAACAACAAAAAAACCCAGTGTCATTCAACACGTTCTTACTAATAGTTCTCCCTAAATATCACTATCTGGAAAAAAAAAATCCACTTACATACCTAGCTACTTAACTTGTGGAGACTAAACACTGAGGTGCTGGAGGGCATCCTCACCACATGCTCCCAGGACCTAGATCAAGGTAAGGCATAGGAGTTGCTCTAACAGATGTTGAGTTAATGAATTAAATCAAACCAAACCAGAAAAACATTACAAATAATAGAAAACACTGAAACAGAAATCATAGGGCATTCCAGATAAACTTTCCAAAGAATTACAAATTTTATGATACTAAAAAATAATCATAAGAGAAAATATATTTACAATACTGCAGGGTAAAATATTTGCATGTAAGAGGACCCACATGGTTCAAACTCATGCTGTTCAAGAGTCAGCTATATTTTAAGGTAGTAAATGATAAATTATATCTACATATATGGTTTATGCATTCATGATATAACTTTTTCTTAATTTCTTCAATATTTCTAGGCTACATAGTTCATCCTGTGAATTTTTTCAAATCATTACAAATCTCCAAAAAATTTTCCAATATTTTTATTGAGAAAAGTCTGTGTATAAGTGGACCCATGAAGTTGACACTGTATTGTCCAAGGGTTAGCTGTACAGGGAAGTCAATGCAGGCTCTTAGCAGCTGACAAGTTCATATGCACACCCAGTGTATCAATTTGAAAACATGAAGTGATCCAATGTCATTTATAAGGTATTGACTCCTACAACTGCCTTATGACTATATTATATATATAATATATATAATATAACTATATTATATATAATATGACTATATTATATATATATAAAATATACATATTTAATATATATTTATTTCACATCATGGTCTATCTCCAGAGGAGGTAAGTTCCTTCTTATGAGGGAGTTTACATAGAGTCTGGGTCCTTATGTGTCAGCGACATGACAAACTGGACCCATTTCAGTGTAGGTGAGAAGTTGAAACAGGTGCCCTTAGAATCAGAAGGGCTCTTCTAAGTCTTTACTATTTGTGCTTCGGTTGTAGAACCATAAAAGGTAAAGTAGGATAATTCCCAGTTAAAATCCTTAATTTCACATATAGACTAGCTTTTCTGATCCTCCAAGAAGACTGAGAGGGGCCTGTGTTAACTTGTTTTTCCTGCCCATACAGCCATCTTAGATGGCAGCATAATGTGCTTGATAGCGTAAGTGTGCGTGCCCTGACCTCTGGAGAGCTGTTTGTAAGACAAGCTGGACAGAACCACCAGGACCCGAATAACCAACAGCTGAAGGCCAGAGCTCTCCCTGGTAAGCTGGGTAACCTTTGCTTATCCACGACATGATGTTCAACCCTCAGAATGGTCCACACACCATCACTTCAACTCCTTTGGATTAAAAGCCTGGGCTTCCCTCAAGGGCACTCAAAGGAGAGGGATCATAGACTTGCCTGTTTTCTCCGAGGTCATGTGAGGAATGGCGAGGGGCACCACCACCGTCAGCCTCTGCACCTCCATGATGGTGGCTTCCGTGTAGGGCATTTGGGCCTTGTCAGTGAGGGAAGGGACTCTGTCAGCACCAATGACCCTTTCAATTTCTTCCTGAACCTTTTCTATTACAAAAACGAAAAACGAAACAAAACAAAATTAAACAATAACAAATAATAATCCAGAAGATAAGCTAGGAGAACTGAGACTGCCATCCTATGCATACTTGTCATCACGTCATACCCACAACTGCTAAGCGGGCAGGTCAGACCTGACTCAGCCTTGGGGAGGGAGGCATTGGTCACACATTCCAAGTAGAGGCAGCTGGTCCCAGGGACCAGGGAGCAGCTTGCAACTTTGAAAAGTGGCTAGCAGGACAGATAGATGGGTAAAGGAGAAAGCATTCTGGAATCAGGGAGACCTCTCAATCATTCCCTCATATGAATAGTGAGCGGACTCTCAGGTTTTATGTGACACATGAGGTAGCCCAGCGTGGGCCCCAGGGATCCCTGCTCTCGGTTTCACATCCTTGTACGGTCCTCTCCTACCATCCTCTCCCACCTTGTACTACAGTGGTCTGTGTGACGCACAGAAGGAAGGAAAAGGGATGGTGGGTCAGTTCTGAGCTTAGCTTATAAAAGACATGGTGGCTCCTCTCTCAGGACTTGCTCTTTTTTGAGGGAAGGCAGCTGCCAAGTCAGGCAGCCTTACTGGAAAGTCCCAAATGGTAAGGCCTGCAGCCAACAGTCAAGTGGACACGCTGTCTTAGAAGTGGACCCTTCGGTCCCAGTCAGGCCTGCAGATGGCTGCAGCTCCGGCCAACCTCTCGACAACAACTTCACAAAAAATCCTAAGCCAGATCACCTGGGTGAAGATGCCCTTGGGTTCCTGACCCCCAGAAACTATGAGAGATAGTACATGGTGGTTGTTTCAAGCTGCCAAATTTGGGGATAATTTGGTACTTTTAACTTGTTAACAAGTTTGTTTGTTTGTTTACTTGTTAACTAATGAAGTAAGCATGATCTTATTCGTAATAAACAGAAGATGGCCCCACAGCGATGTCTACACCCCAACCCCCCAGAACCTAGGAAAATGATACTTTTTATGTGGCAAAAAAGAGACCTTGCAGGTGTGATTTGATTAAGGGCCTTGAGATGGGCAGATGATCCTGGATTTTCTGGGTGTGCACTAATTACATGGGTTTTAAAACCGAAGAACTTTTCCCAGTTTAGTGTCAGAGGGAGATCTGAGTAAAAGGAAATGCTCAGAAGAGTGGTAACATGTCTGGCTTTGAAGATGGAGGAAGGGAGCCAGGAGCCAAGGCAGTTGGAAATGGAACCTTCTCCAGAACCTCCAGGAAGGAATGCTGCCCCACCAACATTTTGATGTTAGCTCAGTGAGACACAGACCTTTAAGATAACAAATTCATGTTCATTTAAATCACTAAGTTTGTGCTGATTTGTTATAGGACGACAGAAAAGCAATACACTGTCCTTCTTGTTGGTCTTCCACTGTGAACTTCCAGACTCTACCTATCAGTATCGATGTGGTCAAAATAGCTCTGTGATCTTGAGAAAGTCACATAGCTTCTCTGGGTCCCTGGTCCCCATTTCCAGAACAAGATGACTGGTTCAGATAATCACTGTAACACCCCTTAGCCCTGGATGGTCCTTCTTTTCTAAAAGTCTTCCACTAGCATACATTTCACACCCAACCAGACTTAGAGATTTAAAGCAGGGGCAAGAAGAAAGGACGTTAGCCCCATTGTCTAGAAACTTGGGAGCTGCACTGTTAACACCTTCCCAACTCCTTATGGGATTCGAGTATTTCCACTTTGTTTACCAGCCTGAAGACACTGCTCAGTGCCAGGAGCTACAGGATTGCCCAAGCTGCTGACACCAATTTAAATACTCTGGCTTTGCTTGAATGAAGGAGGTACAGGTACAGGTTAATTACCTTGAACGTCAGGGTTCAGTGACATATACAGAAGGCACCAAAGCAAGGAGTTAGTTGTGGTATCAGTCCCAGCAATGAAGAGATCACCAATGATATAAAATAAGTAATCTTCATTAAAGCTACTGTTGCTGTTATTTTTTCTCTCCTCCTCCACATGGAGAAGGTACATGTCTATAAAGTCCTGAGGGTTCTCTACATCCAGAGACTCTCGATGGTCTTTGATGATTTTTTTAAGGAAAGTGGTAATAGCCTTTTCAATTTGTCTTAATTCCTTAAATGGTCCGAAGGGAAGATAATAGAGCCAGGAGCAGATGTTGACCAGGAGGAGCTGGGTGTTCAGACAGACTTCTAGCGCTCGCGACATGAGACTGAGCATCTCCTTAAACTCGCTATTGGTGTAGTCAAAGCGCTGGCCAAAGCACAGGGAGCAAATGATGTTAGAGACAGCATTGTTGACAATGGGGAAAGGGTCGAAGGGGTCTTCCCCGTGCTTCTGCATTTCCTCTCTCACATACTGAAACTCTTCAATAATCCTGGGCTCCAAGCTCAGCTTTCCCAAGCCAAAATGACGAAGAGTTGAATGCGAGAACTTCCTCTGTTGTCTCCACACCGGGCCGTAATGTGCGAACACAATCCCTACAAAAGGACAGCGAGAAAGAAGGTGAGAGAGAACAGTGCCTGATCCTACCGAGCAGGGCCTACGATGAGGCGTGACCTGTGTTTGTCAAGTCCCGTGTGCAAAATTCAGGCACAGGGAGAGATCACCACCAAGAAGAATGATTAGCAAAACTGAATTATCAAGACAGTACATGTTCCTAATAAGAAAAATCATTTCCAATAAGGCTTATTATGATAGGTAGGAACTCCCGGTGAAATGAAAAGCAACGAATTTCAATTTCCAGAGTTGGCATAAATTTCCAAATCTTAGGCTTCATTAAGAGTAAATCCAGGCTTAAAAAGTGCTTCAGGCTGGATATTCCCATATTCTCAGCATTCTGAATAGAATGAGGCAGGGCCATTATTGGATTGTGCCGACCATTAAGATCCCAGTTTCTGGCATCATTTTGGGGATATAGGAGGAGCTTGTTAAATATTAACTGAAAAAATCAACAGCCCAACTTGGATTATAAACCCCGGCTATCAGTTTGGATCCGAATAGCTGGCAGGTACTCTAAAATGTCTGTTGCTGGCAATAGCCCTAATTTAAAAACCTCTGAACTCAAGGTCTCCACAACTCTACCTTATTTGATCCTCACTTACATTATACATGTCCCACCACCAACGCCCAACAGAGTCGTTCCAAGATGTTGTGTCAAATTGTTTTCAAATATTCATTTCTCATCACCTATTTCACCCTCTTATTTTCCATGGGCCCTTTATTGTTCCAGCTGGTTCTCCTTTCCCATTTAAAAAAAAAAAAGATTATTTATTTATGACAGAAAGAGACAGGGAGAGAGGGAGCACAAGCAGGAGTATGAGAGGGAGAAGGAGGCCTCCCACTGAGCAGGCAGCCTGATGTGGGGCTCGATCCCAGGACCCTGGGATCCTGACTGAGCTGAGGAGAGACGCTTAATGACTGAGCCACCCAAGTGCCCCTCTCCTTTCCCATTTTTAATTGACATCATTTCTGGCACTTTTGAAGACATGCTTCACGTATTTAACAAATATTTCTGAATGCTGACTATGTGCCCGGCACTGGGATGTTGTAAATATAGACCCTTCTCTGTGGTTAAATCTCACAGTCTTGAACACCTCCATAAAATGCCCCTCAAAATAGACATCCGTGTGGTCAAACAAATCAGACAATCTATCAACTCAGCTTTTCTCCTTGGACTCTGCCACATATCTGCTCAAATCCACAGCAGCTGCCTTCCCAGATCTTCTGTTCAGGTGTCTGGTAACTTCTGTGTGGCATTATTTAGGACTTTTCTTAGACTCTCCTGTGTTGGACCTATTTCCCAGATTCTACTTCTTCCTCTTTCTTGTTTCTTTCCCTGATTTTGCTAAAGCAAAAATGCCTGGGAGGCAAATTTCTAAGATTTTTAAAAAAACATATTCTACCTCTTCTACTTCCTCAGAATTTTGAAGACATTGCCAAGAGTAGATTGATGAGTCATAAAATATGTATATCTTCGATGTACAGAAGACTTGCCAAGTTATGAAGTGCTTAATGTACATTGTCTTAACCACTGTTACTTTTTTAAGATACAAATAAGACTTCATAGTAAGTCTTAACATCTAATAGGAAACCCCCCTTCTTGTTTTCTTTCAAAACTATTTTTTAAATTATTATTATTCTTGGCTCTTCACTCTTTTATAAAACTTTGAAGTCAGTTTGTTTTTTCAAGTTCTATTAAAAAAAACTTTGGGGATTTTCACTGAAATTGCATTTAATTTACAGATGTGAAAACTGCCTTCTTTCTGATAATTGAAGCTGCTTGCAGTGCAAGAATAAATCCAATTTTGGTTACAGTTTTATTTTGGTTTTAATTGTTGGATTTGATTTCCTAATATATTTTTAAGATTTATTTATTTATTTTAGAGATCAAGAGTAGTAGCAGCAGAGGGAGAGGGAGAGAGAATCCAAAGCAGATTCCAGCCGAGTGTGGAGCCCAATGCAAAGCTCCATCTCACAACCCTGAGATCATGACCTGAGCTGAAACCAAGAGTGAGATGCTTAACCAACTGTGCCACCAGGGCCCCCCCCTAATATTTTTTTCATGGCCAATAAATTTCCACTCTCATAATACACTTGTCTGAATATACTGGCCTCCTGAAATGAGCCAGTGTATACTCTTTCTCTCTGGAAGAATCTGTCTAAAATTATAATGATACATTCCTTTTTTTTTTCTTTCATGCTTTTGTTCTTTTCCAGATACATAAGGTTGGTCATCTAACTCACTAATTTTCAGACCTTTATCCCAATAAATAACTTAAGAATCTACATTTGCCTCTGAGTACCACATAAGCTACAGTCCACAAGTATTGTTTGCATGCATTTTCATTATAATCGTGTTTAAAAATTTTTTGTTATAATTTTTTTTGCTACCTAAATTTATTTGTCTTATACTGATTTTTGGCACTAATGAGGCTTGCTTTTTAGCCTAGTATGTGATCGATTTTAATAAAATTTCCAAAAAAATTGAGAAGAATTTTTATCTAAATCAGTTGTTGGATACAGGGTTGTTTATATGTCCAGTAGAAACCTGATAAATGTTGGAATCCAATCTTTTGTATCCTTAGCAAATTTTTATCTTCCTGCTCTCTCAATTATTCAAATACTAATGTTAAAATATTTTGGTATGCTGGTACATTTACCAACTTCTCTTTGCAATTCTGCAAGTTTTGCT
This sequence comes from Mustela nivalis, assembly GCF_964662115.1. Taxonomy (NCBI): domain Eukaryota; kingdom Metazoa; phylum Chordata; class Mammalia; order Carnivora; family Mustelidae; genus Mustela; species Mustela nivalis. The sequence continues at coordinate 99,811,179 of NC_139023.1, forward strand.
GCAGAATTCTGCTATGTAGCTCTTTATAACTATCTATCTATCTTTTCTCTTAGATGTATATACACTTAGGTACATGCAAGTTTAAAATTATTATATATTCCTGGTTTAATAAAAAGCTTCCTTTATCACCACTTAATTCACTACTTAACAATGATTTGACTTAAAAAATATATTGTCAAAAGTATATGTAAAGTAAATGTTGTCAAAAAGATATCAGCTTTCCTTTTTAAAGTATTATCTCAGTATAACATTTTCCTTTCATTTATTTTGAATTTTAATGTACCCTTATGTTTGGGATATGTCTCTTTTTGGGAGGAGGGTATGTCTCTTTTAAAATAGCATACATTTGGGGGGACCTGGGTTGGTCAGTCAGTTTCAGCTTGGTTTTGGCTTAGGTTGTGATCTCATGGGTCATTGAGATCAGCAGGGTCAGGCTCCAGACTCAGTGGGATTCTGCCTGGGGATTCTCTCCCTCTGCTCCTCCCCCTGTGCACATTCTCATGCATGTTCTCTCTAATAAATAAGTAATCTTTTTAAAAAATTTATTAATATTACATTTGGGTTTTAAAAAAAATCCATTCTAACAAAAATATCCATTCCAGCAATCTCTTAGCCAGTCAATTTTTCCATTTACATTTAATATAATTACCAACTTATTTTTAATATATTATTTTGAACTTTGTCCTACTGTATCTGTTCTTCTTCTTTTCTTCTCTTGCCCTTTTTTGACTTAGAGAAACAGTGAATTCTCACCCTCAAATTTTTAACACATTTATTTACAGTCTGGATTAACAATCAGCAAACTTCAGCCCACAGGGCAAATCCAGCCTGGTGACTCTTTTTATGGTAAAAAAAAAAAAAAAAAAAAAAAAAAATATATATATATATATATATATATATATATATATTTAACAAAGATTAGTTTTTGCTTTTTAAATGGTTGGGGAAAAAAAAAAAATCAAAACAATATGTCATGGGGGCACCTGGGTGGCTCAGTGGGTTAAAGCCTCTGCCTTCGGCTCAGGTCATGGTCCCAAGGTCCTGAGATCGAGCCCCACGTGGGCTCTCTGCTCAGCAGGGAGCCTGTTTCCTTCTCTCTCTCTCTGCCTGCCTCTCTGCCTACTTGTGATCTCTGTCTGTCAAATAAATAAATAAAAATCTTTAAAAAATATTTAAAAAGCCCAATATGTCATGAAACCCATTACATTCACATTTCAGGGTTTATAAATAAATGTTACTAGAGCACAGCCAGTTAATGAGCCACTGTACTTCAGTTACATATAGTCTGTGGCTCTTTTGCACTAAAATGGCAGGGTACTTGCAGCAGGGATTGTTGGTAGGAGAGAACACTTTCTCTCCCAGGGCCCAAGCCAAGACAGACACATTTCCCTGTTTTCTTGTGCTGGTGGCCAGGTTCGTCAGGTGTTCTTTGTCAAATTCAATCTTTCACTCAAAGTGAAATTCTTCAAGAGTCCTCTCTTATCTAGAGGCAACTTTTCATCTTGTGTGATAGAAGGTCATATCTCTTTGCCCTCCCTCCACTTAGTCCACATCCTTTTCCAAGGGGTCACTAAAACCTAAGAGTGCCCAGAGCATTTACTTTCTGTTTTCTGAGGGAGTGGGTGTGGTGATAAGGAACTGGTCTAGCTGTATTTTATATGCACTTCAAACTCAGTGGCTCATCCCTGTCCCCTGTAATCACTGGACCTCCAATTCCTGAGACTTTCTGGAGTTCTGCAGGGTAAACTGTCTCACCCTCCACTAGTACACTCCTCTCCTCCATGTAGACACTTAGGGAGTGGTCATCCTCCACTCTATGAAGTCATTGGCGAATCCTAGGTCTACTTTTTATCTTCGAATGTTGTGGTGCAGGATTGTAGATTCACTTCACCATGGACAGAGTGTGTGCTTCTGTTAAAAGTCCCTCTGTTTTAGTGTGTGATTATCAAGACAAAGAAGAAATGGAAATGTCTTAACCATTCCTGACACTAAAACTCTCCCTTGATTCAATTAAGCCCCATAAACTATTTCCTAGGCAACTGCAGCTTAGTCACTCTTCCTGCAATTAACCATGGCCAAGTCTTGCTGATTCAGCATGGAGACATTGGTCCCCTTCTTTTTCCTCACTTCATGATTTGACACTAATTTTAACTGCTGTCTAATTTAAGATATCACACATGACATCTGTGCTTTGTCCTATTTCTCAAGAAACTATTTTTCTTTTATTAGGTCTTCAGCCTTTATCATCTTCTATCTTTCAAACTGTAGATTTGTATTCAAACATATTTTACCTATTAAAATGCCTCTTTTCTAACAGTTTTTCCAGTATTTATGTAGAGTCCCCATGTGCCAATTGCTAAAGGAATACAAATTAAAAAGACATAATACCTCTCTTTAAGATGTTAGTCTTTTGAGGAACTAGATCAACCAACAATCCATATCCACTGTTGTATGTTAGACTGTACTGAAATTACATACTGTATTGAATGCTCTATGTTGGATTGTACTAAATTTGCAGAGTCGGAATATATGCTGTTGAATGTGGTACTGTTGGGATGTGTTGTCTTGAATTTTTCTGTTGGACTGTGCTGAAGTTGCATAGTTGGAGTGCGCAGTATTGAATGTTTTATGTTGGACTGTATTGAATGTTGCGCTGCTAGGATATATTGATTGGATGCTGTATGTCAGAGGTGTACTGAAGCTGTAATGTAGAAAAAGGAAGGAGCACCACGTCAGCTGAGGGAAGCTGGCACTTCTCTGAAGAGAGGACACGTGAACAGATGCCACATTTGTAAATAAAGGTGTGTGTGAAGGCACATTTTAGAAAAATAAAAAACTTGAGCAAAGTTAAAGAGGATGTGGGGCACCTGGGTGGCTCAGTGGGTTAAGGCCTCTGCCTTCGGCTCGGGTCATGATCCCAGGGTCCTGGGATTGAGCCCCACATCAGGCTCTCTGCTCCGCAGGGAGCCTGCTTCCTCCTCTCTCTTTCTGCCAAATAAATAAATAAAATCTTAAAAAAAAAAAAAGTTAAAGAGGATGTTACAAGAAGGGCTAAACTATCTTTAGAAAGAATCAGGTTAAGATAAGGCAAGGAGATGGAGAGAACCTACTCAGAAGTGGCGGATATTTGAAGACTGGGACATCTGACAAAGAGTTGACAGGTATGAAATCCTGGACAAAAGAGGTGACCCAGGAGACCACGCCTGAGAATGCTCGGATGAGTGGCATATGGAAAGAATTAATGGCCTCAAGCTTCCAAACTTCACAAAACACTCATGTTTCGGAGCCAGAATGGCTTAAGGTCTTAGGACTGTCTGAAAGAGAGTCAGGCCCTTTCTACAGTTGCTGACCTCTCCACTCCTAGCCCTGAAAAGCAACTCTATTCATGGATATATACAAGCGCTTCATTTCAAGGAGGATGAGAATACTAAAACATAAAAATGGCTCCAAAGCAAAAATTAGGACTCTTCTTGTTGGGAATGACAAAAATATATCCTTAAGTAGGTTTGACAAAAATATAACCTGAAGTAGGTTTGGCAAAAAGGCCAATTAGGCTGTGGAAACAAAAGCAGGAAAAGCTGGGCGTTATCAGATCGGAGAAGACTAAAGCCCACACAACTCTTTCTCCCTGCACCGATTTTTCACTACTTTCTGCGTGGCTTCATTTCTTCCCTATTGCAAACCACTTTTTCCAAGCATCAGGAGCTATCTTGGGATTCCTAATCTCCCATTTTCCCCACCAGAGAGACAAGACCAGATAGACGTTGAAAAATGCTGGAGGAGGATTCAAATGCTTTAGTCCAGTATTTCATGATGATAGCAATTTGGATACCCGAGGTTTATTTTGTGTCTTGAGTTTTCTGAACTACACTGTAAATATAAATTCTTGAGTTCTGTGCCCAGCCTACAGAGGAGCCACTGGTACAGAGAGGTAAGATATTCTGATCAAGTCATCTTTGATCTGGGTCTATCCCTTGACTAATCACTGGCCGGAGAGGGGAGTTCATATAGGGCATCTCATGCTCCGAAGGCAGTCAGTGGGTACAAAGGGGTGGTGAAAACAAAGAGGTCCTCAGAGGGGAGAGCTTGTCCGAGGAATAGGTGGTAGAAAGTTGAAACAAAAATCCACTTAAACCAAATACAGGATAGGCTAAACTGACTGTGATACATTCTCACAAAGGAATGGTGTACAGCTCTTAGGATCTTTGCAGGAGAATACCGAATAATGTGGAAATATACTCCGAAAATTTAAGCGACAAAAACAATGTGAATATGACTCCATTTTAAAGAAGGAAATACATTAAAAAAAAAAAAATACATGTAAGAGGTGCCTGGGTGGCTCAGTGGGTTAAGCCTCTGCCTTCAGCTCAGTCATGATCTCAGGGTCCTGGGATCAAGGCCCACATCGGGCTCTCTGCTCAGCAGGGAGCCTACTTCCCCCTCTCCCTCTGCCTGCCTCTCTGCCTACTTGTGATCTCTTGTCTGTCAAATCAATAAATAAGAAACCTTTAAAAAAAATACATGTAAAATGTGATGAGCACTAGGTGTTACATGCCACTGATGAACCACTGAACACTACACCTGAAACTAATGATGTATTATATGTTGCTAATTGGTTCTACGCTTCTAAAAAAGGGAAAAAATACATGTACAAATACAAATAGAAAAAATACTGGAAGGTTGCCACAGGCTGAATGTTTGTGTCCCTCTCCAAATTCATATGCTAAATCCCAATGGGATGGTATCTGAAGGGAGGTCTTTGGGAGGAGACTGAAATCATGAAGGTGGAGCCCTCAGTGTCCCTGTAAGGGAGGCCCCCGAGATCTCCCTTGCCCCTCTTCCAGCATGTGAGGTTACACATTCCTGTGGACTAGGAAGTGGGTCCCCCCAAGACACCAAGTCTGCTGGGGCCTTGACCTTGCCCTTCCCAGCCTCCAGAACTGTTAAGAAATCAATTCTGCTGACGATAAGCTACCCAGCTTGGTCCTCTGTTAAAGCAGCTCAAATAGGCTAAGACAAAGGCAATACATAAATGATTCACAGACCTGTGCCCCTGGGCCAAATCATACATTATATGTTAATAAAAATAACTTTTTAAAAGGCCAATAATGGTTATCTCAAAATAACAGTGATCATAGAGATTTTCAATTCTATTTGGAAAGAATGGAAAGGAATTCTTTTTTTCCTTTCCCACGTTTCATGTTTTATAGTAATATACATACACTAAAGTAAAAATACTTAGTTTACATTAAATTTGACGCAATTTCCATTTATCACACATGTATTTTCTTCCTCCTGAAGCAGAGAAGGCGCTATCCATCTGCTGATTATTTTCGGCCTTTCTTTCTGTAGCGTCAGAGAAATGTTCCTCTTAGTGGGAATTCAGGCCTTCTTGATATGAATACATAATGATTTCAAATACCTATTTTACTGCACTTACTACAAAATTTGGTTATCCTGCTTTCCTCGTTCATTTTTAAATTCATTTGAACTTTCATTTTCTATTTTCATTTCCTAATTTCATTTTTGCATCATGTTCCCCTTTAAAGTAGTCAACACTGACTAGTCTATACTTTTAAACTTCTTCCAAATTTCCTTACTTTCCATTTTTATGGCTCTACAGCTTGCTTTCGCTCTTGTTCAAAGCCTCTAGCAATCTTTTAAAATTAGAAAGGATCTAATTTCTATCAACAAGGAAATAAATCAGCTAACAAAAACTGGAAGTAGAAAGGTAATTTCAAGGCACCTGGGTCGCTCAGTCAGTTAAGCATCTGACTCCTGATTTCAGCTCAGGTCATGATCTCAGGGTTGTGAGATCAAGCCCCCACACGGGGCTCCATGCTGGTTGTGGAGACAGGTTAAGATTCTTCCATCTTTTCCTGCCAGCCGCCACTCCCCAATCTTGCGTGAACTCTCTCAAACAAACAAATAAATAACACATGTAAGTTTAAAAAAAAATACCAAATGAAGCTCTGTATTGTTTATGAATCTGAAGCAAATCTGAGTGGTAAATAAATGAACTTATATTGCTCTCTGAACTTCATATTTGAAATATTTTGTAATAAAAATGTGATGTGCAAAACCTTTGAGAAGAAATAGACCACGTTTAGAGTAAAGCACTCTTTGGTAGCCTTGGTTCTAACTTTGTAACTTTATTTCCTATTCCCATTCAGAAAAACAATTATATAGATTAAAGAATATGATGGCCATGAAATATCTCTATGGCATATTTAGCTTACTATAGTCTTCATGGGCTTAAAAGAAGATCAACTTGTCTAAGCATGATATTTTGAAAAAATTCAAATATAATAAACAAAATAAACAACCTCCCACATTCTAGAACTTTTTGGCAACGTGCTGTCAACTATTTCATGCCTACCTGCACATATCACTGTTTATGAAACATTCACTTCTCTGCTAGTCTTGCAACTTTAGCAGCAACATTCTCCAAAAATATATTGTAATCAATAATTTATTAACCTCTAATTCCTAATACTGTTTCTCTTTCTCCTATTCTCTACACATCTCTTTCCTAGGCAACTTCACATTTTATAATTCTACCATTGGAAATAGTAGCCAAAGGTAGCCAAGTAGCTCAGCCTTTAGCTCTCATGGCTTCTCTCTTCAGGCTGATAACTTCAGTCTATCCTTTTCTTGATCTATAAAGTCTGCTCAGAAATTGTCTGGTCCTTCTGCCTCTGAGGGACATCTTGAAATAAACTCACATTCTCCCCTTTTATTCTTCACCGTTGAAAAAGTTCCATTAAAAACATTCCTCAGCTATCTCCATTTTCCTATTCAAATTATCTGTTCTCTACTCTAGGTTAATGCCACAAGTATTTCCTTTGTGACTATGGTTCTTCCTTCACCTTCTCTTGTCCATCACCTTCACCAGCCACAGTGTTTTTCTCAGTTTACAGCCCATGATCCAACACACATCCATTAGAATTCTAGAGCAGTATCACCTAAAAAATCCTGTCTCTTGCAGGAATGAATATTTTGAGATGCTGAAACACCAAGTTACCCCAGATTCCCAGTCTCTTCCTACATAAAGGATCTAATAATAAGTTGTGACCCAACTAATACTTAGAAACTGTTTCTTACAGATTTTCAGCAAACCATAAACCCACTAAGGACCTCAAAGAAGGAAATCTAACTCATATCTTAAAAAAAAAAAAATCCAGAGGAAAAGACAGACATGCAAAAAAAAAAAAATTACAATATAATGTAGTAAGTGCATCAGACATGCAAAAAAAATTATAATGTGGTAAATGTATCAACAGATGCTTATATGCACATAGCTACTCATTTCTTGATTACCTACTTGTACCAATTAAGTGGGGGAACGAGTGGTTCACAAGACAAACCAAATCTTTGCCCTCACAGAGTTTCTATCCCATTGGTAGGTGGGGCTTGTTAGTAACCTAAATATTTTCACGGTGTTCAGTGACTGAAATATGAACAAGATAAAATAAGTTGTGATATTGGGCAGTGTCTAAAACAGGACTGAAAGGTGACAACTGGCCTGAGAGAACATAAGGAGTCGATCAAAGTGAAAAGTTATTCCACGTCCAAGGAAAACAAACACAGCAGACTGGAACAGTCACGAGCTTGGCAGAAATCTGCCTAATTTTTCTAGAACAGGTAGAAATGTACAAGTAAAGGCAGAATCAAAAGAGCTAAAGTCAGAAAGGCAGGCAGGGACCAAGTTGTTTGGGGCACAATAGGTCAAGGATGGAGCTGGAGGCAAGTTTGATTCATGGGGGTTTTTTTGTTTGTTTTGTTTTTAAAGATTCTATTTATTTATTTGGCAGAGAGAGATCACAAGTAGGCAGAGAGGCAGGCAGAGAGAGGGGAGGAAGCAGGCTCCCTGCTGAGCAGAGAGTCCGATTCGGGGCTCGATCCCAGGACCCTGGGATCATGACCTGAGCAGAGGCTTTAATCCACTGAGTCACCCAGGCGCCCCTGGTTTATGGTTTTTAAAAAGAGATCCTTTGAAAGCAGAGGCTTTAATCCACTGAGTCACCCAGGCGCCCCTGGTTTATGGTTTTTAAAAAGAGATCCTTTTGGCTGCTGTGTGGATTAAAAAAACAAGAGTGGAAGCAAGCAGGCTAGTTAAAAACCTTCAAGCGTCAGATGAAAAATGATGGTACTGACTGAGGGTGCTGACAATGGAAATGGAAACAAGTGGATGGATGTAGAATTGTGTCTGCAGGAGGAAGGGATGAGATATGCTGACTGACTGGCCGGGGTGGAAGAGGAGCAGGTTTTAAAATAAAACAGTGGAGCCATGGAGAAAGGGTAGCTCACCTCTCCTTGGTGGAGTGGAGAAGTATGTCATTCTCAAAGAGGTGACTTTCAAGCAGGTATGCAAAAAATGGAAAATAACAAGTGTGGGTGAGGATGTGGACAGACTAGAACCTGGTTCATTGCGTCTAGGGAATGTAAAATGGCGCAGCTGCCATGGAAAATAGTAGGACAGTACTCAAAAACTTAAATATAGAATTGCCATATGATCAAGCAATTCTATTTCTGGGTTTCTACCAAAAGAATGAAATGGAGAAGGACTTGAATGGATGTGTGCCATGTTCCCAGCAGCATTTTTCATAGTCGCTAAAAGGCAGAAGTACCCAAGTGGCATCAGGGGACAAAAAGCTAAACAAAATGAGTTCTAGAAATTCAATGGAATGGTATTCAGACTTAAAAAGGAAGGTAATTGGGCACCTGGGTAGCTCAGTTGGTTAAGCTACTACCTTCAGCTCAGGTCAGGATCCTGGAGTCCTGGGGTCCAGTCCTGCATCAGGCTCCCAGCTCCATGGGGAGTCTGCTTCTCCCTCTGACCTTCTCCCCCCTCAAGCTCTCTCTCACTCAAATAAATTAACCAAAAAAAAAAAAAAAAAAACCCAAAAAAAACCCTCAAAAAAAAAAAAAAAAGGAAGGCAATTCTCACACAAGCTACAATAGAGAAGAACCTTAAAACATGATGCTGAGTGAAAAACGTCAACCACAAAAGGACAAATAATGTATGATACCACTTATATCAACTACCTAGAACAGAACAGTAGTTGCCAGAGGCTAGAGAGAAGAAGGAAGGGTTTTTGTTTGTTTGTTTTTTGTTTAATTTTGAGTAATCTCTATCCCCAATGTGGGGCTTGAACTCATGGCCCCAAGATCACAGCTGAATGCACCACCAACTGAGCCAGCCATGTGTCCCAAGGAGGAAGTTGTTAAATACTTGTTTAATGGGTATGATGTTTCAGTTTTCCAAGATGAAAAGTGTTCTGCAGATAGTTGTAATGGTTTCACAACAATGTCAATGACTTAGTGTCACTGAACTTAAAAACGATTAAGATGGCAAATTTTATGTTATATGATCTCACCACAAATTTTTTTTTAATAAAAAGGGAGAGGGGCGCCTGGGTGGCTCAGTGGGTTAAAGCCTCTGCCTTCAGCTCGGGTTATGATCTCGGGGTCCTAGGATCAGGCTCTCTGCTCAGCAGTGAGCCTGCTTCCTCCTGCCTGCCTCTCTGCCTGCTTGTGGTCTCTGTCTATCAAATAAATAAGTTAAAAAAAAAGGGGGGGGGGAGCAAACAGGAGTTCTCCAGGCAGCCATGAGATGGAAAGAAAATTCTAGGTAGAAGCAGCAGTGATGTGTGAAGGCACGGAGTTGGGGAATTATGAACGGTGACATTTGTTTTTCAGTGGGATATTTAAAACATTATGATCATCATTTCTATTCATTTAAAATCCTGATGCAGAACTCTGGCTTAATCAGATTCAAAAAAGCCTGGATCTCTTTATGCCACATTCCACATTCTCCTAGATGTCAATCTAGTGGTGAAGACTTACATCCAGTTACAAAATTATGCAGCCCCAGTTTTGTTAAGTGCGGTAAAGTTAAAGCAGTTGTGCACAGAAATTGGTTCCAAAAGGGAGCTTAACCCGGATAGGAAGTGAGAAAAAATTTCCGGAGGGAAAGACATTTAAATGTAACACCTGACTGATGAAGAGCAATTAAATTAACATCTGACTCAGACAAAAAAAAAAAAAAAAAAAAAAAGTCTGGGATCTATAGCAGCCAGTAAGAGAAAGGGTAAGACTGATAAACAAAGGGGTGGGGTGATGGAGTTAGGGAAAGGGTAAATGTGATCTTTTATTGCAGTAGGTAATATGTTTCCCAACATTCAAATCTGCCCAACTTGGATTTCCAGAAGCAGACAGCAGAAGCTACAAACCCAGTAAAAGAGGTTTGCCAATAGGCTCCTAACATGTTTCCTGGACCTTTTATCTTATGGAAAATACCTTCTTAAGCTCTCATTCAGAACTCAGAAGCTGTAAAGAATATCCCTGCCTCCTTCTAACATGGCCAAGGTTTCCCCCTGGGGCCACACAGCCTTGAGAATGAGGCCTTGCTCTGGGAAGGACAGAACATCCCTGGAAAGGTAGAACCTGGCTTTTACACATCCCTCCCACTCCCACCCCTGTCCCCATTACCCTTCCTTAACTTTCCGGTGGGTTTCCTACTTCCGATCTCCAACTATGGTCGAGTCACCCATCCAGCAGCTCAGCACGATCTTAAGGGCACCGTTAACGGGACGCGACGCCGCTCCCTGCCACTTCGGGGCTGGGTGCGGGTGGGCTCGGTGAGGCTGCTGGAAAGGGCGCAGGAGGCGCCGCATCGCGCATTCACGCTGCCCGCGACCCCCAAGGCTCCAGCTCACCCTTCTCCTTGGTTACGAGGGAGACCAGGGGCACTCGCGGGCGGTCGCTAAAGATCTCGGCCTGCTGCACCAGCGCCTCGCGCACACTGTGGAAGTCGCTGAGGACCACCACCAGGTAGTGGCCGATGAAGAAGCTGAAGACGTTGCCGTAGACTCGGGCCAGGTCGGCCAGGAGCAACTGCGGGCTCAGCGCCGAGGGCTCCATCCCTGCGGCCCTCGCCCGGCGGTGCAGCCAGCTCTTCCGTCGGAGGAACGGAGGCAGCAGCACGAAGCCGAAGTTGCCCACCACGGGCCAGGGCGTGGGCCCGGGAGGGATGCCCCGCGCCCGGTGCCGCCACAGCCAGCTCCAGCCGAGCAGCGCCGCGAGGCTGAGCAGCCAGAGCGCGCCGCCGGTGGGGTCCAGCCGCAGCAGCCCGGGAGGCGCGGGCAGCAGGCGCAGAGGCCAGGGCGAGCCCTCGGCGGGGGGCTGCGGCAGCCCGGGGGAGGCCATGGCCGGGCGCCGGGGTCCGCAGCCTCGGCTTCCTCGGGCGGACCCTTGGAGACCGAAAGCTGACTGCGGCGCCAGCTCCCCCGGCGCCCACAGCTGACGGCGCCGCGGGGCGCGGGGCGGGGAGAAGGGCGGTGGAGGGCGCCCCGGATTGGCCGCGCGCACCGCCCGCCTCCAATCAGCTACGCCCGAGCAGAAACGGGGACGCGCTCGCAGCGTGGTATAAGCGGTCCTCTGGGAGGCGGGGCGCGCGATCCGAAAGTTTGACCCCAAAGTCCTGTTGGGCTGCTTCTCCGGGTCGGGCAGGGCAGTTACTGCCCTTGACACAAAGATGCTTGCGTTCCGATTGGCTGTTGGGTTTCCTCGTGTTACCCATGTGTCATTTGAGTGCATGAACGGTGCTTGAACAGGCCGCTGACATGACTCAGCCTCAACACCAGCGCCTCTACCCTAAGGGTCCCCGCCCCGCTCGGTAGCAAAAAGACTGGGTTTATCTGAAGCAGGACTCGGAAAGAAGAGGCCGTTTCCTCCCTTCAGAGACAGGAGGACTATGGGAAAGCAAAGTGCAGAATTTGCAGGTGCAGACAGCTAACGTTGCGGGAAGGATGGGCGGGGTGGGGACGTGGGGGAGTAAAGCTCTCAGAACGTGCCTCTGGCAGAACTTTGTGCGGAGAGCGAAAGCTCAGCGTTTATTTAAACACGTAGCCTGGGTAAAGCAGTGAGCCTAATCTAGGGATAGATTAAAAAAAAAAATAGACTTGGAAGATTAAGTAGCTAATAATATAAAAAGAAAATTAATCGGGTGAAGAGGGATGACAATATTATTATTGGTATGAGGCCAACCCTGAAATGCTGAGATTTTCATACAATTAAGTATGAATTGTATAATACGTTTAAGGCAAAGTCCTTTAATCTTCCCCGATAATGGCTCCTAAGAGCTTTCCTTTCCATCTCCTATACGCTAAACCCTCTGATTTCTTGTCAATGTGAAGTTGACACACAGAATGGTCGGTCGATAGCAGATGACTTATCTACTGAAAGGTCAGTTTCTTAAGACTCAATCTAATTGGTCGTAATGAACAAAGTTCTTTTCCGAATTTCGGATGCCTTTTAATTCTTCCCCATACATAGACCCTAAAAGTTTGAACACCACGGACTACTTATAAAAGACTGACTAAAGCATAGTGAGTCCTCTTTATTCATTCTCTGATCCATTCTGCTATTTAAATACCCAGTGCATAGCACTTTGTTAGGGCTGCCCTCACAAACTAATAGAGTAAACTAATGTTTCATAACACCATGGATAAAACTTTTTAAAATTTTTTTAAAAAGATTTTATTTCTAAGTAATCTCTATACCCAACATGGGGCTGGAATTTACAACCCCAAGGTCAAGAGCTGCATACTTTACCAACTGAGTCAACCAGGTGCCCCTGGATAAACATTTTTTTTTTTTTTAAAGATTTTATTTGACAGAGAGAAAGAGAGCACAAACAGGGGGAGCAGGAGAGGGAGAAGCAGGCTCCCCCTGAGCAGGGACCTCGATGCAGGGCTTGATCCCAGGACCCTGGGATCATAGCCTGAGCCGAAGGCAAATGCTAATCAAGCCACCCAGGAGCCCCTGGATAAACTATTTTAACCATGTAGCTCATCCAGTACTTCTTAGGGTTAAATTTCCCCAAATTATATGCAGGGATTTCTTGCCAGAAAAAAGAAGACTTTCTGCCCCACTCTTCCTATTTTAAATGGGTGAATAAAATGTAATCCTTAGCAGTTAAGGAAGAGAATACTAAAAGATCTTTGGGTAGGGAGCGAGAGAAAGGAACACAAGGAGAGCATTGAGAAAAAAAATCCTTTTTTATTGAATACTCAGGATAATTTTATACCAGTCTCTTTCCCACTGAAATCCTTCTTACTTTACATGAATTTCAGTCAGAGGTATTGGTAACAGTATATCTAAAATATCTAAGTACTTACTGTTTTGTTTCCAAGTAGTGTTAAATTACTTGTGAAACAATAATTGCCCAGCTGGTTTATAATTCCCTGGAAATAGAGACTGCACACTACACCCATCCAGTCTGTGAGCATGAACAGAGAGCTTATGGTTCAAGAAAAGTTTGCAAAGTGTTGACAAAAAGAGAGAGTAGAAATACTCTTTATACTATTTAGATGCCCAACTCCACAAGGCACTTAAAAATCAACTGCTTCATTTCCCTTAAGTTTCTATGACTTACTTTATATATATTCATTTGAACATGTTCTATGTATAGTGTTAATGAATTTTCTGGTCTCTCTGAGCGTCTGTGTGCTCTACATGAAATTGGGATAATAAATGTACTGACCTCAAGCATAAGAATTGGACAGAAAAATTAACACAATGTCTAGCATTTAGTTAAAGCTTGGTAAGAACAAGCTATAATTTTAAGAATTATCATTGGGGCCTAATAATGCTTTATTTTTTTTTTAAAGATTTTATTTATTTATTTGAAAGACGGAGACCACAAGTAGGCAGAGAGGCAGGCAGAGAGAGAGAGAGAGGGAAGCAGGCTTCCTGCGGAGCAGGGAGCCCGATGCGGGGCTCGATCCCAGGACCCTGAGATCATGACCCGAGCCAAAGGCAGCAGCCCAAACCACTGAGCCACCCAGGCGCCCCCCTAATAATGCTTTAAACTCTGTAAGTTGGTACTCTTACTACCCTTTTATTTCTTTTTTATTTTTTAAAGGTTTTATTTATTTATGTCAGAGAGAGATAGTGAGAGAGGGAACATAATAAGCACAGGGGAGCTGGAGAGGGAGAAGCAGGCTCCCTGCTGAGCAAGGAGCCAGACATGATGCAACATGGGGCTCAATCCTAGGACGCTGGGATCATGACCTGGCCCAAGGCAGATGATGAACAACTGAGCCACCCAGTTGCCCCTCTTACTACCCTTTTGTCACCATTTTCAGCTTTTTCTACCCTTTCCAAAATTTGATTGTGAAACTGGAGAGAATATTAACTTGTTTTCAAATTCAGCCTTTATGCCTTGTAGTAATAAACTTGCCAATCTTCAATGTTAGCGACTTCATTCCTCTCCAGTTGCGTGTAGATACTATGATTTTTCTGCAGAAGGATAGAGTGAGGCAGGTCCTGGGAAATCTAAATATCAGTGGAAAGCAGAATCTCAAAAGCAATGAAATCCAATTCCCAAAACTTCTTTTTGTTGGGATAAAGGGGTACCAGGACTGGAACAAAAAAAAATTTTTTTTTTTTTAATTTAGAGCCCAAACTGGAAATAGTTCACATGTCCTTCAACAAAAGAAAGAAGGATACTGTAATGTGTTTATAAAAGACTACCACTCAGCAAGGCAAAAGAGATAAGCTATGATACGCTCCGTGATGTATCTCGAAAAACATTGTGCTGAGGGAAAAACCCAGACACGAAAGAGTGTGTCATGGGCACAATATGGAGATGCACACAAGACTTTTGTCTTTCCACCATGTCAGTTTTATTCAATCATAAAGCAAGGTTGACGTAATTATGAAACAGGTGCAGGATTCCAAACTCAGTGACATTTCACCATGTGGTTGAACTTGGCTTCTTACACAGTACACAAAGCAGAACGTAAGACAGACCACACAACAAACAAGATAACAGAAGGGTGCAGGAAGTTAACGACCCAAACTCTGAAGTCAGTCTGTGAGCACTCGGTTGAGATAAGGCCTTGGTTTCCTCCGGGTCAGCTCTGGGCACTTCCTCCTTATTATGTCCAAGCAGTGAAGGAGATCAGCTCGGCAGAGCCTTCGAGGCCAGCTGCCTTTTTCAAGTAGGCAAACATGAGGTCATGTCTGAAGAGTCTGACAGTTTGCTGCAAAAGCCCTCCCATTTTTAAAAAGATTTAATCAGTCTTGGGCCCCTGCAGACCTCTGCTGGTTCTACTCTTATTGGTTCTGGGGTGTCAGCTGACACGGGTCCAAGCGATATCGCCTAGCTACAGTACATTTCGCTGCTCGTTCTCCCTGCTTGACGCAGGCCCCTCCTTGACATGAGTGACAGTCCTGTTCGCTACAGAGTGCACACCGTATAACTGAATTAAATGAAGTCTTAGCACAGGCATAACTCATCTGTGGCGAAGAAATCAGACCAGGAGGTGGGAGTCACTGGGGAGGGGCAGGAGAAATTTTTCTGGGGTGGTGGAAATGCTCTCTATCTTGATTGGAGTGTTGGTTACTCGGGTGTATGTATTTGTCAATACCAAACTGTGTATTTCACTGTAGGCAAATTATATCTCAGTGGGACAACTTTTTTTTTTTTTTTTTTTTTTAAAGAAATCCAGTATCTTGGAAGGAAAAGGCATGGGGAAGTAAGAAGACAGTTACCAACTGTGAGTGCCAATAGAAACAGGTACATGATACATTGTTGTTATAACAGTGACCGGTAGTTTAGTATGTAAGTAAAGAGGAATGGCAGAGGAGCACTTGGGTGGCTCATTTGGTTAAGCCTCCAACTCTTGGTTCCTGCTCAGCTCAGGATCTCAGGGTTGTGAGATCAAGCCCTGGGTGGGGCTCTGTGCTCAGCACAGAGTCTGCTTGTCCCTCTCCCGCCCCCTGTGTGTGTGTGCACTCTCTCTCAAATAAATAAGCAAAATCTTAATTAAACAAAGAAAGAGGACTAGCAGAAAAGGTGATTAAAGGATGACACTCCTTTGAAAAAGTAAGTGCCCCCTTTACTTTAGTTAGCCTGGCTGTAATTGCTAAAGATTCCTCATATTTGATTTTTGTAGGCTGAACCGTGGACAAAATCTCCGCTGTTCTTTTCTTCTCCCTCATTTGCTTCTGTTTATTATTCATCAATCATTGTAGAAACCACACAGGAGCTCTGGCCAAGCCCAACTGGGTCGCCATGGACAAGTTGTTAATCTTCTGACTTGTTTTCTTCTCTTGCTAAAATGAGGGAGCTGTAACGTCAGGACTCTGAAGATTCCTACTGTCCTTGATGTTCACCCTCTCAATCAGATTGTCAGGACTTTGAACTTGGCCCTGGTTAATAATGACACAATTAGTCAATAAAATCTGAAAAAAAAAAAAAAAAGTGTATTTACAAGGTAAACTATAAGCTGGTTGCCTAACAAAACGAGGGATCCTGACTTCCTACTGCAGGTGGCATGGTTGGCCCTTCTCCTGAAAAGGAAGCCTCATTTCTAAGGGTCTTGAAGAATCACGTTTTAGGTAGGACATGGAAAGTTATCTACTCCTTCCAGGGTGCCAGGCTGGCTCAGTCAGAAGAGTATACAACTCTCGATCCTGGGGTCATGACTTTCAGCCCCATGTTGGGTGTAGCTATTACTTAAATAAAAGCTTAAAAAAATAAGTTACCTATTCCTTCCTTTAGTCAAGAACATGCTCATAGCAAACCAGATATTTGAAAGTCAGTCTTTAAAAAGTCAGACTTTAAAAAGAGTAATACATAAGTTTTTTTTTTTAAGAAAATTTTGAAAATGCAGGAAACCATAAAAGAGGAAAGAATCATCTTTTAATTTTTTCCACTTAGGTAATTTGTAACATTTCTGCGTGTATATTTCATCTTTTCGCCCATGTACCTATGAGATTTTAAATCTTTATTAATATTTCTATTTAGAGTACCACATATTTGATAAACATGCGACCAAAGATAGATCATTAACATTTGCATGTTTTTTCCCCACAAATAATTTTTAATTACTATATTCTAGTCCAGGGGGGTCAGCAACATTTTCCTGTAAAGGGCCAAATAGTAAATATTTGGCGCTTTGCAACCCACACAGTCTCTGTGACAACTACACGACCCTACTCTGGGAATGGGACAGCAGCGGTAGACAATACGTAGAAGGAGGGGCGTGGCTCTATTTCAGTAACATTTTAGTTACTAAGACAGCAAAAACAGCAGCTCGTCATTATTTGCTGACCTCTGGATTAAGAAGAAATCCATTGTTTAGGAGTATCTTTTTTTTTTTTTTAAGATTTTTATTTATTTATTTGACAGAGAGAAATTACAAGTACACTGAGAGGCAGGCAGAGAGAGAGAGAGAAGGAAGCAGGCTCCCTGCTGAGCAGAGAGCCCGACGCGGGACTCGATCCCATGACCCTGAGATCATGACCTGAGCCGAAGGCAGCGGCTTAACCCACTGAGCCACCCAGGTGCCCCAGGAGTATCTTTTTTTAAAAAAAAGATTTTATTTATTTATTTGACAGAGTGAGACACAGGAGAGAGGGAACAGAAGCAGGGGGGTGGGGCAGGGAGAAGCGAGCTTCCCACCACAGAGGGAGTCGGATGCAGGGCTCGATTCCAGGACGCTGGGATCATGATCTGAGCGGAAGGCAGACACTTAAGTGATGGAGCCACCCAGGCGCCCCCATCGTTTATTTTGAAATTTATCTGAACAACATGCTGTTGTTGACACATAGTCTATGTCAGGGTTTGTTTAGTTTAGTTTAGTTTTGCTTGCCATTGTGAACAAAAACTGATGTATACATCTTTGTTTCAGTAGGATAAATACCGAGAAATAGAACTGGTACTACGGTTGTTGCTACATAAAACAGAGTATGCACACACACACTTTGCCTTTCTCCTCTCAGAAATGACCTCTATTAAGTGTGAAGTATGTCCTTTCAGACTTTTTACTCGCTGTGAATCCCCCTCCCCCATCAATGTCATCGCACTATGCTTTTGGTTCCCTAACCCGCCCTTTCTACATGACAGTGTAATTTGAGGATCTTGCCATATCAGTGACTGTTGATTTACCTCATCCTTTTTAAAGAGCTGTTGGGTATTTTATTAAATGGATTTATTCTCTCAATAAATATTCATGGAGCACTGAGCATCATACTTTGTTCTAAGCCCTGAGAATACCGTGTGAACAAAACAAAGTGCTTGCCCTCAAGGAGCTTACTTTCTAGTGCAAGAAGACAGATGAAAGAGGAATAAATGTAAAGTGTCTGTTGGTGACAAATACCATGAAGGAGATAAAGCACACTGGGATTGCTATCTTTGTTTGTGTGTACGCGCGTGTGTGTGGGAGGGGTGTGCTGTCTCATATGAGGGATACAGGGAAATCTCTTTTGCATGGATAGTTGGTCACCTCATGAAAGGTTTGTAGGTATTTGGGGAAAGACAGAGGAAGCAGCAAGTGCAAAGGCCCTGAGGATGAAGTATGCTGTGGGTTTTCTAGGAACAAGGAGGCCATATGGCTGGAGTGAAGGAGATAAAGGGGAGGGCATTGTAGAGACTTTGACTTTTATTCAGAGTAAGATAGTCAATGACTGAAGTGCTTTTGAGAAGGAATACCATCATCTGGTTTATTTATTTGAGAGAGAGGGAGCATGCATGTGTGCTTGTGAGTGGGGGGAGGAGCAGGAGGAGAAAGATAAGTAGACTCTATGCGAAATGCGGAGCCTGCATGGGGCTCCATCCCATGACCTTGATATCATGAACTGAGCCCAAATCCAGAGTTGGGCACTTAACCGACTGAGCCCCCCAGATGCCCTTGGCTCAGGTTTCAACAAAGTCCCTTTGGCTGCTCTGTAAAGGGCCAGAGGTGAAACCAAAACCATTAGGAAATCAATCTGGCATGTCACACTGTATTAGCCAAATCTTTTATTAATAAATGCCTAAGTTATTTCCAGTATCTTTTATTAAAAATAGTATCTATTAAAAATAGTGGTGGAATAAACATTAGCAGGGATTGTTTTTTCTTTATTGTGGTAAAAGTCACATAAAATTTACTATTTTAATCATTTTTGAGTGGCATTAAGTACACTCCCAATAACAGTCACAGTTATGTAACTACCACTGCTATTTCCAGAATGACATCATTCCAGATAGAAACCCTGTACCATTAAATAATAACTCCTCAGCTTCCCTGGCCCCTGGTAACTTCTCTACTTTTTGTCCTTCTGAATTGCCTGCTCTAGGTAACTCCTATAAGAAGAATCATACACTGTCCTTTTGTGCCGGGCTTAGCTCACTATAAGTTTTCATGGTTCATCCATGTAATATGTGAAAATGCTATTCCTTTTAAGGGCTGAATAATATTCCATTGTGTGTATATACTACATTTTCTTTATCCATTCATTCATCAATGAACTGTTGGGTTGTTTCCTCTTTGTACTATTGGCAATAAGGCTGCTATGAACATGGGTGTACATCTATCTGTTAGTACCTGCTTTTAATTATTTTGGGCATATACCTAGGGGTGGAACTGCTTAATCATATACTAAGTTTATATGCAACTCTTTGAGGAATCATCAAACTGTTTTCCACAGTGGCTGCACCATTTTACGTCTCTATGATATCAGTGACAAGAGTTCCAGTTTCTCTATATCCTTACCAATAATTGTTATTTTCCATTGTTCTTTTTCTTTTCTTAATAACCATCTTGTTTTTTTCATAGTAGCTACTCTAGTGGGTGTAAAGTGGTACCTTGTGGTTTTGATTTACATTTTTCTAATGCCTGATAATGCTGAGCTTCTTTTCGTGTGCTTATAGTGGTGATTCCTATACATTCTTTAGAGAAATGACTATTCAAATCCTCTGCCTACTTGTCAATCAATCTGTTTATTGTCGAGTTGTAGTTCTTTATGGATACTAATCTCTTATGAAGTATATGATTTGCAAATATTTTTTCCCATTCTGTTTTTTTAAAAGATTTTCAAATTTAAAAATTTAAAGATTTTTAAAATTTAAATTTAATTTTTAATCAATTTTATTTCAATTAATTAATTATTAAATTAATTAAATTATTTTAATTAATTTTATTAATTTAATTTTTAAAATTTAAATTTAAAAATTTAAAGATTTTTTTAAAGATTCTCTCTCAAGAGAGAGAGAGAGCACAAGCAGGGGGAGTGACAGACGGAGAGGGAGAAACAGACTCCCCACTGAATGGAGAGCCTGATGCAGGATTTGATCCTGGGACCCCAGGATCATGACCTGAGCTGAAGGCAGACACTTAACCGACTGAGCCACCCAGGTGCCTCTCTACCATTTTGTGATTGTCTTTTTACTCTCTTGTTATTGTTCTTTGTGCAAGGTTTTTAATTTTGATTAAGTCCACTTTATCTTTTGTTTGTTTGTTTGTTTCCTGTGCTTTTGATGTCATGCTTAAGAAATTATTGCCTAAGGGTGCCTGGGTTTTTCTGCTTTTTTGTTTTTAAAGATTTACTTATTTGGGAGAGAGAGAGAGCTCAGGGGGAGAGGTACATGGAGAGGGAGAGAATCTCAAGCACACTCTTCACTGAGCACAGAGTCTGATGCAAGACTCAATCCCATGCCTAAGATGATGACCTGAGCTGAAACCAAGAGTCAGATACTCAACTGACTGATCCACCCAGGCACCCTAGTACCATACTATTTTGACTACTGTATCATTATTTTTAAAAATATTTTTATTTGGGCGCCTGGGTGGCTCAGTGGGTTAAAGCCTCTGCCTTCGGCTCAGGTCATGATCCCAGGGTCCTGGGATCGAGCCCCGCATCGGGCTCTCTGCTCAGCAGGGAGCCTGCTTCCTCCTCTCTCTCTCTGCCTGCTTCTCTGCCTACTTGTGATCTCTGTCTGTCAAATAAATCAATAAAATCTTTAAAAAAAAATATTTTTATTTATTTATTGGAGACAGAAAAATAGATCATGAGCAGGGGAGAAGGATAGAGGGAGAAGCATACTCCTCACTGAGCAGGGAACCTGATGAGGCACTCTGTCTCAGGACCCTGGGATCATGACCTGAGCCTAAGGCAGATGCTTAACTGACTGAGCCATCCAGGAGCCCTACTATCGTAGCTTTATAATAATTTTTGAAATCAGGAAGCCTGAGATCTCCAACCATTTCTTTTTTCAAGTTTTTTTTTTTTTTTTTTGGCTATTTTGGCAAATTTGGCTACATTGGCAATTTTGCTCTTATTTTGACCCCTTGAAATTCCATATGAACTTTTGGATGAATTTTCTATTTCTGTAAAAAGCACCATGAAGATTTTATAAAGATTGGATTTGTAGATTGCTTTGAGTAGTATTCTCTTAACCAAATAAATTTTCTGATCCATGAACATGGGATGTCTTCCCATTTATTCAGTGCTTTTAGTACAGAAGTCCTTCATCCCCTTGGTTAAATTTATTCTTATTTTATTCTTTTTGAAGCTATTGTAATTTTTAAAAAATTTCCTTTTCAGATTTTTGTTAAAATACAGAAATGGGACTGATTTTTGTGTGTTTATTTTGTATCCTGCAACTTTGAAGTTATTTATTAGATCTGATAGTCCTTTTAAAAAAAATGTTTTTATCAATTCAATATAGGAGACAATAATAAGCTAAACCAGACTTCGGCTGCTTCTAGTAACATGGAAGCCACTTGTTTAACATTTCAGACAAAGGGCTCAGTAAAGAGCTGAGGTCCATTTCTAGGCAATCCCTGCATCTCTGAAAAGAGAATTTATAAGAGAAGGCTATTTCCTCCTCTCCAAACTTTATAATCTGTGTAAGACAATACAAAATGCAACAGAATCTTTGTTCTTTAGTTTTTTCTTTCTTTTCTCTCTCTCTCTCTCTCTCTTTTTTTTTTTTTTTTTTTTTTTTTTTTTTTTTTTTTTGAGAGGGGGCTGATGGGCAGAGGGAGAGGAAGAGAGAAAATCTTAAGCAGGACCCATGCCCAGCATGGAGTTCAGTGTTGGATTCAATCTCACAATCCTGAGATCATGACCTGAGGTGATATCAAGACTTGTACACTTAAGCAACTGAGCTATGCAGGTGCCCCAGAATCTTTGTTCCTAAATATCTATTTATTCCACTCCTGTATATTTTCTAAGTATTGACATTTGTATGACTTGGTCTCTCCTAAATAGGTAAATGTCCAGGTGTGTATGTATACACACACACACACACACACAGATGTAAAATTTAATATATAAATTATAAATTTAAAAAATATATATAATTTATACATCATTTTAGACAAGTCTATATATGAAGTCTAGAAGTTGTTACAAAACTCATTTTCCTACTTGAGTCTCCTATCAAGTCTATAATTGAGAAGCCTGACCCTTCTGCAGTGACCTGGCTTTTTCCTCTTACCTTGGACACGGGCTTTCAGTCCAATGGTTCCATCCAGTTTTCTCCCCACTGGAGCCGTATATGGGTCTTACAGTTCCAGGGTATTGCAGGTGAAGAAAAATAATCATTCCCATCCAAGCTCAGAATTGAGTATGTAAAGGACAAATCTCTCTTTTGGTTGATTGCATTAAAAAATTTCCAGACTTGTTAATTTTTTAATTTCAGTTAGTTAACATACAGTGTTATATTAGTTTCAGATGTGCAATATTGTGATTCAACAATTCCATACACGACCCAGTGTTCATCACAAGTGCATTCCTTAATCCCCATCACCTATTTAACCTATCCCAGACCCCACCTTCTGTGGGAATTATGAGTTTGACTTTTATAATTAAGAGTCTTTTTCTTAGTTTGTCTCTCTTTTCCCTTTGCTTGTTTTTTTCTTAAATTCCACGTAAGTGAAATCATATAGTATTTGTTTTTCTTTGACCAACTTATCTTGCTTAGCATTATACTCTTAGATCCATTTATGTCATTGCAAATGGCAAGATTTCATTCTAGTGTGTGTGTGTGTGTGTGTGTGTGTGTGTGTGTGTGTATCACATCTTCTTTGTCCATTCATCAATTGTTGGGTACTTGAGCTACTTCCATAATTTGGCTATTATAAATAATGCTGCAATAAATATGTGGGTATTTGAATTAGGTTCTTGTATTCTTTGGGTAAATATCCACAATAGGTGCAATAGGTGGATTGTAGGGTAGTTCTATTTTTAAATTTTTGAGGGGGTCGCCATAATGTATTCCACAGTGGCTGGACCAGTTTGCATTCCCACCAATAGTGTACTAGGGTTTTTTCCCTCCACATACTTGACAACACGTGTTGTTTCTAGTGTTGTTGATTTTAGCCATTCTGAAAGGTGTGAGATGATATTTCCTTGTAGTTTGGTTTTGCATTTCCCCAATGGTAAGTGAAGAGCATCTTTTCATGTACCTGTTGGCCATCTGGATGTCTTTTTTGGAGAAATGTCTATTCATGTCTTTTGCTCATGTTTTAATTGGATTATTTGGGTTTTGGTATGGAGTTGCATAATTTCTTTAATATTTATGTATTTGATACACACACACACACACACACACACACACACACACACTCTTTAGAGGGTATTTCATTTGCAAGTATCTTCTTCCATTCTGCAAGTTGCCTTTTAGTTTTGTTCATTGTTTCCTTTTCTGGGCAAAAGCTTCCTATTTTGCTGAAGTCTTAATAGTTTATTTTTGCTTTTGTTTTCCCTTGCCTCTGGAGACATATCTAGAAAAAAGTTACTACAGCCAATGTCAAAAAAGGTTACTGCCTGTGTTCTAGGATGTTTATGGTTTTACGTCTCACATTTAGGTCTTCAGCCCATTTGAATTTATTTTTGTGTACGATGCAAGAAAGAGGTCTAGTTTTGAGGTACCTGGATGGCTCAGTGGGTTGAAGCCTCTGCCTTCAACTCAGGTCATGATCCCAGGATCCTGGGATCGAGCCTGGCATCGGGCTCTCTGCTCAGCGGGGAGCCTGCTTCCCCACCTCTCTGCCTGCCTCTCTGCTGTCAAATAATCTGATTTCTTGCTGTCAAATAAAATACCTGATCTCTCGCTGTCAAATAAATAAAATCTTAAAAAAAAGAAAAAGTTCCAGTTTTGTGTGTGTGTACTGTTCAGTTTTCCCAATACCATTTGCTGAATTGTGTGTGTGTGTGTGGGGGGGGGTGTAATCTTTAGTTTTCTACATAGAAGATCATATTACTTGTAAAGAAATTTTACTTCTTCCTTTCCAATTTGCATGCTTTTTCTCTCTTTTTCTTGCCTAACTGTTCTGGCTAGAAGCTCCAACACTTATTGAGTAGAAGTGGCAAGACTGGGCATCTTTGTCTTTTTTCTGATCTTAGAGGAAAAACACTGCCTATGGTGTTAGCTGTAAGGTTTTCATATATGGACTTCATTAGGTTGATGTAGTTTCCTTTCATTTCTAGTTTGCTGAGTGTTTTTATCTTGAAAGGGTGTTGAATTTCGTCAAATGCTTTTTCTACATCATTTGAAAGAATTGGTTTCTTTGTTTTTCTCCTTCATGCTGTTAATGTAGTAGGTTGATTTTCATGTTAAATCACTCCTGCATTCCAGGACTAAGTCTCTCTTGGTTTTGGCATATAATCCTTTTAATATGTTGCCAAATTCAGTTTTGCTAGTATTTTATTGGGGTTTTTGGTGCCAGCATTCATAAGGGATGTGGGCCTGAAGTTTTCTTTCCTTGTAGAGCTTTTGTCTGGATTTAGTGTCACACTCATTCTGGCCTCATAGAGCAAGTTAGGAAGTGTTCCCTTCTCTTAAATTTGCTGGAAGAGCTTGAGAAAGATTGGTGTAAATTAATTAATTTTTTATTTCATTATTATTATTATTAGGGAGAAAGTAGAAAGGGGCAGAAGGAGAGAGAGAATACCAGCCCTACTGTGGAGCTTGATCTCACAACCCTGACACCATGACCTGAACCAAAAATCAAGAGTCGGATACTTAACTGAGCCACCCTGGCACCCCTCGTGTTAATTCTTTAAATAACTGGCAGAATTCATCAGGGAAGCCATCTGGTCCAGGGCTTTTCTTTGTTGGAAGGTTTTTGACTACTGTTTCAGCCTCCTTATTATAGGTCTATTCAGATACTTTATGTCTTCATGATTCAGCATGGTTGGTTTTTTGTTTCTAGAAATTTGTCCATTTCATATGGGGGTATCAATTTGCAATTACTCATAGTACTGTTATAAACCTTATCTCTATAAAATCACTAGTAATGTCTCCACTTTCATTCTCACTCTTTTTCCTAGTCATTTCAGCGAAACATTCTATCAATTCTGTTGCTCTTTTCAAAGAACCAACTTTTGGTTCTGTTGATTTTGCTGTTGTTTTTCTATTCCTGTCTCTGCCCCACTGTTTCCTTCCACCTGCTCGCTGGGAATCGAGTTTGCTCTTCATCTAATTCTTTAAGGTCGACAGTTAGGTTATTGGTTTAAGATCTTTCTTTTATAATGCATGCATTTACAATTATTAAATTCCCTCTTTCGCTGTATCCCACAAATTCTGGTATGCTGTGTTTTCATTGTCATTTGTTTCAAGGTTTTGAAATTTGAAAAATTTGAAAAATTTTCAAATTTCCCTTGTGATTTCTTCTTTGACCCATTGGTTCAGAATGTCTTGGTTGGTTTCCATATTGCGAATTTTTATGTTTGAGCAATTTCATTTTAAAATAGCTCCAGTAGTGGATTTCTTATTTCTCCTGGGAAGGTTGTTGATAGCAAAGCAGCCTTTAATGACTTTTTCTACTTTTGAGTTTGACTCTCTTTAATACAACTTATCTCAAGGTGGTTTGGGAACTGCCCAAATTCTGGTGTTCTCCCCAATATATAGGCAGGTCATGTAGAAGTCAGCTCTCTCGATTAGTTACTGGTGAAATCTAGTAACTTTTTTGACAGCACAACATTGTACCAACATTGATCCCACTGTGATGAACCAGCTGTAGCTTCACATGACTAAGATAAAATGATCACTCTTAATTTCATGGTTGGGGTGGTAGGGCCCGCGTGAGCCATGGATTATTTTATTGAGTGAATTATTTTTATTAGAAAATCAGAAAATAATTATTTTTTCCTAATAAAAAATAATTCCATAGCAGCAATTCATTTTTTTCTGAATGTTTCTGGGTAGAAATAATTCATGTGTCTGATTAGTGAACAAAATGCGGGGAAGGCAAGCAGAGTGGGCCCTTTGGAAATAAACTTAAACACCTGGCATGTTCTCAACTGAAATCCAAAAGCTTGTGTAACATGACAAGTATTTGTGTCACATATGAAGTAGAAAATGCTTCATTTTTAAGTTCTTAAAAGTTAAAGAACCCTCATATTGACAATGAAACTAAAAATATTTTAAAATTCCATGAGTTATATTTTCCAATTAGACTTTATTGTATATTAATGTGAGTCAAGTATCAAGTGCTTTTTTATATGCGTTACCTCTAATCCTCGCCATGACATTAGGAGACTAAGTTTCTTTATTCTTATTTTATAGAGAGGACACGAAGTTCCAGAAAGATAAAGTAACTTGCCCAAGGTTAGATGGCTGGGATGCAACTGCTTTAGGAATCAAACACAGAGGTCAAGTCCGAAGTCTTTGGATTTTCCGCTTCAATCTTTATTTTTCAATCCGTATTTTTGACCAAAATATTGCAAAATACATATAATATGATGGCTACTAAAACAATTTCAAGTTATAAACATTTGGTGGTTTGGCAAATGTCCCTATTATTTTAATAGCAAATTATTCGGTGGTATCATGGGCCATTTCCTTTCCAATGAATCGTTAGGAGTTCTGTTAGTTGAAATACACAAGACATTTAAAAACATTCATTCAAGTATTTGCTTACTATCTTGTATGTGGTAAGAACTTTATTTGATACTGAAATGAATACTAAGACTCCCTCCTTTCAAGGAACTTTAATTTGGCATAGAAATGGGATTTATTTTTTAAAAAAATCGACCTTATAGCAGTGATTTGAGCAATTAGCTTGTATGTGCATTTTAGGTAGGAATTCAGAGAACGTGAAGATAAAGCTGAAGTTTTAGGCGGGCAAGACCTGGATAAACATTATAAATTTCAGTACTGGAATCATGGTGCCTAAAACACTTGTTAACTGAATACAGTTTACACTTACTAAATGTGTATAATTACTATTTTTTTCATTTAGTCCTTCCAACAGCGCTGTGAGACACAGACTATTTATTATTTTCATCCTACAGATAGAGAGACTGAAGCACAAAGGTTAGGCAACCTGTTGAACTTCCTCTAACGCACAGCTCGTTCTGGAAGAACTGGAACTTGAACCCAGGCAGCACAGGGCCACTGCGGCAGGCTGCCTTCTGTGGGGGGGGGGGGTGGATATTCTGTGTGGGGAAACACACTGTGCAGTACGACTGAGCACCACCACGCAGAGGATGGGGACGACCAGAGGAGCAACCAGACCAGGCGGAAGGCACTGTTTGTTGAAAACTGTGGGAGGGCGCCTGGGTCGCTCAGTCTATTAGGTGTCTGCCTTGGCTCAGGTCATGATCCCAGGGTCGTGGGGTCAAGCCCCGCATCAGGCTCCCTGCTTGGTGGGGAGTCTGCTTCTCCCTCTGCCTGCTGCTCCCCATGCTTGTACTTTCTTTCCTCTCTGAAAAATAAAATCTTAAAAAAAAAAAAAAAAGAAAGAAAGAAAGAAAGAAACAGTGTGGGGTAAAGTACCACACACGGACTGGGCTCACAGGTTAAAAGAGCGATGGGACCCAAGACACTTTAGACTTTATGCTTTAAGCAGTACACTCTGCTTTAAAAAGAGAGGTTTGTATATTTAAGAAATCCAGGTGTTACAGACCCTATGTTCATGTCCCTAAAATCTTTATGTTGAAACCCTAACCCTAATAGGATGGCACTAGAAGGTGAGGTCTCTGGGAAGTAATTTGGTTTAGAAGTCAGGAGGGTAGAGGCCCCATGATGGAGATTAGTGTCACCGTACGTTGTAAGAAGAGGTAGCGGAGAGCTCTCTCTCTCTCCCTCACCCACCTCCCACCCCTCACATGTGAGGAAACCAGGAGGAGGTCCTCACCAGAACCCGACCATGCCGGCATCCTGATCTTGAACTTCCTCGTCCTCCAGAACTGTGAGAAATAAATGTCTGTTGCTTGAGGCACCTAGTTTACAGTATTCTGTTAGAGCAGCCCCAAAGGACTAAGACACCAGGGAAATGTCTTTTTCCCAGTGTCCAATGTCAAACAGTCCCTTCAACCATGGGCTGGGAAACTGGATGTAATACAAAATATGTTCAGAAGTGCTATCTCCTCCTGGCCAAGTGCTGCATGGCTGGGAGTCTTAGGTGTGCTCTGGGGAGGGTCTGACAGGCCCAGGGCCCCTCCGCCATTGCCCTCACACAGGTGTGCGATGGAAGGAGGGGCACAGGGGCAACAGGCTTTTGCCTCACTTGCCACATCAATGGTCAAAATGTGGGTCAAAGATGCTTACAGGGCTCACTCACACACTCCGCAACTCTGCTCTCCACAACACAAAACCTGGTTGTCAAAAGATTTCTGGAAGAGGCTTTTCTTCTTGTCCAGAATTCCTCACACACGGGTGACTCTTCTGTGACTTTGGAGCAACAGGAAAACTAAGGTTTCGGCTTTCCTGGCCTCAGTGTTGCCATGTGCCTTGCCCCCTATTTACCTCTGAGTTCCCTCAATTAGAGAGGAAAGTGAGGAGGCCTCCCCAGGAGGAAGACGAGCACTGTGAGCCTCAAATACCAGTAAGCCAATTAGGGGCGCCCTACACATTGTGGCTAACTCAA
Source organism: Mustela nivalis (assembly GCF_964662115.1). NCBI lineage: Eukaryota > Metazoa > Chordata > Mammalia > Carnivora > Mustelidae > Mustela > Mustela nivalis. The sequence continues at coordinate 99,839,837 of NC_139023.1, forward strand.
ATGGATCTTCCCTTCTCTTTACCCAAAGAAGCACGTCATTTAGGGAAGGCTGAAAGAAAGAGATAAATGCTTGGGTGTAAGCATTGATGTCATGCACCCAAAACTTGTCCAGAAGCAAGGGCACATGTTGGCTTGGGCCGATTATTAGAGAACTTACCAGCTCATGGCAGGGCCAAAAATTCCTAGGGATTCACTTTGGTCCTATGGGGAGTCTAGAATCAACCCAGACTGCAGTGATTCCCAAGAACCCTGGTCCATCTCCTCAGATGGCTGCTGTCCTCTGAAAGCAGGTCATCCCATGTCTCCTCCTTCTGACCTTCCTCCAGGAATAACCCTGAGAGTCACAGTTAGAGGTAAGGCCCATATGGACTTGGTTGTCCCCTGTGTTAACCTGTTTAAGACAGAAGTGTATAATGGTGTGCTCTCCTGTAAGTGATACTCGCAGTGAGTTTGCTTTCGTCCAGCAAATCTGGGAGCTCAAACTCTTGGGAAATCTTCTGCGTTCAAGGCTTTTAGTGCTGACTTTTCTCCCCTCCAATATGCAGTAAATTGCAAGTATAAGAAAAAGTGGTATCATTTGACAGAAAAACTGTTCCAAGGACCAGCTTCCCTCTTAACAAACTAACTGGCTGATAAGGGACTAAACTCCCCCTCAAAACACACACACACACACACACACACACACCTCTAACAAATGGTAATGGGGGCCCCAGTAATTATACAGGAAGGCAGCAAAAGAGAGAAAACAAAACTCAAGTTCCAGCTCTGACACTTCAGAACTCTTTCATCTCACAAAATGGGGTCACCGCTCCTTTCCTTACCTACTTCACAGGGTTTTGTGAAGATTAAAGAATGTATGTCAAGCATAAAATAACTAAAATGTTATGCCTCATTACAGGTGCTGCACAGGAATTAAATCTGCATGACACAGACACACAGTAGCCTACAATCCATTCCTATTCTAACTGACATTAGTGAGTAATCCAGTATTCTGCTTCTGGAAGTCTCATCCATTAGAAGCAAAGGAAATGTGACATGTCAAGGTTTACATAGCAGGGCAGCCGTTCCTTGTGTAATGCCTTCCAGACGAGGGCAGTCTTTGAGCTCGTGGCCAATGAAACCCGCCAATGTTCCACGCGGGAAAATGGGATCATCAGTGAAACGAACTTTCCATCCATCCAAGGCTTGGATGTGGGTGGCAGAAAGACTATTCCCATCTGTACCGTGTTCAGATCATCTAAAGAAAAAATGTGACCTGTATCCAACACCTTAACCTTTGAACTGTAAGATCCTACTTCCCTGGCCTCACTGAACCGCCTTTACTAAGTCTGTCCTTGCAGGGGTCAAGCATTCATCTTTCCTCCAGGCTCCGGAAACAACTTGCTGCCATCCGAGGCAGTGACAGTTGCCAAGTCTAGGAGAGGACATCACCCCAGTGCCCCATTTCTTTCACAACTGAGGAACAGGAAGGACTCTGCTTTCCTTCAAGAATGAATGATTTTGTTCTTTTGCAAACAGTGGAAATCAGAATCACGGAGTGTGTAGTGGATTTTTTTTTTTTTACTTCTCCACAAATGACCTTACATTGCTCTGAATTATTTTTCGCCTTAAGCTCAAGGGTGGGAAAAATAACACATTCCAGTCTACTTACAGTTCTATTAATTGAAGGTTATCACCTTATTTTTTAAATAGTGCTTGGAGAAAATAATCCTCTTGGGGTTTTAATAAGTACTTAAAACCAAACAAAAATTTAAAACCTTTAAAGAAAACATATTTTTTTTAAGTAGAAAGAAACAGTAATACTAATTTTGAAAAGACTGTTGATGTCACTGTGGTTTATTTGTAAATACAAAGTATAGGCTCTTGCTTTTTCTTTTTTGCTTCTTCTTCTTTTTTTTTTTTTTTTCTAAAGCAAAGCCAAGGAGATTAGAAACCAAGTACACATATCCTCTTTAGAGTAGAAACATAAATTAGTTTTTAACAATTAGGCACTTAAAATGTAAATGTAAAACGGCATTTTTAGAAGTATAAACTCTAGTTCCATTCCTAAATTCCTCCTGAAATGTTTTTATGAACACAGAAGCACAAGCACGGGAAACATTTCTCAACAAAGATAATTTCCTCTTTAAAAAACAGCAACAGCAATTACAACAACAAACCTGAACGCAAATCCCATAGGAGAGACAAATGATTAAGGTACTGACTGGGGGTAGGAAAAAAGAGCTTCTGAAATTTACATGTTTGATTAAAATATAAGCATTTAATAAAACTATTACAATAGCATACAGTATATATTATAATGAAAAATATGTCAAGAAAATAATGAATTCTAGACTTAATATTTTACTTTACAACAAGGCACTTAACACATTGAAACAGTACAGTAAATTTCTGAAAGAATGCAACTGGCTAGCTCTCACACCTTATAATGATATTTCTTTTATGAATATACTGTAACATAACCATACATTTTTGCAGCATTAATCATTGCATAGGAGGTAAATTAAATAATGAATTCCAACTTGGCAACTACATTAGCTTATGTTTACAGTTTCTTTCTTTTTTTTTCTTTTAAAGGACAGTTTTCAATAATTCCATAATAAAGAACTATTCTCATTCATGATTCATTTAGAACACCACATAGTTAGGTTAATGAGCAATAAAATAAATCAGAACTTATAAGGTGTGTATCTGTATAAAAACTTATCTTTGGGTACCTTTGACATGATTTTCAGTGTTTAGGTATTGAAGTCAAGAGCACTTCTTAATAGAAATATTCTTAGCAAGTAAGTCAAAGGAGTTAAATTATTGCAACACAATGACATTAAAAAAAAAATACCAGAAATCTTTATACATACAAATAGAAAAGCCTTCATCACATGGCATATTACTTATAACATGCTCAATTTAAAACTTGTAAGCTCATTTATCAATAAATTCCTTCTCACACTTCCTTGCAGTACAGAAGTGAGTAGGTTAGAACCGGCTTAAATTTTTAAAGAGTTCTACAGTGCAAAACACAAATGACAAACAAATAATAAGGAAATGCTTAAAATATTGAAGAAACAAGATGTGAACTTCTAATTAAAAAAGAAGCTGCTTGAGGTCTAGCATGTAAAAATAAAATACAAATACAAAATAAGAAAGACTGCCAGCCTGGTGTTTCAGAGTAAACAAAGTATAGGTAGTTATAAAGGGAGACATTAATGATTGTGATAAAGAGAGGTAAAATGGTCTGCAAATTTTCTTTGATCGAATGGACCAAGGATTAGAATTGCAACTCCCTGGGACCTAAGCACATTTTCCCTTTGGGAAAGGTTGAAAAGACCTTTAAAACAATCCCTTTTGCATGGTGCTTTCAGATTATTGGCGAAAACAAAACAAGACAAAACAACACCACTACCACCAATGCCTTTTAAAAACTTGAAAATAGAAACTTTAAATAAGTGGCAAGTTCTGCGTTCCAAGTCATATAACATTTCTCCACTAGGGGGCACTGCTACACAGCAAAGAACCTTAGGCAAGGTCCTCCTTACACCAGACCAGGGGCTCAGGCTCGCTCCAATCAGGCCTTCTTTAACTCAGCACAACTTTTTCCCAAGATGCCAGTAAATTAAGTAAGAAATTTAAAATCACTCTGGGTGGAATCAGGAGCAATGCTTTATTTTCAGAGCTTAGGAGGAGCTCACAAAATAGAATCTGAATTTCCATCTGAAAGAATTTAGAAATAATATGCCATAATTTATGGGAATTCTATGTTATCGATATTGCACAGAAGGACTCAATCCCAAGAAAAGCTTTGAAGGGGACTACTGGTGTACAAAAACAAGGATAATGGATAAGATCTCACATTGCAATTATCAAGGAAAAGGAGCTCCAAAAACTGACCATTTCAAAGGCAAGATCATAACTGTTTAAGTTTTCTATCCCAAAGGAGCATATTAGGTTAAGCCTCAAGTTTGCTTTGCTAAATGTAAATGAGTTTCTGTATTTCCTTCATTTTCCCATCTTGAAACTTTGATATTTTCCCTCCTTCTTTTCAAATCATATGCTTCCTTGGTGTCTATTAGACACCTGTGACACCTACATGTAAGGAACATGTGAGGTCAGAGAGGTTTTTAAAGTTCTTTAAAAGGTGATGGTATTTTTTTTTTAAAAACTGCATCACTCGATGAAAATCCCAGGTTTATTGTTTCAAGGTTCTCCAACAATCAACACATCATGATTTTAAAATCTTAAATACTTTTCCTTATTAAACTTGAAGAAAATTAGGTTATCCAAGACACTGCTGAATAAGGCTCTCAGGTCTAGAAGGTTAGGAATTAGATGCTCAAGGAATAGATCAAGTTCAGGAGCACAAAACCCAGGCTTCAGTGTCAGATGCTTTTCTTCATAATTGGACAGCAGGAATGGAAATTCAGTGTTTAAAGCTTGACACCTTACATATCACAAGTGTCAATATTTAGCAAATGAAAGAATTCTGGCTTAAGCACATCAGTAAGCTATAGTTTCTTATTGGTTTATTTAATAACAAATACCAGAAAACTCCTTGCATTTCAAAGCCTGACAAGGATATTCAGGATTTCCATTCTTGTTTTAAATATTCTTTTCCTGCCTTTGAATTCAACTACCTTTCCTTTAGTGATTCTTCTGCTACTCAGAGAAAGAGACGTACTGAATATAGACACAGAATTTTAGCACCAAAAATAATGACCCTTCTGAAAAGATTTGTATTGTGCTTCTCTCAAGCAATCTGAAGGTCAATTTTGTATACCAAATCACGGCAAACTAGTTTATAATGGCAAATTCAAAGGTATATTTCATTCCTATGGGGAGGGAAATTTTTATCTTCGATTTAAATGTAACTGCCCCTTCCACACCTCATTGGCCTGTCTTCTGATTTAGTGTTGATACTTCTGTAACCACAAATCTTGTTTTGGAGTTACTAGAAGGCTCAAGAAATGGACCAACTTGGGAGTACCTGGGTGGCTCAGTCGTTAAACGTCTGCCTTCAGCTCAGGTCATGATCTCAGGGTCCCGAGACTAAGCCCTGCATCAGGCTCCCTGCTCAGCCAGAAGCCTGATTCTCCCTTTCCCCCTCCCTCTGCTTGGGTTCCCTCTCTTGCTGTCTGCCTGTCAAATAAATAAATAAAATCTTAAAAAAAGAAAAGAAAAGAAAAGAAAAGAAATGAACCAACTCTGACAGCATTAATCTGATTCAATTTTTAAAAACCCATCTTCTTTTTGCATCACCTCAAAGAACTTTAGAAACGAAGATCCCCCTTTACTGGGTCACTGTCCCTGTCTAACAGACTGATTCCAACAGTAGATTATATACAGCACCGTGGTATAATTTCAGGTTCAAAGTAAAATTACTCAATTGTAGCATATGTCCTTAGGACCAGTTTATAGGAAGCTGAGTCTCTTGCTAAAAAGCAAGGATACACGACACTTTTAGACCCTATCTTGGTTTTTCCAGAAAGTACAATGTACCTAAGAAGAAAGAGTTTTCAGTGAAACGTGACCAACTGCATTTCTGAGTTCCAGTGAGCAGCTCTAGAACATCTAGAACATCTCACACAGGGTAGGATGGGAGAGAAATGCCAGCTTGGCCCTCAAGTGGCACAAGTCTCCGTTCACATACACACATGTTTTTAGCCTATGCTGGAGCAGCTGTCTGCCCTGGGGCAGGGGGACGGATGCAAATTTACCAGGCAGAGAGCACACACATGTGTGCACAAAGACCACTCATTTAACAGAAATAGCTCTCTGTTTCCTGTGTATCTGTCATAGAGATTTTAAAGCAGAATATTTACACACACATAAAAGCTGTGAGATGGGTCAAATTCTTCCACAATAGATCACTTTTCTTTCTTTTTATAAAATTATCAGTTTACAAAAAAAGTAAAAGTGATACTGGGTGCAGTGGGTGGTAGCAGCAGGTGCACATTCCCAGACCTGACCTTGACCTTCCCCAGGACAAGGTGGAAACGAAGTTCACCTCAAGTTCACTTACGACAGATCTTCCCCTCCTTAAAAAGCCGAATGCTAAAACCACTCTCAACATGAGGTTATTCTATTTACACAGTAGCTGTATGTATCCAGACATTTTATTTAAAACATTAACAAATTCTTCTGACCTCGGAGGCAAAAAAAAAAAAAAAAAAGAATCCTGAAAAAATTCTGTAGAGGGCTTTAGTGGCTAAAGTATAAGGAGAAGGAAGAGTAGGTTCTTTGGCACCTCTTTAACAAGCTCATTAATAAAATTCCAGTTTGGGGGCTTGTCACCAATGAAGGAAGAGCTGCAGGAGAATATGCCTTTCTCAGGATGAATAAAAAAACAGTCAAAGGGTAATACTTCGTTCATCTCTCTAATCATTTACATGGAATTTGGTCCACTTCTTCATTTACCAGTCAGTTCTTCTAAAATAAAAACCCAAAACTATACCTTTGGTTACAGCGTTAACTCTTTTGGTTTAAGAGCTGATGCCTTTGTTTTTGCTCCTCAGGTAGATTTCTCATTATCTTCGCCAATCTTCTGAACCCGGGAATACTTTTTGCATGAAGACTTAAAGCAGCCAGGGGGCCAGGAGAGCGGCCAGGAGAAGCAGCAAGGAATTGAGCCTTGTACGTTTTTCTCGAAAAAATAAAAGATGGGGAACCACCAGGCTCGGGACAAGAAATTAGACTGTGAAGAGACCTTCAAGTTCTGCAAATAGTTAAAAAAAAAAAAAAAAAAAAAAAGATGAAGGAAAATGAGACCCTATTTTTCATCATTTGCATCCTACCTTTTTTCTTAATTAACTTGTCGTTCATTGTCCCGTAACAGAGAAAGCAGAGGAATCAGGATCACGAGGCAGTAAGTGTCTTTGTTTTGTTTGTTTGGGTTTTTTAAAGATTTTATTTATTTATATGACAGAGAGAGAAAGTGAGGGAGGGAGACAGAGACATGGAGCACACAAGCAGGGGTAGCAGGAGGCAGAGGGAGAAGCAGGCTCCCTGCAAAGCAGGGAGCCCGATGCGGGACTCAGTCCCAGGACCCTGAGATCATGACCTGAGCTGAAGGCAGCTGCTTAACCTACTGAGCCACCCATTCATCCTGGCAGTAATTGTTTTTGTGTCTTTTCCCTGATTCTGACACGTTTCTGGTCCCAGGCCCCTTTCCAGCTCATGTGAATTCTTCTGCCTGCAATCCTAGTAAGAGACTCGGGCATGGATGTGCAGGTCGGCCAGGAGCACCTGATCTCAAAACTCGTGAACAGGAAGCTGAGGAAGGTGGAGGGGTGAAAGGCACGCTCACAGGGCAGAGCAGATTCAAGGTGAAAGGTGAAGGTTTCAGATGGATGGTGTCAGGAGACACCCAGATGTAAGTGTAAGGAGGAAGGTGGTAACGGGAGTCTACAAAATGGGAGGGGTCTACCCACTGGGAGGGCATCTATCCGTGGATACCACTAAATGAAAGCTGGAATTAGACCCTTTACAGATGACATCTGTTCACAAATTGTATGCACTGGACAATATGGCGAGACTATCCAAAGAAAAATCATGCTGCACAGGCTCACTCTCTGACACCAGGCACACATACACACCCCTAGAATATGAAAACACAGAGAAGAGGAGGAACCATCCCATCCTGGGATGACAGGAGGAGAGCAGGAGTTAGGGAGTCTTCCCAGAAGACACAGCCTTTCAGTTCGCTCTTACAGCGTGAGCAGCAGAAGCAAAGACAAGGTTGTCTGGGGACAGAAGGCAACAGTAACAAATAAGGAAGTATAAGAAGGGAGGCCAGAGAGCCCCGTATCACCAAAAGATATACTAAATCCAGGAATCCACAGACTACTTATTTTGCCTGAAGTTTAAAAATAATTGCTGTTCTTTTCCTCAAAATTAGGCTCTTTGAGGGCAGGGAACACGTCTTACTGAGCTGCACCACAATGCTTCTAGAGAGAAGGTTCCCATATTTCAAGTTAGCATTTATACTTCTTCAGTTCTAGTACTGATTAGTCAAATGAGGAAAACACTGTGCTCTATAATTTTACAGAACTTTGGTCCTTAAATGTCATTTATATTTGTGACATGATTTGGTTGAAGAGGCCATCATGAGTCACACATTTCGGTGAACTGACCCAGACCACGCATGTGAGTGGCCACCCCATGGTCATCCCCACAAAGCTATCTGAACCCCCGCTGTAAGAAAAAAGGGCCACTGCACTGAAAGGAAAGAAATTACCCAGGGATGACTTCACTGCTCTCACCTTTTCATTGGCCATTGAATGGTACCACCAAAACAGCCGTGTTGTAATGTAATAAGCAACGATCACATCAACAGTATAGTGTTCATGAGCTACAAGGATGCAGATGATCCCAGCAGCGCTCAGCAGCCAGCAGATTAAATGATACCACCAGAAGTGACGAGGCGAATCTAGATGGTAGAAAAGGCATAGCGTTAATGGGATTCCCAGAGATGAATTGAACGATTACTGATTACCATCTATGCTAATGACTTTAAGTAGAATAATCTAAGGTCAGGAAGTCAGCAGGAGAAGGAAACAGATTAACCCCCCAGACAGTCACTGTCAACCCCTCAGGATTTACAGAGACAGGGAGGGAGCAGGAGCAAGACCCCTGGTGGCAGGTGAAACAGTCATTCACTGGGGAACAGTCCTTCTCTAGACATCCTAGACCTTGTCCACTGCTAAGCCATTCAATAAGGAAGAGAGCAGAGTTGTTTATTAGGGTGGTTGGAACTGGCTCATACCGGCTCATGGGAAGAAAAGCAGTAGGGGTCAAAAGCAAGGGTAGCTGTCAAGGAAAATATGGAGGAAAATGAGAAAGCAAGTGTCATTTCAGGTTGAACAGAAACTTACTCTGATTTCTCCAGAGGGAGAAAAACAGCATTCGGCTAGCAATATTTTGCTTCTCAGCAGTTTTATACTGTTACTGCTAATAGCAACTATAAACGTTCCCTATATAAAGCTTAGGATCCTGGCTCATTCACTTGTGGATTTTAGCCTTCCTAGTGAGTCCACTAAGAAGGTCATCCTATTGATCGACTGTAAGAGAGAACCAGAGCACGCATCAGGTGAGACAGGATCGGGCCCACAGCTTGCCCCCACAGGTGCCAAGGCCACACAGGTGGAGACGCAACCTCTGGTTCATTGCCAATATCTTTCTCTTTTCTTTAACAGTGGTTTCTTTTATTTCATTTTATTTTAAAGATTTTATTTATTTATTTGACAGAGAGAGACACAGAGAGAGAGGGGAACACAAGCAGGGGGAGTGGGAAAGGGAAAAGCAGGCTTCCTGCTGAGCAGGAAGCCCATGTGGGGCTCAATCCCAGGACCCTGGCATCATGACCTGAGTCAAAGGCAGAGGCTTAACGACGGAACCACCCAGGCATCACCCCCCCCCCTTTTTTTTCTATTTTAAAGCCTTATTGGCTCACAATGTTAATACTCTCACAAACAGATTCATTTCCTATTTACCCGTGTCTCTATTCACAGTGACATTTATTTCTAAGTGCAGAACTATGGTCGAAGACCAAGAGGGTCCATTTCCAGGAGTTCAGAGGAAATACCAAATCAGGTATCATTCAAATGAAAAACAATTTTGGTCCCAAGTGGGACAGAAAGATAATAAGCCTGTATTTGCAACTGGAAGACTGATTTTTCCATTTTGAAGGCGTTTCTTATTCCTTCTCAGTTGGTTCATCCTGCCTCTAAGTTCTAGCACATAACCGACAGACTCCTAGAGTTTTAAAGCTGGAAGAGGCCTTACTCTTTATGGCCCCAGGTGGCCAGATCCAGGCCCCACAACTGTTCTGTTAGGCAGAGAATACTCAAAATGGAGCCACTATTTAGAAATCTGGAGCCTTCCCTAACTGTGCCTTCTTTAGAATTCCCAACTCCACCCCTTCCCCAAGGTCTCCCACCCACCCAGCTTCCTCTGCTGATAGGTCACCTGGTACTTACTGCCTTAGAACTGGGAACTGACTGGGCAAGCCAGGACCATTTTGCCTTTGTTGATCCTCAAGAAGCAAAGATGAAGCAGACAAGGAGTGAAGGGGTGGGCTGAACGGTCATTTTACTGCTTGTGGAATTAAGAACGAAGTTTCAGGAAGGGCTGGAAACACTACTGCTGCTCTTCCTCAGAAATGTGTTCCCAGTTATGCAGTCACATTGGGACCACGGCTCACTAACTGAGCACATTGGCTGACCCGAAGAAAAGATTTAGTATAAATTATCTTGAAATAGAAATGGGAAAATGGTAACCCCTTTCTGCTTTCCCATTCTTACAAAGGAAGAACACAGAGCTGAAATATAGTGATACAAATATTAATCCACTTGTCTGTGTGGGATCCTAGCCCTAGCTGTCATTGAATAATCATATACAGACAATGGGTTTTCTGTAGTAGTAAGGTTAAAAAAAAAAGAAGAAAGAAAAGAAAAATTTCCCCCTTTCCTAGCAAGACATTTTGTTCTAACCACTAGGGCTGACTTCTTCAGGCTAATTTTATAAGGAACCCAGGCCCCAGTGATAATATTTACATAACTGTGGAAAGCCCACAAAAATGGTCCTGGGTTCCAGGTTTTCATCTATTCTCTTGACGCCATTCAAAATCTACTCATGACAACCAAGCAAACAAGGAAAGAGACCAAACAGATCAAAAGGCGGGGCAACAAAAAACATAGGAAAGATGCATCGAATTCTAGAAGCAGACTGCTCAAAGAAGCCACTGGGAGCACTGCTTACTCCGAACGACAACACATGGTATCATTTAGAAGGTGATGGTTTTTCCTAATTGCACAGGAAACAAGCACACACATGGAATGCTCTGTTCATCGGCAGAATCCACTCTAGAGCCAGGTTTGTATTAAGCATCACAGATCTGCCATTTCATTTCTCACCAAAAATTAGAAAAAGCAGAACGTAATTCCTTCACAGCTGTCTGTAAACTTACACAAGTTTTAAAAACCTCAAGCCAACATCATGCCAGGGAAAGAAAATCTCTCTACACACTGCATTGCTATTGCTCTAAAGTAAAAGAAAGATCATCAGCAAGAGACCCAGACAATTCCTTAGCAATTTTAAAAGCTCAGACAACTTGGGTTCCCCAATATTCTAAACAGAGTCAAGAAACTAACAGCACAACCTCTGGGGTCAGCCTGGTTGAGTTGGAACATCCCGTCCTCCAGTTACCAACTGGGGACCGTGGGAAGTCCTTCTCTTGATGTTTAAGTTCTCCTCTGAAAAATGGGGAAACAGGGCTTCTCTCTTGGGGTGGCTGCAGGGGTGAGTGAGTTACTTTGCATCCAGGACTTAGAATAGTGCCTGGCGCAGAGTATTAGGTTTCTTTGCTATTGCTGACAACAGCCCTTGGTCTTTGGTTATTTTATACAATTGGTCCTCGGTCTTCTGGGGTGGTTCTCTTCGTTACTTTGAACTCACAAGGGCTTTGCTCCAACACAAAATTCTTCCCCATCCTCAGCCTCATCTTCTTCTGCAAGTTTCCTATGATTTTCAGATTAGAGAGAACCTTCTACAACTCCAAAACACCTCTGCACTGGCAAATAATGGATCTTACATACCGCTGGAACTTTTTCCAACAAAAGTTAGAGTTAGAATCATAAATGACACAGATCACTCTATTAGCTCATCAGAACCAGTAACCAGGACTTAGACATGTAGTGACTAACACTTAAGGAAGAGACAACCCCCTGATTTTGGTGCAGAAACAGACTCAAGTTTCTTCCCATTACCACCTCCCACAGCGTGAGGGTGAAGGCAGAAATAAGGGGAAAGTTCCAGAATGCCCTCTGCCATAAAACAGATGTGACGGATGCTGTGCACTTAACATGCTACTCTCTGTACCCCAAGTGGGCGTGTGGCATTTACAAAGGAAACAACTCAGAAGCTACACAATTCTTACCAAAAAAAGACTTCAGTTTATCTACTGTAAAGAACCTCAGTTCTTTGTCATAATACTCTCAAAACAGAACTTAAACCTAAAAAAACCCCAGGAAACCTAAAGGACAAGAACTCCTTTCTAGCGGCTCCTGGGTGGCTCAGTGGGTTAAGCCTCTCCCTATGGCTCAGGGTCCTGGGATCGAGCCCTGCATCGGGCTCTCTGCTCAGCAGGGAGCCTGCTTCCCCCCACCCCCGTCTGTCTGCTGCTCTGCCTACTTGTGATCTCTCTCTCTCTGTCAAATAAATAAAAAAACCTAACCCCCCCCCCCCCCAAAATAACTTCCTTCTTCACCACTAACAGATAAACTCTGACTCCACACTGCCACTGGGCGAGGCTGAACCTGTTTGGATTAATGACAGGCCAAGAGAGAGTGGAAGCAGGACAAAAAATGGGGAAGCATCCTTCTGCTGGTCTTTGCCAGAAGACTTCCTTACAATGCTGCGTAAGTGAAGAAAGTTGAGATAAAGCTCTAAGAAACACTGGAGAGGGTCCTGAAACTAAAGGGGAAGGTTAACCTGACCAGTGTTGCAAGGAAAAAGTATCACTCACTTTGAAAGGGCTTTGAGATAATGGGTCTAATTAAATCAAGCATCAGAAATCGACAACAAGGGGATCTGCCTGGTGACTAAAATACAGAGGCCACAATGAAGGAGACCTTATATCAGCCCTGAAAGCTGACAGTATACACAAGGATTTTGTAGAATAGGAATTAAGTGTATTATTATGGAAAGACACTTTACATTCTTATCTACACTGTTGTTTTGTACAAAGAAATGATCAATACTAGCAAAATGTTCCTTAAAGATGCCTACTAAATCAGGACACCTGGGTGGCTCAGTGGGTCAAAGCCTCTGCCTTCAGCTCGGGTCATGATCCCAGGGTGCTGGAATCGAGCCCCGCATCAGGCTCTCTGCTCAGTGGAGAACCTGCTTCCCTTCCTCTCTCTGTCTGCCTCTCTGCCTACTTGTGTCAAATAATAAATAAATAAATAAATAAATATTCTTCTTGGGAGAAGGGGGTGGGATTATGGACATTGGGGCGGGTATGTGCTTTGGTGAGTGCTGTGAAGTGTGTAAACCTGGTGGTTCACAGACCTGTACCCCTGGGGATAAAAATATATGTTTATAAAAAATAAAAAATTTAAAAAAAATTAAAAAATAAATAAATAAACAAATAAATAAGTCTGTCAAATAAATAAACAAATAAAAAAAAAGATGCCTACTAAATCATAGAACTCAGCTGGAAAATGGTGACACTGGAATGGGACAAGAAAACATCTAAAAAGGGGGAAAACATTAAATTATTTGTAATGATGGAACGGACGTTCCATACAATGGAATTTTCACTCGTAAGTCATTTACATTTCCAGTGCACTGATTCTTTTTGTAATAAGCCCAATACTTTTTCTTAGTTGCAACATTATAATAACTTTTCATACTTTGAGAAGATGAGGGAGAGAGACATTGTGGCGGCATGCTAAATGTTAGAGAATCCAGGTTTTAAGCCTCCAGTGTCCAAATCACATAGGGCTAGTTGAAATGATTTAAATAAGCACATACACACAGGTGCATACGTGTCTCTTTCATAGCTAGCCATCCTAATGGAACAAGGGTTCCCATCAGTTTCCAGGCTTTGGGATCCCTCCCACGACAGCAGTCAACAGAGTGGGAAGGAGTTAGTACTCACATTCTTTGATGAACAAATAAGTAAGTGTCAGCATAACGGTGTGACCGCTGAAGAGGAAGTCTCCGCACAAGATATGGGATCCAGTTATGGACAGCCCACCACCGGAAATCAATCGTAGAATTCGTTGTATTTTTGCCTGCGAGTCTCCATTGAGCTGAAAGACACAAGATCAGGAAGAAAATTTACGAGCCAGCAAAATCACACTTCAACCTAATTTGTGTGATACTTAGAAAAAAAGGTTGTGCTTTTTTCCCTTTTAACTTAAAAAGTCAAAAAGCAGCCAAGGGGGAAGATCCTCAAATTCAGTTTTATTTGTTGTACTGGCGAGTTTTAGTGACACGTTTTCAATTATTCAGTATGTTACTAATAATATGTTTCGGTGGTGGTGTGTCCTTGGGCAAAGCTTTTAAAAATATTAATAACCAATGACTTCACCACAGCTATGCACTAAAAAGATCAAAGCTACTTTCTGTCCTCTTTGTAGGGGGAAGTCAGGGTTTTGGATGGTTAATATTTGATTCAGCTGAATACCACATTACTAATATTCTAAAGTGTGTTTGGGGGCCTTGTGTTAAGTGGGCAGCCTAAAGTGTGCATAGAGCTGTATTAATATCTGATCAAGACATTTACAGTTAAGAAGGGGAGCTGCAACACATTACATAATTCAAATAGGTTTGCAAATGGTGCATTAGAGATGTATTGGCAGCTTTAAAAGTGAGTAGCTTTGGTCAGGAAAAACATCCCCTAAGGAAATAATCTGTTGTTGCAGAGGGTCAGAGGAGCGCTCGGGTGGACAGTGGTGCAGAAGCCCCTAGAAGCCACCATGATGACACAGGAAAGAATGATGGGCTAGGACAGGAGTTTGACCCAATAGCCAAAAGTTTATCTCCCATTAAAACTGAAGCATATATGACGGAGTAGGAGATGAAGTGGGTCAAAATGGTAGGCATGGAAAACTGGAATACTGAAATGCTTGGGAGCCAGAAAGAAGGTTTCAGATCAATCTACTATCAGGTGAGCAGGTGTAGAAAATCAAAGAATAATCCTCAGAAATATATTCGGGTAACAGTACACATGAAAAGAGAAATACAGAAAGACCACTAATAACTAGTCATTGGGGACCTAAGGGGCCAGTTCTAGGACATGCTACCTTTTATACTCATTGATGACCCTTTAGGCAACTGGCCCCTGAAGCATGGCCAGTCCAGCCTTGGTGGTGGTTTAACAGGTGCTGAAAACAGGCAGAAGCTCAAGGAGATACAAGGGAGTGAAGGAAGGTAGATGCCTACGGGTAGATGGGAGGAGGGTCCGAGAGTAGAGAAATTCAGGTAGCCTCTAAGGCAACTGGAAAACCATCCTATCCAGCAGGACAGGAATCGGGGCAGGATTCCCTGCCGAAAACATCACTCCTGGGGACCCTAGAACCTTCCTGATTAAAAAAAAAAATCATATGGATCTGGAAAGCTTTCTGGTATTCAGATGACCCACATAAAAAGGCAAACACACTGTGATTGGTTGATAGCTGAGAATAAGGCTCTGCAAGAGAAAATGCCGTAAACCAGGATTAGATGGTAAGGTGAGAGGTGACTTTTTTCAAAAGTTTGCTTAGGCCTAGCACAGGTGGCAAAACCAGAACATAGATATTTTATCAAGACTTCATAGTCCTTGGGGTGTCCGGGTTGCTCAAACTGCTAAGCAGCTATTAAGCTCAGGTCATGATCCCAGGATTCTGGGATCAAATCCCACATCTGGCTCCCTGTCAGTGGGGAGCCTGCTTCTCCCTCTCCCTCTGTTGATCCCCTCTGCTCTGGCTCTCTCTCTCTCTAATGGATAAATAAAACCTTAAAAAAAAAAAGAAAAAAAGAAAAGACTTGAGAGTCCTTAAACCAACATGCCAGGGAGCAGGTGATCCTGCCTTGAAAAGATAGGATCTGGAAGGCAGCAGAGGATCCCCACGCGGGGAAGGGAAGCACTGCTGATGGAGTGGCAGGACCCCCTCCAGGTGAACCTCAGGGTGGTGCACTGCAAACTACATGACATAATGTGACACGCCTTGAGGTGGAAGACAGACTCCAGCTCGAGCTTTATCGGATCAGTCACAGTCCTTCAGGAACTTCTCATCACGTGGTTGATACAAACAACCGTTAACAGAGATCAAATTAAAAAGTACACATGCTACCCAACCCCTGTGTTCCCAGTTTATTTTTTTATTTTATTTTTTTTTAAAAGATTTTATTTATTCATTTGACAGAGAGAGAGATCACAAGTAGGCAGAGAGGCAGGCAGAGAGAGAAAGAGAGGAGGAAGCAGGCTCCCTGCTGAGCAGAGAGCCCAATGCAGGACTTGATCCCAGGACCCTGAGATCATGACCTGAGCCGAAGGCAGCGGCTTAACCCACTGAGCCACCCAGGCGCCCCTGTGTTCCCAGTTTAAAAGGACACATTCTTCTTCATTTCAAAACTCTAACATATTTTTTTTTTAATCTGCTCACCTATCCCAACTCAGTATTCTAATTCTCTAAGGGCAGAAACACTAAAGCCATCAGTCCCTTGACCCCAGATTAGATAGACCCAAAGGTCTCAGAAGACCAGGGGCTGAACTATTGCCACACATGGTCTCCCCTCTTCCTTTCAGCAGCGAGGGTGAATGAAGATGTCTGAGAGCCCTGGATTCATTATGCCTTTACAGAACAGATGAAGCATGCTCTCTTCTTGCTCTGTCTTTTCGCAGTTCATAATTCCTCGATCCTGTCATTGCTATCCTAGATGTCCATTTGTGCTCCGCTAAATAATACCTCAAGAAAGTGGGCGTGAAGAGGTAGAAAGAAAACTGGGGAGAGTGGAGGAGGCTAATGGTGAGAGTTGGGGTTAATGGGTTTTTTTTTTTTTCCCTAATTCTGTTTTGGTTCACTGGGACCGCATCACTCACCACTTAAGACTCTAGTTCTTACAAATTTCCTCATTTTCTCAGACACCATTCCACGCCCTGACTGGGTACGAACAGAAGACGTAGATGACTTAAGAGGACAGGCATTGTCGATCACAAGCACCCAGAGCAGACAGAGCTCGGTACTCTAAAGGGTTCCTGGATCTGTCCCTGCTGCACACCATGCCCCACAACAAAGTACAAGAGAGCCCAGACTGGCTGGTGCCAACCAGAAAACTCACTCTGCATTGTCCCTTTAGTTCAGAAGAACAGTCCTCTGGGCACCTATGGCCAGGAAAGCTTTCTCAGGGAAGGGACTAGAGCTATCCCAGCCCAGCATTCTTGCCTGTGGCAAAATGGGTCGGAAAGGCTCCATCATTTCATGCAAATCCTAATAATGGGGCCAAAATGTATTCACATACACTTCTCCGAACACAGGTTTTTGTGACTGCAACCCAAAACTCGGACTGGTGGGCTGACAGCATCTGTAAGCAAAAGCCTGAAAGGGAGCCCCAGGCAAAGATAAGGGAGAAGGCGGGGGGGGGGGGGGGGAGCCAAAGACCGAGAGGGCTTCCCCAATCTTGTGAAATCACATGTGGGGACTGTATCCACCGAGGAACAAGCTGTTTTAAGCAGTGAGGACGATGTTTGACAACCCCCCCCAACCCCCATCACCGCGAGTGGTATCCAGACACGCGGTCCCGTCATCGCTCACAGGCTCAGAGGGCAGTCCACTGAGTCAGCAACAGAGGAGGCAGGTAGATGACCTAGGCGCCTCGGAACTGCAGAAATCTGAGCCCTCAAGGCCTGTGGCTGGCCCACATTTAGAAAGCAATCCTGACTTCTGCCCTGTACCACCGCATCACCTCTAGTCGAAGTGATCTGCATGTCCGTTGTTACTGAACCCTTACTCAAGCACCCACAGCCAGCCTGCTTATGCAGCAGCAAGAGGTCTTGACAACGGAATGTGGGGGCGGACTAGTCTGGAGGCCACCAGGGCTTCCACTGGGAGTATTTGTAGCTCGGTTAGCCAGTCATACGTGTACTGATGTGGCTTCTGAAAATTGCAACTCTTCCAGGGAGGGTGACCTTTAATTTGCTTTCTTTCTGTAATCACAGCAATTCATCTCTGCAAACCTCACCCATTACTGGGATGGGCTTGCCTTCTTTTTTGTGCTCGCTTCTTCATTTAACGCATAGCAATAACCCCTTTCGGAGTGTTTATTATGTTTCTGAACTTCTCCCATGCCTTAAATTAGTTTCACTAAAAATCGGCCAATGTTTAAATTCAATATGTACACTGTTTTAATTACAGATACTTTCTGCTTTTATGGCTTTGGAAAATTATAGCTTCTCTAAACCACACCTATATTTGGTGAGGGAGACTGTGGACTTCTTAGAACAACTCTATTTTTCCTTCCACCTTGGACATCTGCTTAGTGTTCAGTAAAATATGATGTTGGATTTCACTCCCTTGTCCAGAAATCACATGATTTGTAAGTTTCCATTTTTTTTATAAGCCAGGGCACCCTGGGGTCTAAGATGATTAACATTTCTCTAAAATGTTCTCTAAGATGACTCTACCTGGAGAGACGGTAAATCCTGCTCAAGACAGTTGCAGTATTCATTCCCAAGTGTGTCCCAGCAAAAGGCCACTCTGTCTTTCCATGTGTTAAAAACTTTGGGGTCTTCCTTGGCTTCTGTTACACTCATATCTGACTATTAGCACATCCTGTTGGTCTTACCTTCCAAATGCATCCTGAATCGAAGGACTTCTCTTCACTTCAGTGGGCCACAAAGGGCCTAGGGGATCCACAGACTGGGCCACCTCCACCTTTCCCACCTCCACTCAGCCACATGGGCCCCCTGCCATCTCTTGAGTCCGCTGTGACCTGGGGTGTCACCCAACCACATGGCTCACTTTGCCATGTTGTGTCTTGCCCCAAGGCTTTCTTACTACAGAAGCCTTTCTGATCTGGCTACCCGCAGCGTCCCAATTACCCTGGCTTACCTTTTCTGTTTTTCATCTGATAGTGCCTGACTTATCATCACGTTACAAGGGGTGCCTTTGGTTTTTGGCTGCCATCCCTCAACAGAATATAAACTCTCAAAGAAGAACGACTTTGCTTTGGTCACTGCTGTGGCTAGAGTGCCCGGCCTGGTACACGGCAGCAGCTTTAACACTTGCAGAATGAAGATGTGCGTGAATGAGTCAATGGGAAGGCCAAAAAGCAGAGTTGAACACCCTGCCGTAACTTTTAGTTAGCAGCAAGTGAATTTCTAATGCACAAAGATACAGGTCTTGTGAACATCCTGGAATGTCTTCCCTCCAACTCCAAAGAGAAACAAGAAATGGACCAGACTGGAGTGACCGGCTCTATGAGTATCTAAAAGAACCTGCCACAGAGCGAGCAGGTGTTCAGCAAGTGTTCTCTTCATCCTCTCTCTGGACGAACTCCGAGGCGCTTACCTTTGGGGCACACTGGAAATGCACTCCGGGCACAGGGAGAGTGGTGACGTACATTGTAATACAGCGATACAGGTATAAAGTCCCAATGATAAAAAAGAATCTGCGTCCCACAATTGACCTGAAGGAAGAACAGGGACAGGGAGAGGCAAGTTGACTCGTGGTTTCTGCTCGGAGTGCAACACAAAACGACGTTTAAGAGAATACAGAATTACTACAGAGTGGGCACGAGCAGACCCACTTCAGAGCTCACACACAGGCTTACGTGGGAACGGCCCACCCACCATTCCAGAAATGAAGGTTCACTTATTGGAAAAAAATCTGGGAGGGTTAGGACCCAAAAGGAATGTCTGTGCGGAGTGGGGAAGGTATAGCAGATGAAAGTTCTAGACAACCACCTCTCCTAAAAAAAAGTGCTCTTCACCAGAGAATTCAATGAACTGGTCTATGTTTTCCGTCAACATACTGCATGAATAAAACCTTCTCTTGAGAATGTATCAAAGGTATAAATGAGCCACGGTTGCAGAGGAATTCAGTAATGAGCTAAGGTGATATTACATAATTGGACACACAGGGAAATGGGGCAACTAATTTAACCTGAGTTATATAAGCAAGGTTTATTTGGAGACCATCCAAAAGTATTTTCACAGTTTGGGCACGAACTATTCTGTCTGGGATTATATAGACCTTCAGAGGACTAGATTCTGAAACTGTCCGAAGTACCCTTGTGGGCATTTAACGGTGAGCTCTAGGCTGATCTGTTTACCTTGAGCTTACTCCACCTGGATCAAAAAAAGCAAAAAAAAAAAAAATCCCACAAGTACTTTCACACTTTCTATTTTTTGGTGGAGACCGTGGTCTTAGAGTAACATTAGCACCTGTCCAGTACCCCTTAGTCCTCACTCCGAGGCAATGGTTCCTGGAGGTCTGACTTTGTGCACACATAGGCTCCTCTACCTGTTGGAGCCATGGCCCCATGGGTTATCTGAATGGGCTTTGAGGGTTCTGAGTGTCCTTATGTCCAGCTGAAGATGACAGCTTGTTTTCTGCTGTGTAATTAGGGGTGGGTCTATAAAGTCTGGGTTCTGGGGAGTCAGAGATGGGGGGCCCTGAAAGCTCCTGGAATTGGTAGCTGTAACTTTCCTAGCACATAAACTATATTCCTACAGGTCTCACATTTTCATAGTCTCACACTTTCAAAACTAATACCAATCAAAGACTTCTGGAAAACTAGGTGGTTTCAGGCATGTGGCATATTTTTAGTTTTCTCCAAGACTGTGGTCTGATGTGGATCAAAGTCTAAATTCAGGTAACTGCAGGGACTTCTAGTTTACAGAATTATGTATGAATCTAATTTTAGTTGCTTGTTTCCAGTAGCTATTTTCAGAATATTCCAGGGTTTCTGGGGTCAAAATATAGAGTAGAAGACTATCTAGACTACTAAATGAGGGGCACCTAGGTGGCTCAGTTGATTAAGTGTCTGCCTTTAGCTCAGGTCACGATCTTGGGGTCCTGGGATCGAGCCCCATGTTGAGCTCCCTGCTTAATGGGGAGTCTGATTCTCCCTTTCCCTCTTTTGTGCACTCTTATACACTCTTCCGCTCTCAAATAAATAAAAATCTTTAAAAAAAATAGACTAATAGTGTGCCTGAGTGGCTCAGTGGGTTAAAGCCTCTGCCTTCAGCTCAGGTCATGATTCCAGGTTCCTGGGATCGAGTCCCACATCGGGCTCTCTGCTTAGTGGGGAGCCTGCTTCCCCCTCCCTCTCTCGCTGCTTGTGATCTCTCTATCAAATAAATAAATAAAATCTTTAAAAAAAAGACTATTAGGCCTTTTGTATAAGGCCATTTCTTTCAAAGGCTTGCTATATGAACTCTGCCTTTTCTAATACTGAAAAGGAAAGGGTGATAATCAGGACCAAGTCTCTCCATTTGGTTAAGTGAAAAACAATTCACCCTTTGCTTCAACCTCAGGCCCAAAAAGAGTGTTGAACTGTGTGCTCCGTGCTGTTAGACAAGGTGAAGTAATAAGCAGGAATTATTATGAGTCAATTATATTCATTCCAGCATTCTGAGTTCAGCTGTATTCAGAACTGAAAATTAATTTAGAAGGTAAAATGTGCACTCTGAAGCCTTATTTAGAAAAATAACTACTGCTAATGATTTTTTTATAAGGTGCTTTTATAAGAGAGAGCAAGTCGGATTTCTTACTCAGCTAGGATGTTCAAAGCAAGTTATAAAAATCATTCTATTAGTTACTGAAATGATACAATTCTACCTCAAAAGCAAAAAAAAAAAAAAAAAAGAAAAAGAAAGAAAGAAAAAAGAAAAGAAAAAGTATGATTTCCCCAACAAGTTTCTGATGACGAATTGTGACCAAAACAGTGGATATCATCACAATGTGTGGCCAGCTATATGACCACAAGTTTGTTTGTTTGGCGGGGAGGGGATGGACAGAGGGAGAGGGAGAATCTCAAGCAGGCTCCACGCCCAGCGCAGAGCCCGACCCAGGACTTGATCTGAAGACCCTGGAATCATGACCTGAGCTGGAATCAACAGCCGGACGCTTAACTGATTGAGCCACCCAGGCGCCCCCACGAGTTTTGACACGGTAAAGCCCAAGGTGCTCATGGAGAGGCAGCTCATAACTTTCTAGATAAAGATTCAAATAAATTGAGACTGTGCTCTGAAGCACAGTAGAAGCCAGCTACTTACCAGACCCTGGAAAAGGTCTCTTTTCATATACATACATACATACATACATACATACATACATATATGCATGCATGTCTATTCATATGTGAATATGAATATATATAGTCATATATATGAATAAAAAGATCTAAATTAAGGGAGAAAGCAAACACCTCTGGCTTAAGCAGACTCTTATTTTCAACAGAAGTGTCAACAGAAAGAGAAACTAGCTAAAGTTCAACAAATCTATTGTTTGCTTTTGGCATAAAGCATACTGCAGCTTAACAACTTTGGCAGCAAAAGGTTCTAGCAAAAGACAGTTGGTAGCTGCCTTTTACTAACACACATGAAAGAAAATGTTTAGGAATGACTTCAGTTTGCGGAACAAGCTTTCCAAACTGCAAACTTGAATTTACGGAACTCTGGACCAAAGAGAGATTGAATTCCACTCTAGAAGCAACAAACAACTGAAATAACAGTAGAGCATGAATTCTCTCTTCTAAACATGATCTTGTGGCACGAATGCAGAAATCCCATTTTGAACAGTATGGACTAAGTTAGTAGACATTACATTTTCAAAAGCCTCTGCGTATGGGCAATGTTTCGATCTAACTTATATTTTAGTGATTTAATTGCTAGCATCTTAGTAGAGAACAAAACATCTGAAGGAGAAATGAGATGGAAAAGGAATTAAGGGGCCTTGTTTTTATGGACTAGCAGTCAGATCTCACAGGGAAGCAAAAATAACCACTTCAGAGCTATGTCCTATTTTTAAGCATCTTTAAAGCAAAAGTGTGTGGCCTTACTCCTTCCTGATTGCCCCTGTTCCAAAACAGGGAGACCGAAACCGGTTAACTAAGAGGTCCTTTGTGGTGCCACAGGGAAGCTGAACAGCACGCTTACTTTAGAAACCTAAAACCCAAACTGCGGGGACCCATGCCTAAATGCAGTTTCTTAAACTCTTGACTCGATTGCCAACAGGCAACAGGCAACAGGAAAGAAATGTAAAATTTGTGAAACTCAGAATGCTATTGACTACAGACCAATCCACTCGTCACATTATGAGTTAACAGAGGAAAGTTCCCAGCCACTCCATTCCCCACCTGTTAAAAGCCTAAAATAACAAAAGCATGATGAAGGGAATGTTGTTCCTTTCTAAGCCTCTTGATTTATCATACAGATCCCACAGCACCAAGGAGCCTGAAACCCTGGATTGCACCTTAAATTTGTCAACTCTGAATCACCAACCACAGTACATCTGGAATGTCCTGATGGTTACCTCTCATACACTGTTGCTCAATAAATGCTTATTTAGGGTGCCTGGGTGGCTCAATGGGTTAAGCCTCTGCCTTCAGCTCAGGTCATGATCTCAGGGTCTGGGATCGAGGCCCGCATCAGGCTCTCTGCTCAGTGGGGAGCCTGTTTCCCTCTCTCTCTCTCTCTGCCTGCCTCTCTGCCTACCTGTGACCTCTCTCTCTCTCTCTCTCAAATAAATAAAATTAAAAAAAAAAATAAATGCTTATTTATTCAACACGGGAGATCCTTCTGTTGCTTCCTGTCATCGAATGGCTGGATAGGACTGAATTTATCAGACAAAACTGAGAAAGACCATTTCAATTACACATCTACCCACTCAAACACACACTTAGGGTAATCCCTCCCCCCCAAATGGGGAAGCCTACTTACTTGTATCTCAGAAACAGCCACTGGGTGATCCATAATCCAAATAATATAATCCCATTTATTTCTGATACAGAAAATGCCCATTTTACCCGATCAATGTAATCAAAAAACTTGTCTGGTAGCGGGGGGCTGAGCTCCTTGGGAGGTACCCTTTCGTGTACAACCGTGATCATGACGGTGGTTAGAACGAGGTTGAAGAGGGCGTACACGAAGGCAATGCCCGTTTTCCACCACTCCAGGGGGAATTTGTTCCTGGATTCAGTGGGCATAGCAATCTGGATATAGTCTGGGTACTTTTTGGTGCCCTTTCGCAACCCATTGGATAAGCTCTTAGGTTTACTGTTGCCATTTTTGTTTTCCTCTTCGGCAGGCTCGGCAGGTCTCGTGTAAGTGTTTGCGGGATCATTGGTTTGATTTTCCATATGTTCTTCAAGTTTTGCTGTCTCTATAATATCCATTGTCCCCCAGTCTTCAGATCAAAAAGGAGATGGGAAAGTTCTTGGTTTTTGTGCAAACTTAACTTTTCTAAATCCTTCTACTTCTGAGATCAACATGAATTCCTATAACTGATTTTGTTTCCTAGCACAAAACGTAGAAGGGAACCATCTGATCACTGTTCCCTCCATGTAGCCGCCTGCAGTCCACTCACCACCTTCGAGAGAGGAAGCCAATTTTCTTTCTCCCAGAGGTGTTACTATCCCACCTGCAAAAAGAAAACAAAAACTATGTTCAGAAACTGCGCTTCTCCAATTGTCAACCATCCAAAACAAAAACATTATTAAAATAAGGAAGTAAATACCAGAGCCATTTGCTTGGGAAATATATTGTCAGAACATGGTTAACATTGTTGAGATGGAGTTTATTTGTAAAATATGGAGTTGTTTTATCTTGGAGTTCTTGTCTCTTTTTGAGCTGATGTCAGTATAAATAAGAACATTTTAATTATCAATTCCTTTAAAATTTCTTTAAATAAAAGTCAGGACCCAACTTTGCAAACCCCTCACCAGACACTATTACTTGTTGCTAACCATGAAGTCATAATAGGCTAGAACCTCTCCAGAGATCACATCACTCTTTCCTAAGGCAGCTGCTTTCCATGAACCTGGAAGAACACAAAACTAGGATGAGTTGCTCATGTGCACTGGATAACACTTATCAACACTTTGTCAAGTCCGTTTTTATTTCCCCCTGAAAAAAACTGGAGCCTTCTCAAGTGACTACTTTTCAAAACAGATTCAAGAGCCACACATTCAAGACACTTAAATGGTATTGCCTCAGTTTATCCTTTGAGAGGTAGAGACAGCCACACACTCTATACTAGGAAAGCTGACAGCCTTCAAAATAATACAGAGAAAAAAGAAAGCGTTAGCTATGTCTCATTGAGGGAACGAACTCTACTTATTCCTCAAAGGGTAAAATCCTACGATTGGCATGGGAAATTAGAAAGGAACAACATTCCGGGACAGCCACCGCAAGATCTACCAGGCAACAGAAACCGACGCCCAGAGGACCCACTCCCGGCACTCACCACCACGACACAGAGGAGGAGAGGGTGTCTTTGGCTCAAGCTTCCCCAGGCTCCACAGAGAGCAAAGATTTTGCAACACAGAGCACCAGCACCAACTCTTTTATACTGAGCGGTAACACAGCCCCAGCTGTTCTCAATTTAGGAAAGCCGTATTTTAGTCCCTGCAGCAGAACCCAGCCACCTGAAGAAGTTTCCAGACCTCATAATTAGTCCCCACCCTGAGTACACTGTGCAACTTAAGCATAATTTTAAAGGCCTCCCTTTCAGGGGAACTTTAGGAAAAAAATAGGGAGGGAGGGTAAAAAAATCAAAGTAAGCCTTTCTTTAATGAAAGAAAAAGGGGAAAAGTTAAAATGGCATACTCAATAACTACGAGCAGTATTTGTTGACAGGATGGACAGCGAACAGAGTGACCACAAGTGTCTATTGTGCCCCTGAACCCCCCCAGAGCTGAGGGAGCAATGGGGTGGCAATTAAAAAGAGCTTAAAAAACACGGCTGACCTGAACTTTCAATCCAAAGAGCTTGTAGTCTAACTGAAGAGACAGAACGCAAGTGACCAAAAAACTACTGGGGAATGATCACTACGTAAAAATGTAGTTTTAGGGGCATCTGGGTGGCACAGCCGGTTAAGCATCCGACTCTTGGTTTCAGCTCAGGTCGTGAACACGGGGTCCTGAGACCGAGCCCCGAGTCCAGTTCCGTACTCAGAGTGGAGTTTGCTTGTGATTCTCCCTCCCTCCTTCCCGCCCTCTCTTCTTCTTTTGTCTCTCAAAGAAATTTTCCAACAAAACAAAACACAAACAAACCAAACGTAGTTTTAGTTGGATCCGTGCTCCCCTGACAGGATGTGTCCACAGAGAAGCACTGCCCTTTTTTGGGGAAGTGAAAGCACGATGAAAGTCGACCTGTGGAGCAATGGAGGGTCACTGGAGGATGGAGATGGGCTAAGAGATTATCTCTGAGAAGCAGACATCACACCTTTCTCTGGTCCCTGTGCAAAGCCACAGACACTAATATGCTAGAGAAGGATGAGAAGGGACCAGTGCTCCTCTTGGGAGACCAGGACTGACAGATATTCTTTGCAGGATCCCAACACAATGTGGTAGGAAGGGTAAGTACAGTGAAGAGGTGCCTCAGTAAGATATTGCAGAAACAAACCTCTGACACCAGGGATTGCCACTTCTAACAGAGATGCCCAAACACTAAGTCAGCCATTGCATCTCTTCGTCAAGTTTAGGCTAATCCACGCAGAGCACCTTACCAAACTCATCAAAATTCCCTCCGACTTTACTACTCCACATCTGCTCCTAGCCTGGTGTTCGTATGCCACAGAAGCTTGAGATTTTTGAAGCCCAGGTCCACTGGGGGACATACTGGCGGTCTTTATAAGGTAGCTACCCAGTTCTAGAACATAGAATGTAGAATTGAAGAAAATCCAATTAGTTACCTGGTTTTTTTTTTTTTCCCCTAAGAGGAAGCACTCAGCCACCCACCTCATGGGACAACTGTGAGGATGACTGAAATAATTAATCATGAAGAGATTTGTGCTCCCGGGAGTAAGAGCACTTCATGAATGCAAAGCCCATTTATCGTCATTAGTAGTAAGATTGATATTTTCCTTGGGATCTCATTAAGAAGACTGAATACACAGAGCACAGTCACCCTGTGTCAACCAATCTTAGGACACAATGATCGTCATCAAGATGACGAGTACTGGGGCGCCTGGGTGGCTCAGTGGGTTAAAGTCTCTGCCTTCAGCTTAGGTCATGATCTCAGGGTCCTGGGATTGAGCCCCGCATCAGGCTCTCTGCTCAGCATGGAGCCTGCCTCTCCCTCTCTGCCTACTTGTGATCTCTGTAAATAGATAAAATCGTAAAAAAAAAAAAAAATGATGAGTACAACATATTCATTCCTATGGTGATCCTTTCCTACCAGTAAGTATCTGGGAAAGTGACAAATACCACAGGAGTTTCTCTCAGTGGATGGCAATCCCATCAGTTTATCTGTCAAGGGTACTAATGCCAGAGCACAAGGGCAGATGAAAAGCTTTCCAAGTCCTCTTACATTGCAAAATATCAGAAGCTAATCTAGAGACTATTTTAAAAGTTAAAGATCTCTATAGACTAATATTCCTTTGAAGGCAAGTGCAAAACTCTGAAAGTTTTAGTACACTGATATTGTTAGGTTTTTGGTGGGGGATCAAAGGATGATGCATTCTAGAAAAGCAATTAAGTTTTCCAGGAAAGGCTGTAATAAAACACAAACATGTAAATAGGAAAGACAGGATTATCTGGAGTGAAGTTAAAAAGGCGTTTGATACAAATCAATATCCACTTGGTTTTGGGGGGAGAAAGTATTCAATAAGGGAACAGAAACCTCTGTAGAGCCACGTTCTTCAATGCAAGGAGCACATCGTATGTGTGCCGACTACCTAGTAGAAAAAATCTTCCACTGTTACTCCTCTTTCCACCCCTAAATGAAGTTTAGAATCCTTTTTTTGTCAAATTACATGAAAACACGTTATTAGCTTGTTTTATTCTTGTCACCTCTATTTTGTAATACCATGTTCATACATACATTAGTCATTTCCCCTTAATAATGTTGATAGGACTTTACCTGTAATTTGATAAAAAGATTCCAAATGTTCATACATACATTAGTCATTTCCCTTTAATAATGTTGATAGGATTTTACCTGTAACTTGATAAAAAGATTCCAAGGTTCACACTGGTAGGTATTAGGCTACATGACATTAAGTAATAATGGGGTAATGGCACCCAGTTATTCTACTGAGTTCACCCAGAGGGAATAAGAATGTACACAACATATTTCTACAAGTATGTTTTCAACAGTCATGTAGAATAGAAAATTGAAAATAATCTAAATATCTGTCAACAGGGGATTAGTTAAATGACTTATAGTTATCGTAACATTATAAAAAGATATTATGTTTGAGACAGTAATGATAAAAGTATGAGACAAGTATATAAATACTACATAAGAAGGATGCATTATCTGATTAAATACAAACGTAGCACTGAATAGGAGACGAGGAATCGCAATAATTCACATCAGAGGTTATGGTTTTTAAACAATGGAAAAGGGGCCATGTGATAGATACTCAAGGCTATCAGAAAAGGTAAAAGTGTGAAACTCATGATGCACACATCTTGTCGGCAGTCCTGACCCACAGCTCACTGATGGCATCCTGGCGCAGGGACTGAGTGTAGACATGAGCTCCCGTCAAAGGGCTCAGAAATGCTCTGCTGGCTAGACTTGTATGTCAGCCTCGTCATGCATTTGCAGTGGTTAAGAAGACATTAAATATGTAAATATACTTTAAAAATTAAGGAAATTTATCTGAACTGAAATATGGATTTTATTTTATTTTATTTTGTTTCTTTTTTCTTTTAAAGATTTTATTTATTTATTTATTTGACAGGCAGAGATCACAAGGAGGCAGAGAGGCAGGCAGAGAGAGAGAGAGAGGGAAGCAGGCTCCCCACTGAGAAGATTACCCGATGCGGGACTCGATCCCAGGACCCTGAGATCATGACCTGAGCCGAAGGCAGCGGCTTAACCCACTGAGCCACCCAGGTGCCCTGAAATATGGATTTTAATGTTTAGAAAGAGGTCATCTTTTGAGGAAAGACGTTAGACACCGATGAGAGAAAATGCATTTAACATCTGCAAGTTGGAATTATGAATAAAAGAAATTTATACATTGAGCTTAAAGGCTTAGGGAAAACTAGGTCTTGAAACAATTTTATTGAATTGAAAATCCATGGAAACAAACACCCGGTAAGTTTCTTAACACACATAAAAGCTTTCTCAGACTTAAAAAAACTTAGTTGTCAAAACTATAGAGCCATGAAAAAGTCAAGTTGTAGAACAAAACAGCTACACATAGTTCTCAGAAAATACTACCTACCTAATTAATCTTCATTATAACCGGAGGAAGTATTTTAAAGAAACTGAGATAAAATGAGATCCTCAAGGTCAGACACGTAGAAGGAAAAGAGCCCAGACTGGAAGCAGGTCTCTCACCTCAGGAGCCCTTTTTCTTTTTCTTTTTTTCCCCTTAAGATTTTATTATGTATTTATTTCGAGAATCGAGGGGGTGGTGGTGGTGGGGTCGGATAGAGGGAGAGGGAGAAGAATCTCAAGCAGACTCTGCAGTGCGTGCAGAACCCAACCCGGGGCTTGATCTCATGACCCTGAGATCACGACCTGAGCCAAAATCAAGAGTCAGACGCTTAACTGACTGAGACCCCCCCAGGAGCCCAAGGAGCTCCTGTTCTTAGCAGCACACCGCCACCTCCAGTGCCAGTACATGTAAGACATCAACAATACAGTCAGCAAATAAATGAATGAATGAATGAATGAGTGAATAAATAAATGACAATCAGTTATGAGCTTTTTTTTTTTAAGAGATAAGTAAATACATAGGAAAGTCTCCTAGATAACATCGGAGGCATTTTTAAATCTTTGTAATTTTGCAAAAATTTGTTAACACTTAGAAAAAATTTAGTATTTATAATTCACGCCTCTTGTGGGAGGGGTGAGGGGAAAGGTGCCAATTAAGTATTTCCCATTATTCATACCTACCATGTAACTATAGCTACTGTTATTAATAACCTACGATTTAAGTTTTTTAGTCTTCTACTCATCTAAGTAAGTAATAATATGCTTGCAGATAACAAAGGCATCCTATCAGTCACAAGGCTCTATTTCAAGCACTCACAAAATGTGCTAAATATTTTCACTAATGAGTTTCTGAAAACTGAAAAGAAAATAATTACTAATAAGTTATCATGTATTTTTGTGAAATACTTTCCCCAAAAAAGTAACATGAGCGCGTGTCAGACCTTTCTAGTATGTCTTTATGCTGCCACTAGGTCCTCTGTGTGTATAGGTGCAATGACAGACTTAAAACTAGGGAAATGGGCAGGCTTTGTAGGCTGAAAACATTCTGAGAATGGAGTGGAAAAAAACTTTTTTAATCTAAAAGATAAAAGCAAACTTCTGAATTTGGGGAGAGATATGCTTAGGTAGAAGACAGATGCTTTGATTTCTGGTGCTGATTTACTATCCCTTATTAGGGAAGGCTGGACATTAGTTCCATACCCCATTGTTAGAAGAGAAAGATCCAGCCTAGAGCAGTGGTTGCCTGGGGCTGCTGGTGGGAATGCAGAGGGACTGCAAATGGGCTGGAAGTTTCTTTTGGGGGGATGGAAAGGTCCTACATTAGACATGATGGTTGCACATTTCTGTAAATTTACTAAAAAAATCATTTAATTGTGCCCTTAATGAATTTTATAAATGAATTTTAGTATAAATTAGTATAGAAATTTAATATAAATGAATTTTATACTATATGAGTAATAACCCCCATTAAGCTTCTTAAAAAAAAAAATACAGTCTGGAGATAAGTTGTTTCTAAGGAACCAGAAAACCAAGGGCTAGTCCATACTCTGTTATTACATTTCCAATCTCAAGTCTCCCTGTCAAGCACAGTCCTTACTTCTTGAGGACTTCTTTAGTAGTGATTCTGCAATATGCATTGTCTAAGTTTTCCACAGACAAAATCAAGAACCAACCAATGAAAATCAAACCACTTAAGAAAATTTGTGTCAAGTATGCTCCCCCCCCCAAAAAAAAACCACTCCTGTAACTAAATAGTATGAAGTGACCAAAAAAAAAGGTTGGATTTTCTCTAACATAATTAATCAGAATTTACTGAGTTGTATTCAAAGAGAACAAGATGGTCTGTTTCTTACACACACACACACACACACACACAAGGTCACTTTAACTGGTGAGGTGGACAATTTAGTACATTTTGAAAGGAATACTTATTTACGCCGAGCAAATATTAGCTATGTAAATTGGAAAACAATAAACTGTGGGACTGGGAGTATTTCACAAGAAGGGACCTTCTCCAGGCCACAGTGCAGTGAAAGAAGTGGAGTAGTTCTCAGCCGGCATTAATTGTTTCTGACTTAAGTTTGATACAATAAAGTACCTTCCCTAAGATTTGACTTGTAAAATGTTCCATAGGATGTTTTAAAATCTGGGTTCTATTTTCTAACTGCTTTAAAAAAAAAAAAAAAGATTTATTTATTTATTGGGGGTGGGGGAGAGGTTGTGAGCGAGCACCCAGGAGGGCTAGAGGCAGAGAGAATCTCAACATACTCCTCATTGAGCAGAGAGCCTGGTGCGGGGCTTGATCTAACGACCCTGAGATTATGACCTGAGCTGAAACCAAGAGCTGGATGCTTAATCAACTGAGTCACCCAAGCTTGGTACCCCAAGCTGCTATTCTGCAGAACTCTAACGATCAGATCTGGTTCCAGTGTGTTTTTAAAGACAAACTGCCACCCTGGGGTTGAGGGACTGAGGTTCTCCAACAGGAGAATAGGGGACTTGGAGAGATGGAGTTACAGGGAAAGACAAAGAGCAATGTGTGGGACAATGTGGAACATGTGGTGAGGCAGATAAATGAGTAAGTGAATGAGTGTGTAGACAGGTTAGATAGACACACTAGATAGATAAGTACATGGACAGACACTGACCGACAGACCAGGCACCTGCACAGAGAAGAGGGCTGTAAAACGAGGTCACAGACAAGGGGATATTTAAAACACCTTTTTAACTTCCTTTAGATTACTCTAAACCAGACATTCTAGAGTGAAGGGGTAGAGCTGGGGACACGTCAAGCACTTTGCCCAAAGGCTGGCTGGTGCTTGCCCTAAGACCCTCTCCCCACCTCCATTCTCGATACATCTAGAAACGCTTAGAGAGTTCCCAGAGGGTGGGGATAGAGGGACGCCCTTGGTCTTGCCTTCTTCCTTTGTCAGGTATTTTCAGTGTTTCATAAACGAGGCTAGGGTTTTGTACCTCCCACTCAGCTTTCCTGAACTCACTGCCAGTGAAGTATGATAAACCTGTAGTCTCAGAGAATGAACTGGATTGAAGTCTTGCCTTGGTGTAAAAAATGCTTCTCTTCTTTAGTGCATGAGTAAAAGAAGTCCCTCTCGCTTAAACAGAAATGTGTGCTCTTGATAATCTGAGCCATAACTACGCCAAAATTAGGATAGATGTTTGGTCGCTAGCCTCATTCCCATGCCCCCTCCCCTCAGGACTGGCACTACAGCTCCCTGTTTAATGGTCAAACAAAAGCAGCCAGATCTTGTTTAGAATCAACACCCTGGGGCTTGATCAGAAAGGTTCTATCTACAGCCACACTGAACAGCAGCGATGACTACCTGCTTCTACCTTCCTCTATTTCCTTCTATGCCCCCAAAGACTTCTGGACCTAGAAACTGATTCCCTTTGGTTTTAATACTTAGTACTCTGGACTAGGAGCACAAATCACCTACTGAAATGAGGGCTTTTCTGGGAACCACAAAAACTCCACTTAATATTTTCAAAATATATTTAAGTCTGATACTGGAGCTTGCATTCTCTCTGAGGAACACGTGGCGGGTCTAAAAGAAAGTAGAAGCCGGGTCAAACAGTTTCACATACTCTCCAAACCACACAACATATTCTAAATGGTATTAGAAGACCTCCTTCTAATTAAGTAAATAGATCACAGTCAACAGTGGACTCCCTCATCGACAAAAATAAATACGTATTTTAGATTGGAAGCATATCTGATTACTGGAAAACTGTGATTTAAAAAATGAGAAGAAAAAAAAGAATGGTTCCTTAAAAATAATTTCATGATTCTCTAATAAAACTTCTTTATTCCGTGTCCTTCAGATTACTTAGAAATACACCTATCGAGGACCCTGGGTGGCTCAGTCAATTAAGTGTCTGCCTTAGGCTCAGGTCATGATCCTAGGGTCCTGGGATTGAGCCTCACCCTGGGCTCTCTGCTCAGCTGGGAATCGGCTTCCTCCCCTCCCTCTGTGAGCTCTCTCGCTTTCATGCTGTTTCAAATAAACAAATAAAACATTAAAAAAAGAAAAAAGAAAAAGAAATAGACTTGTTGATCTCTCCCTCTACCACATGGTGACCAAACTGTGAGGATATTTAATACAATTTCATAGCCTCTTTAAATGGGTATTTAAAAACAGTATCTTGAAACTTCGTTTGCTATTTACTAGAATATTAGCACTTTGATACTTGAGTGAAAAAATCAGCTGCAAGCAAGAATGACAGAAGGGACTTAATGGATCTGGCTGGAGGCTGGAGGCCAAGGTGAGGCTTCAGGAGAAGCCCTGAACCAGGCGGTTGCAGTTGGGACACACTGTGGTTACAGCAGGGGACAGATGCGGAAGAACCAGAAGCTGACTCAGTGCCCAGTGATGTTGGAGAAATGACACCCAGATACACTCCAATACAATTTCCTTGAAGAGGTCTAAAGTCTAGTTTCGATATTTATTTAACATACAAGGGTTATTGTATTTCTGCTTAGTGCTGTGCCAACAAACAGGTTCAAGAAATAGCTTAACACATACAACCTGACAGATTTAGGGGGGCGGGCACTTCCTCGGAGCCAGAATTAAGCGCTGAAAAATTAAGAAGGAAGCTTCTAGAATCCGCACCTTCAGCAGGTTTGCCCGTCTGCTTGTTCGGATTTGTGTGTGGGGTTATACAGCCTTTGGGAGGGGGCAAAGGTGAGTGGGGAGGATAAAGGTAAGGCACGTCTTTGTGTTTAAAAAAAAAAAAAAGTCCTGTGCTCCAGCCACCTGGGTTCCTCAAGGTAGAGCACGGTTTTCACTATAAGGCAAAGAAAAAAATAGGAAAGGAAAGGGACAGTGGAAGACCCAGAAAGGTCTGTATAAATCCTACATTTCTCATTTTCTTGCGCCAGCCACAAAAACGTTCTTTTGCATGACTGGCTGAACAAGCCACTGCTTTCAAATGGTATGAGGCTATAAAAAGCAATACTTTCTCCAAAGCCATTAAGGTCACTCTATTTGGCTCCAGTTTCTCTCAGAATGTAAGCTGCTATGTTGTAGTCAAATACATTACTTGTTTCTCAAAAGCGCTTATTTGACCAATGCTCCTAATCCAGGATTTTGTTTCTGCAAAAAACCTAATAATGGTGATTTATATTTATCCTATGTTTATTCTAATTTTGGGTCTTTGAAGAGGGACCCAGATTTCCAAACCCAATCCAACAGAAGGATTAGCACAAAATGCAGAAAAAAAGTAACTTAAAAGATTAAGATCCTGAGTCTAACAATGCCATTTTAACAATTTACAGGAATGCAACAATTTCAGTGTCATGTTGGCTTCTGAAGTCATCTAAAAATGTTTACCTATTGAATTTTCATTTATCCTAATGAATTAAAGAGAAATTATCACAAAGTACACATTTCCATGGTTATACCAGAAAGCTGGCATATTAAAAATTCTTCAGGAGCGCCTGGGTGGCTCGGTTGTTAAGCGTCTGCCTTAGGCTCAGGTCATGATCCCAGGGTTCTGGGAGCAAGGCCC
The DNA here is from genome assembly GCF_964662115.1 of Mustela nivalis. Taxonomy (NCBI): domain Eukaryota; kingdom Metazoa; phylum Chordata; class Mammalia; order Carnivora; family Mustelidae; genus Mustela; species Mustela nivalis. The sequence goes on from NC_139023.1 coordinate 99,874,242, forward strand.
ACTTCGGGCTCCCTGTTCAACGGGAAGCCTGCTTCTACCTCTCCTGCTCCTCCTGCTTGGGTTCCCTCTCTCTCTCTCTGTCAAATAAATAAGTAAAATCTTCAAAAAAAAATTTTTTTTTTCATTTGGAGGAAATAAAGAAATCTGGTTTATACAGCATTATGTTTAAATATTGTCTTCATAAATATTAGTGACTAAGCGTCTGAATAATCAAAATGGCTGCCAACAGATATGGTCTGCTAGGGAAAAGGAGGAGCTTTAGAACCAAATCCAATGCGTTCAGCAAGAGCAAATGATCCAGGAACCTTCCACTGCATCAGAACACCAGGACACACTTCTCTCTCAAAACAGGACACAGCTCACTCAAGACTTTTGTCTACTCTGCTAACAGCCCCTGTATGGAGCTTGAGCACTCCATCCACAAAGCAGAGGGGCTGCTGGCATAGTGAGGATAACAGAGTGGATGTGTACATAAACCACTGATTATGTAGCAATCCTTGGCCAACTGCCTGTTTCCCTTCAGCAAAAATCTAGAACAGGATATGTATTTCTTTCATGTACACCATAGCATGAGACATTTAGTTCCAGCATACCTAAGCTATCCCTCCAGGAGATAATTAGAAAAATAGGTAAGAGTTTGGGAAAGAAAAACGATAGCAGAAAAAGAGTAAGAGGGACTCCTTGGGCTGAGGTCATGATCCCAGCGTCCTGGGATCGAGCCCCGCATCGGGCTCCTTGCTCAGTGGGAGCTTCTCCCTCTGACTGCTGCTCCCCCTGCTTGTGCTCCCTCTCTCTCTTTCTGACAAATAAATAAATAAATTTTTTTTAAAAAGGAAAGAAAAAAAGTAAAAAGAATTTTACAATGAACCCGTAAAAGAGAAAAATAAATATGGAAAAGTATAGGTATCTGGGCTGCAATTAAATGGCTCTTTAGGGACCCAAAATAAGCTTTGTTCTGTGTAAGGGCATCTTATAGCTAAAGGAGTGCAAGGAGGCACTGGATGGGAGCCCTGATCCTTATTATCAAAAGCAGGAGAGGCCTGAGTATTGGATGGGAAACCAAACTGGGAGGTGCTGGGGATAGGTACGGTGACCCAGCAACACAGTGCTGGAAGTCTGGGGACCACCTAGGCTGGAGCATTTCTACCATAGCAATAGAAACATAACCACAATGAAACTTAGCATGTGATAAGGGTCAGATGTTCATTTAGTCCAAACTATTATATGTAAACAAATGTATAATTATCACATAAATATACACATCTTCTACATAAAGAATATATAAAATATAATTACAATTCTTTAATCCAGGGTCCCACGTGGGGCCTTCAATCTCTACTTTCTTTGTACATCAAGTCAGCTTTTCATTCTCACATTCTTTATGTTAAAGCCAGGTGATTTCAGGACACTCACTGGGAAAAGTCCACCCTCAAACGTAATTGGGGAAGCATGGGAAGAGACAGTTTGGGAACAGAGAATAACCTTCCCCAGACTATCCACAGGGCAAGCGGAAAATGGGCAGGAAAGGGAAGACAAAGAAGGGATAAAATTGCCAGGGTCTGTCTCATAGCCAGAACTCATTTCCTTACTTTCTATTTGGAGCTGATTTCCCCCACACCTCCTCTGACACATCCTAGGCAAAAGAGTTCCTGTGACTAAGTATCTCCCAATTACTAATAACAAACACTTCCTACAGAATGTTTCATTGACAGATTAACATACCAACTTCTACTCTGTTTCATCCCTGCATGAGAACACTAGAAAGTGACCTTGAAACAAAGTCCATTAAACTGTAATTTAAACTGTAATTGGAAAGGAGCATAAAAGCTGCAACGAGGGGCACCTGGGTGGCTCAGTAAGTTAGGCATGCAACTCTTGATTTTGGCCTCGGGGTCATGACTTTGGGGTTGGGGGATCAAGCCTCATGTAGGGCACACTGCACTGAGCATGGGGCCTGCTTGGATTCGCTCTCTTCCTCTTCCTTGCTGCTCCCCCTTTACATGATCTCTCTCTAAAAACAAAACAAAACAAAACAAAAACAAAATCTGCAATGAGTTGCTGATAGGATCAGAAATTGATATAATTCTTTTGAAATTGTCTCTTTTTAATCATGTCAAGAACCCTACAAATGCTTTTATCTTTTGACATAGCAACCCTACTACTGTGAATTTATTTTAGAACATGTTTTAAAGAATACAGAAAAAGCAGTATCCAAAAATATATTCAGTGAAACAACAATGTAAATGTCTAGAGGAGACATTTAGAAGCATCTGTGAAGTACATAAAAACATATATAATACTTTAAACACATCTAAATGTCTGCAGCAGACATTTTGAAGCATCCATGAAATACATTCAATTTATTGTTTAAAAACCAACACTTGGGGTGCCTGGGTGGCTCAGCTGGTTAAGCCTCCAGTTCTTGGTTTGGCTCAGGTCATTATCTTGGGGTCCTGAGATCGAGCCCCAGGTCAGGCTTGGTGCTCAAGAGGCAGTCTGCTTGAGATGCTCTCCCTCTACAAAAAAAAAATCCTAAAAAAACAAACAAAACACAACACCCCCTCGCCCAAACCAGCACCATATTATTTTCATAAAAATGCAAATGTATGAATTTTTAAAAACCAAGTTGATAAGTACGCCAAAAGAGTATCAGCTGTTAATGTTGATGGTGAGATTTACCAACTATTTTTATTTTCTTTATACTTTTTTTTTTTTTAAAGATTTATTTATTTGACAGAGACAGAGACACAGGGAGAGTGGAGCACAAGCAGGGGAAGTGGGAGAGGGAGAAGCAGGCTCCTTGCCAAGCAGGAAGCCTGATGCAAGACTAGATCCCACCATGCTGGGATCCTGACCTGAGCTGAAGGCAGTTGCCTAACCACCTGAGCCACCCAGGCACCCCTCTTCTGTACTTTCTTATTTTCTCCCAGTTTTCTGGGATAAAAGTATTCACCCACATATTTGAAGGAGTATTTTCAAATAGTTCTATGAAGACTATGCTTATGATTTTATTCATGAGGAAATGCAGTATGATTTCAGCAACGTAAAGATGTATATTACATAGATACAAAAAAAAATCTGAAAATATACCAAATATTAATACTGCTTAATGAATTTAAGATGATTTTAATTTTGTCCTTCCTCCATGTTGTATTTTCTTAATTTTCCACATTCATCATTCTTACAATCAAGAAAATGCTGATGACTATTTTTTTTTTAAGATCTTATTTATTTATTTGACAGAGAGAGATCACAAGTAGGCAGAGGCAGGCAGAGAGAGAGAGAGGAGGAAGCAGACTCCCCGCTGAGCAGAGAGCCCGATGTGGGACTCAATCCCAGGACCCTGAGATCATGACTTGAGCCGAAGGCAGTGGCTTAACCCACTGAGCCACCCAGGCGCCCTGCTGATGACTATTTTTAACTACAATAGTATTGAGAGAGTTAAAAGGGAGAATGTGCTAGTTTTTAAAAAGGTGTTTTGTGTTGTACAATTTCAAGTAGGCAAAAATGCATGTATAGAAGAGTCAGAGCACAAGTACACTAAAATATTAAGAATGGTTGCAAGTGGTAGGAGTATGGGTTTTTTTTTCCCTTCCTACATCTGTGTACAGTACACATTTCAAAATGTTTTCATTATAAATGTATTATTTTATAGCTAAAAGTATCCCAAACCACAGTCATTGCTGTTGTTTTCAGGGAAGTACTTATCAAGTGAAATCTCCTTATTTCCTGTCTTTCTTCAGCCTCAGTTAAGTGCAATAAAAAATACAAGTCTACAATGTTGCATTTTTTGAGTCTTCTGCATTGTTGCTGCTGCTGGGAAGAGCCTAATAAACTAACAGTTATTTAAAGTGTTAGAAGCCCCAACTTGAGGTACACATATAATGAAATTAGTCTCAGGGTCAACTTTTAAAAAGAGACTAAATTGTAATACAGGGTAGTATCTTCTGGGTTTGTTTGCAATAAAGGGGGAAGGGCTGCTTTATAAATTTCCATATAATGGATGTCACTTAATATTTCACAAAACAAAACCAGTCACTAATTCGGTACTGTTTCTCCTGCATAAAACCAGGGGCCAGAGAGAAGACAATCAAGCCAAACTGGATTTTATAGAAGAGACAATTCAGTTAAAAAAGCAAATCCCCAAACCCTCTTTTCATATATTGGTGATTTTCACGCACTGTGGGTGTTTTATAAGCTTGTATACTTAAGCATTTTTAAAACCTTTTTCCCCAATATTTGGTGGATTTTTGCTTTATTGTACTCCATATCAGTTCATAGTTTTTGTCATCTGTTCTCTGTGACAATAAAACTTTAGAAATAAACTGAAATTGCCTGAAGATCAGTTAAATAAATTACGGTTTTCAAAACAACCTTTATTCCATATTAAAAAGTTGTTTTTATGAAGATTATAAGAATGATTGGGGGTGCCTGGGTGGTGCAGTCAGTGAAGTAGGTTTTGGCTCAGATCTGATCTCAGGGTTGTGAGATCAAGCCCCGAAGATGGGCTCCATATTTAGTGCAGAGTCTGCTTGGGTTTCTCTCTCCCTCTCGCTTGGACCGCACCCCCCTGCCCAATACCCTACTAAAATAAATAGATTAAACCTTTAAAAAAGTTTTTAAAATAAAAATGGAAAGAATGACCAGGAATATGCATTTAAACCAGTCTGCAAAAATCTATAAATATTACTGAAAATCCCAAGTACAACAAAACTCTAATTCCATATCCCTTTTTTAAAAAAAAAAGTATGTTAGTGCTTTTTCCCCTAATTCCCAAAGTTATATACTACACACTTTGGAATTACTTCTAGGAGTTTAACTAAAGATACCTGCATAAGCATGAGAAGACTGCTTTCCAAATCCGCCCATCAGAACTTTTGGGCAACAGATGCATTTTAAAAATTTGGAACTTTGACTTTCAGAAAAACTGTATGTAGGTATTAACATGTTCTCACAGCTCACCACGGCCCCTTGCTGGAGCTGGGAAACACCAGATACTCAAACACTGATACATCTAAATCAGACATAAGAAAATATTCACACTAAGTTGGGTAAATAAAGACTATAAAGAGCTTTTGGTGAATTCAAGAAGTGTTTAAACACCAAGGGTTATTGAGGAGAGGTAAGGGGAACAGGAGATGGGGAGGAGGAGACGAGGAACAGACAGGAGGGGAAGGCCTTTAGGTTTTGGAAGTTTAGTTTTTGAAACTACAGATAAGTGATTCTGGACTTGTAAGACTGAAACCACACTGTCCATCAAGATGGGCCTATTACATCGTAAATACGTTTTATTTGTACAATAAAACACTATCTTACCATCATGCCATGTTAGGTGAAGAAAGGAAGTTGCAAAATGGTGTACATTTATAGCATGATTCTTTTTTGTGGGGGACAAACTGTGCTGTGTGTGTAAATAGATTATATTGTTACTGGAAAGGTGACATTACATGGAACACTTTACCTTTTTGTACTAAAAAAATAAATTAGCAGCATGTTTTGATCCTACTGCCTAAAAAGACAAAGATGATTATTTGCTCAAGGGTATTTAGTGTTTACTCTAGGAAATACTGTAGGGACACCACAGTTTAAAAAAAAGTCACTTCTCTCACTGAGCTTCCACTCTGCTATGCACAACAACAATCAAAAGATTAAAATTATTATAAAAAAATGAACCAGGATGGGGCAAGAGAGTCACAGGAGGGATATTCAAACTAGATCTTTGGGATGATGAGGTAACAGTTCATTTAAACATTTTACTTGAATACTCTTCATCAGAAAAACAACAACAACAACAACAAGTCAATGGTCTCATCAAGTCAATGGTACATCAAGACATGTATGTTCCAACCTACTGAGACCCAATTTATGCAAATAGCTTCCAGAAACCTGTACAAATAATAACTTTTTACAACTTTGAAAAAGAAATTCTACTGGAAATGCTCCAATCATTACTCGATTATGGATTTTTGCCTTGAGTTCTTTTCCCTTTTTAAAAGACCAAAATAATGTGTTTAATATTCTAATTGTATTTGTCATATGGACTTTTAATTGCTCACCCCAATGCCGTCTTCTAAGAAATGTTTAACCCACATGAGACTTTGAAGGAAAGGTTAAAGATGCAATTTTATAATCATGGGAAGAATAGAAACAAAGGCATTATGTGGGAACAGAAAGGTTGAAGGCAGCAAATACCTAATGAGGACTTGTGACACAGAAATTTCATCACTGAGTCTTAATAGGTAAGATAGAAACTACAAATATAGAAAATTTCAAAAACTGTACCCCAAGGTTAATGACATAGAGTGACTAAACTCAAGATAAGCAATCCTCAGGGGTTAGATATGTGGTAACTGCTACACTTACTATAGATAGCCTGGAAGGTAAGGCAAACACATGGATGGCCAACATAGAAGACAGAATTATTTCTGGCCTTCCGTTCTGTGCAGAACTTGGCTCAAAGTGCAAAGGAAAGTAGCAAAAGAGAAGGCTGCCTCCTATTCTCAAGGGATTTTTTGGTTAAGTAACTCCACTCCCCCTCCCCATCTTTCCAACCAGAAGTGACTTAAAAAAGACCAAAGAGCAATAAAAACAACTTTTATAAATTAGATTAGAGCCTGAAATAACACGGGAAGTTTAGTAAAACCATACACCGTGTAGAAGTAAAAGTGAAAAGAAAATTCAAATAATAAACATAAACTGGGGGAGCAGGAAACATTGGAGATATAAAGATACAGGTGTATATTAAAATATATGTAACAGAAAATTTAAAAGTCTACATAAAAAGATGGAAACTGAGAACATTTTTGAAAAGAAAAAAATATATAGCCTTTAAAAATGCCAACCCCTACCTGGTGTTGTATAGAAGTGTTGAGTCACTATATTGTGCACCTGAAACTAATAATCACACTATATGTTAACTAACTGGAATTTAAATATTTCTTCTTTTTTAAGATTTTATTTATTTATTTGACAGAGACAGAGATCACAAGTAGACAGGGGGCAGGCAAAGAGAAAGGGGGAAGCAGGCTCCCTGCCTGAGCAGAGAGCCCAATGCGGGGGGACTCGATCCCATGACCCTGAGATCATGACCTGAGCTGAAGGCAAAGGCTTAACCCACTGAGCCACCCAGGTGCCCTGGAATTTAAATATTTCTAAGAAATAAAAAGTCCAATCTCTACAAATCACGTGTGAATAGAAAATTAGTGAAGGGGGCGCCTGGATGGCTCAGTTGGTTAAGCCTCTGCCTTTGGCTCAGGTCATGATCCCAGGGTTCTCGGATGGAGTCCCACATTGGGCTCTCTGCTCAGCAGGGAGCCTGCTTCCTCCTCCCTCTCTCTCTGCCTGCCTCTCTGCCTACCTGTGATCTATGTCTGCCAAATAAATAAATAAATAAATAAATAATCAGTGAAGTAAATTATCCTATTCAGTTTAGCACTGGTCTATCCTTGGGAGTAAATCTGTGGTCGGAATTATTTTCTACAGAGTGAAGCAGATTTAGAAAAACAGAGGATGATTAAAAGCACGTCTCTAAACCTGAACATGATGCCATGAGGTAGCCATTAAACACTAGGAACTCAATGTTCAATTAGCAGCAGGAAGCTGAAAGATGTAATTCCATACCTAATCTTATTTCCACTGAATCTAATTTTCATCGATGACCCTATATAAATAAAAGTACTTGACTGTGAATATTACCTGAAATTATTTTTTTAAGTTATATATTTATGCTATCAAAAGCTTATATTTTAAAAATTGAAACAAAGTAACAGGCTCAAAAAAACGTTTTTGTGGGATTATTTTATGGGTCCCCCCCCCCGAGTTTAGCCTCTTTTTTCTTCTTTTTTTTGCCTCTAACATCTCCTGTAGCAGAATCTGCAGCAATATTAGGAGATTAGGAGCCTACTTTCAAAGTTTATACTGAAGGAGACCAAAAATTACATTCTGGTTAATATGTATCTGTACTTCAGAGGCACATTTTAAGAATGTCAAAAAGGATAATGGGTTGATGAGAACCTTTGACTGAAAACAGTGAATTCCACCTGGGAAGCTTTACCGCAGAAATAAAATCTCAGCTATCATCTCTGCTTGCAACTCCTTCCTCTGCTCACTGACAATCACTCCAGGTCCTATCCGTTTTCTTCCTCCATCATCTACTTAACTACTCTCTCCCACTTAGTTCAGGTCCAGAGCATCCTTCCTTACAGAGGGCAGGATATCAATAGCCACAACAAAACTGAAATGGATTAAATCCATCCACCAAAAAAATACATTAAAAAATGATTTTTTTTTTAAATAAAAAGGAAGCCAATATAGTACTAGGAACTTTAGCCTAGCCAATATAGAACTAGGAACCACTGGTGTTTTGTACTATAAAGCACCAAGTCAAAATATCATGTCAGGGGTTTGCGAAGAAGCTAGGAAGTCAGGAACAAGACCGCAGAAGGAGAAAGTGAAGGGCCACCGTATTTGTAAGGGAAGGGCTGACCACTGGCTATTTGGGGCAGCCCTTCCTCCTGCTCTGGTTTTGTTCCCAGTCCATTTCCTGCTTTACTGGCTCCTTTAAAGCCCTTAAGTGGCTCTCTGTGGCCCAAATCCATTGCCTATTTTGACTTTAGAAACAAACTGACAACAGAACATTTCAAACTTGTTCTACTGACAGTGGAGACAACAGTGTAGTGAACCTTATCAGCTACAACAACTGTCACAGGAAATCTTTTTCATCACCACCCCCGCCCCCGGATTTTTTTGAAGCAATCCCAATATATCTCTTCATCTCATCCATACATATCAGTCTGTGTCTTTAGATAAAGGTTTTCTTTTAAAAGCAACCCAAAAAACACCTTAGCGACCTCCTTATTACCAAACAAAATTGCCATAATTTCCCTAATAATAAATACCCAGTCACATGACCTTTCCCCAGTTATCTTACTATTTTTTTTCTAGACCTCTGCTCAGAGGGTATCGCCTCCTCTGTTTGACATTGCTTGCAAGTACCTTTATAATCCGGCCTCTGCCTTCCTTTTCCGGGCTCAGTTTTTAAGAATAGTTTTTTTTCCTCCTTTCCCTAAATCCTGGGCTTCCAGTGACATTTATTTAACTTCTGTTCCCTTCACATAAGATATCCCCTCTCATGAGGCCTATAACCTAGTTTTTTTTGTTTTTGTTTTTGTTTTTGTTTTGTTTTTAGCAGCCTAAACCTCCTCTCACCCCTGCCTCCTTCCTTATATCCCTGCCTCTCCTGAGCCTGGTCTCAGAGCCTCAATGTCATTCCCCCCAAGAAACCTTTCCTGTTTTAATTTCTGGACTCAAATGATTTGTACATCACTCTTGGCCCAGTGAGGTTACAAAGCCCAGTCTCCCTTCAAGTCTCCAATTTTTTAAAATGTTTTTTAAAAAGTTTGGGGTGGGGGAGAGAGAACAAGCAGGGGGCGTAGCAAAGGAGAGTGAGAAGCAGACTCCCAGCTGAGGAGGAAGTCTGATGCAGGACTGGATCCCAGGACCCTGAGATCAGGACCAGATCTGAAGGCAGATATTAGCAGACTAAGCCACCCAGGGTACTAACCCTCCCCCACCAAGTCCCCATTTAAAAACAAATGCTGATTTATAACTCATGGCCTGTTAGAAATTAACCTTCCTCCTGAGGTCCTTTGTGTCCAACATTTTCACTGTATGCCTACCATTCTTCACATAGGCCTCTGACCTACATATTCATGCACAATTATTAGGCAAACCTCTTCTAAATGATGTTCTATAGATAAGTCAGTTCTATAGTTCTACAGTAAGTTCTGTAGTAAGTCAGTTTTGTCCATGGTAAGAAAATCCACAGTATTTTAACTAAACATTATTATTTAATAATCGCAAAGCCTTTTGAAGGTAGATGACATATTTAGCAAATATCTGGGTGTAATAAAGACAGGGACAAAAGTGCCGGTGGAAATGGAAGACCCTAACTCTCAAGGCTCTGGACTCCTGCCTGTCGTTACAGGAGCTGAAAACTGCCCCACTTTATTCTCAAAGTACCACCGACTCCTAAAACCAAAATGTACTTAGAGTGCACCTGGGTGGCTCAGTGGGTTAAGCCTCTGCCTTCAGCTCAGGTCATGTTCTCAGCGTCCTGGGATTGAGTCCCACATCGAGCCCCACATGGTGCTCTCTGCTCAGCAGGGAGCCTGCTCCCCCCCCCCTTTGCCTGCCACTCTGCCTACTTGTGCTCTCGCTCTCTGTCAAATAAATAAATAAAATCTTTTAAAAAATCCTTATCAAGGCCATTACTGTTCTTCAGCAGATAATGGCCTAAGTAAACATGTTTTCTCTGCAGAGAATTTCACCAAAGTGCAAGCAAAAAACCGTACTTGATTATTGACTATGAAAGAGTTTTCTAGGAAATGTTGGTTGACCACTTTGTGCAGCTTTTCTTCCATATGAAAAGAAGATCATGCATAAGGACTAAGTAAAATTGAACCTTTCTCTGTTAGTGAATCTAACTTACCTTGTGTTTTGGGCTTAGTATTATTATTATTATTATTTTTTAAAGATTTTATTTATTTATTTGACAGAGATCACAAGGAGGCATAGAGGCAGGCACAGGGAGAGTAGGAAGCAGACCCCCTGCCAAACAGAGAGCCTGATGCGGGGCTTGATCCCAGGAATCTGGGATCATGACGTGAGCGGAAAGCAGAGGCTTAACCCACTGAACCACCCAGGTGCCCCTGGGCTTTGTATTATTTTAAGAAAGCTTTCTTGGGAAAAAGCTTTTTTTTTTTCCCCAAGAAAAGCTTTACAAATACATACTTCAAACAATGTTATCAACATGACAATCTTGCAGAGGTAGCTGGGATTTACCACTACTATGCTGATTCTCTCTACCAATAAAATTAATTAATTAATATTTTAGTTAACGTGGGTTGAAATATTTAAGTGTTCAAATTTTTTTGAATTTCTATCCCATTCGTGATTTAAATTTATATGACTCAGACTTAAGAATAAGAGCTGTAACTAACACCGATACAGTATTTACTATCACCCAAAAGCTACTGTAAATGCTTTACTTACCTTATTCAATCATCACCACAAGTGTTAGATAGATATTTTATTATTACCCATATTTTACAAAGGAGCAAAGAGAAGTGAAATGAACTGCCCACTTCCTAGTAGTAGTTCCCAGCTACTAGGTAGAGGAGCCAGCATTTGGTACTTTGGTGGTTCTAATTCATTATGTCCTTTTGCTACTTTTTGGGGGGCGGGGGAAACCATCTAGAAGTGAGCACAGGGTTTCAGGATGAATTCTTGCAGCCAATTAAAGGAAATGTGATGCCCCCCCCTCCCCACATGCCCTGCATTTGAGGAGCTAACCCCAGAGCTCAGGAGATCCCCACAGGCAGATCTCCTGTGCTGTTTCCTCCTGACACAGAGTGAGAATGTTCCAGAGTCAACAGGGAAGACCTGACATTTCCTTTATGGCTGTGACTCCCAGGCTGGGTCAACTCGCCTCCCCCAACTTTTCCATTTATAGTCTCTTTCCGATACAGGGGACAGAAATGATCCAGAAAAGTCGAACCAGACCAGGTTTAGTTCGTTCTGCTAAGGACGTGCTTGGGAAGGAGCGAAGGGCCATACATTTCATCTGTGCTGTGAACCATGCTGAAGAGAAGGAAGTACATTGCAGGGCAGAGGCTCAGGGAGACCATGCGGACTTGTCTCCAGTCCCCCATCTTCAACTAATGGAGCTCGGCTTTTCTTTCTGTTTTGGATAGGTTACCCAAAATCTCATCTAAAATCTGGGTTCCGTGGCTGAAGGTTTAGCCAGTAATGTCATGGTGACATCCCAAGGCCTTGGATCAGAACAGACCAGAATCCTTATCTCTGTATTTGGCCACACATAGGCCATGACTAATCCTGGGTACATAATTTGCAAAATTTGGGTTTCAGTTTCATTTGATACATCTCCATTATTTTACTTCTAAGACTCTTTGCCATATTAAAAAAAAATACATTATTCTATTAAAAGAAAGTGAAGATGCATTAGTGATCTCCATAAAGACAGCTAAAAAAGGCAAACAAAAATCCCATTTCTCACATTGAGGAGGAGGGTGAGGTAACTTATTGCTGAAGAATGAATTATTTAGGTACTCTAAATCATTCTAGGTACGTGGTCTTAGAGGTCAGGACCCCCATGAGATTAGTCCTACTGGTGAGGAATTGATTCTGTCAAAGATATAAAAACATCTGGTATTTTAATTTAGCCTGATGCAGATAATTATGGGTAATAGGTCTGCAGGGGTTTATTTATTAAGGTCACAAATGACAAAAGTTTACTCAGCAACCACAGCGTCTACATGTTCTTGAACCTACATGATAGTATCTTGGAAATCTAAAACCACCACTTGATAAGAAGTGAAGCAATCTCTTTGGCCCCCAGATCCTTTGGCCTCACGGCTCTCTCTCACATTCTCAAATAAGGGACTATGTCAAATGATTAGCCATTGGCACAGTAAAATAAAAAAATATCGTTTATCTTATATCTGTTTTTTGTGATCAGAAATCACATTTGCCAAAATATGTCACATGAAGAGGGAAATAAATTCATGGAAGAAACATGAACCATTAGGTTCTGTTCACTATTCAACCCTCTAAAAGGGATTAGGAGACTATGGGGATCGGGCAGCTGATGCAGAACTCTTTACATACCAGGACTGAAGCCAATTAAATAAGATGTTAACAGAGAGCTGATGATCTCAGCTTAATGAAAGAATAAACAAGACATTAAAACTGAAGAAAACAATTTTATAAGGTTGAAGTGGAAGGTCACATCACATAGAACAGTGATGGTTAATTTAGATGCAAGGTCTAACAAAAAAACTACTGGGTGAGCTCAGAGGCCAATACCAAAAGATACAAAGGAATCAAGTATTATGCTTTATTATACTAATTCACCATTAAATGGATGCAGATCCAATATTAAGAAATAATGTGGGGCACCTGGGTGGCTCGGGGGGTTAAGCCTCTGCCTTTGGCTCAGGTCATGGTCTCAGGGTCCTGGGATGGAGTCCCACATCGGGCTCTCTGCTCAGCAGGGAGCCTGCTTCCCCCTCTCCCTCTGCCTGCCTCTCTACTTGTGATCTCCCTCTCTCTCTGTCAAATAAATAAATAAAATCTTAAAAAAAGAAATAATGTAATACAAGTCAGTATAAACTATAAAGTCATTTTTAAAAGAGAATTTTTCTAAAATACTTAAAATTGAGAAGTAAAAATATCCCAAGTAACTTGAAATTGTATAATTTGATTTAAAGAGCGTTAACTATCTATTCTATTAGCATCAATGTTTAAAGGCAAAAACAATTTACAATCTCAAAAAGAATTTGTCTTCTCTGGTAATGGATTAATAATCCTAGATTTGATTTTCTTTTTTCTGGGTAGCAGCTATTCCAGTTTTAACCTCGGACGTCACATATTCATTCACACACACACACACACACACACACCCCCAACATTCAAACACACAGACACATATAGACAGAGCCAAATAAAAAGTAGAAGATCAAGTATTAAAGCTTTGTTAATCAAAATAACAAATTTCTCCCTCAAAATTTTAGAACAGAGTTAAGGGAACTCCATCCAAGTTTATTTGAACCATTTGAAGCATTATTTATGGCCTCTTCTGTTTTTGAAAATAAGTTCTACATGTTTGGTCATCTTTTAGGAATGATTAGTAAGAGTTTTTCATCAAGTAACAGAGATTTCTGATGAAAGACTGAATATCTAAATTAACAAAAAAGACTCTAGGTTCTTCATAAAGCCAAGCTTTAAAGCATTTCTCCAGGGGCCCTGGGTGGCTCAGTCCTTAAGTGGCTGCCTTCAGCTCCGGTCATGATCCCAGGGTGCTGGAATGGAGTCCCACATCAACTCCCTGCTCGGCGGGAAGCCTGCTTCTCCCTCTCCCACTCCCCCTGCTTGTGTTCCCTCTTTCGCGGTATCTCTCTCTGTCAAATAAATAAATAAAATCTTAAAAAAAAAAAAAGCATTTCCCCAAATCAACCTTCTACCCTTGAGTTATTCAGGGTATGAGACTGCCTATAAAACAGGGATTCTACCTTCAGTGCTAAATTCAGTGAGCACTACTGTGGCTTCAAAAAAAGTCAGAAAATTATAGTTAAATAAGCTCTTCCCTTACATTTTATAGAGATCCAAAAATTAACCTGAGTTGCTCAGCTGCTCTTTTGGTAATACATCCTTATAGCAGCTGACGAAAATGGTGTTAGTTACTTAGATTTTGCCACTAACCCAGGCTTCCAAATTATTTTATTTATTTATCTAAATAATTTTTCAAGAACGAATGTTGTTAGCATTTGGGATAACCCTGAGAGCCACTCCCCTAATCCCTTTCTTCCCCTTGATCTTATAGCAGATCCTTCCTCGGGGAAACACTCCTACCTCACAGAACCAGAGGGACTCTCTGCAGGTTCAGGGAGAAGAAAGGCTCCTCATCTCACAGCACTGCTGAATCATTACAGAACACGGAACACCAAGCGGGCACGGCCGTCCCACTAGTCCAAAGGGCAGCGACATACTCTCAACAGTCTGGTTAACACTCCGGTTTTCCTTCAATAAATACATCGGATGTAAGTTAGAAGTCCCAAAAGATCAAACTGGGGGGCCGCTGGCTGGGTCAGTCAGTTAAGTGCCTTCAGCTCAGGTCTGATCCCAGGGTCATGGGATTGAGCCCCATGTTGGGCTCCCTGCTCCGTGGGAAGTCTGCTTCTCCTTCTCCCACTACCCCTGCTTGTGTTCCCTCTCTCTCTGTCAAATAAATAAACAAAAATCTAAAAAAAAAAAAAAAATCAAATTGGGATTAATGCTAGGGCTCCTCCCATTTCTTTAGTCTGTCACCAGAGAGCATGCAGTTCAAAGCCTAGGGGGCTGTCTCCTCCATGGGGAGTGGAGGTCCAGGTCGGGGGGTACAAGGGCAGTCCCCATCTGACTGGGGTCAGTGTTGTTGGCCGCCAGCCAAGCGGCTGGGTTCTAGAGTCCTAGAGTGGCCATGAATGAATGTGTCGACTTACACACTCAAAGACACCAGCTCTAGCTCACTTTTCTCCAAAGAATCTCAGGTACCTTTCTTTTTCTAAAGGAGTCAGTAATGTAGCTGCATAATTAGCATTTCCAGATTTGCTACAAAGCCCCCCAAATTTACCCGACTTAGGATGCTTTACTTAATGTGACTGCATTCTTTATTATAATGTGTCTTATTTAAGAAGGGGGATGTAGCATAAGGTATAAGAAATAGTAAAGCAAAAACTCATACGTCGCTTCAGAACATGATAAATGGCTCAGAAAACCACAGGCAACCTCTGTGATTATATCCCCCCCCTCCTTCTACATAATTCTAATGTAGTTTTTCAATATATAAATAACTTTCAAAAGTATATAATGCTGAAAACTCCAGGAGAAGTTTCTTAAGGATGCTATGATTATAATTTCTATTATCTGCAGTTCTCAAAATCATGAAAGAAGCAATGAATCCTTAAAAGTTCTCCTCTTCAGGTTTTCCTTCATTCCTTCCCAATTCTGCCCCTACCACTTAGATAGTTGTCCGAAGGGCAGGAGATAGGGTAATATTCCCTGGAGCTTATGATAATAGACATTGGTGCTCCCCGATATTAACATGTTAATATGCATAACCATTTTGTGGGGGAGGTACCATGATCACCTCCATCTGAAGGCAAGAGGAAGTGAAACCTAAAATCAATCTAGCAAGTGGGCAGAGAGGCTATGAACCCAGGCAATCCAGCTCCAGAGTTTGTGCTCTTAGCCACTGTTGCTATGTTGTGATTCTCCCAGATTTTGGTCATTTTTTACAATTAGGAATGAGCAATTTTTTCCCCAAAGACAAATGGATTTCCTTCCTCATGAATCCTTCCAGGGAGAGTTCCTCTTTCCCTCCTCTACCATTCCGCCCCAGTTAGCATGCAGGTAACAGTCCATTTGCCCTCTGAGGTGACTTCCTTTCAAACATTAGCCAGCCCCACCTTCTCACAGTTACCCGCCCTGGGTCAGCTGATGCCTTCAAGGGCCTTGGTGAATGTTTATCCCACTCCCCATGACTTATGAGAGGGACATTTCCTGGAAATACTGTGGATGGACATGTCACTGGGGTGAGGTGTTCAGAGCAGCTGAATCACTCCCGTTGCCTAGTAACCTGTTAGTGTTTGGCAGGAAGGTGACTCAGACACAGGTACACTCAGACACAGGACAGATAATTATTCATCACGACCTCCTCCTCCCAGCCCTGGACTGTTGATTTCATGTTTAACCTTCTTTCACAAGTCGCTGTTAGTAGAGGCTCCTTCAATTTTTCCAAGTCAGGGGATTCAAAATACAGAACTCTGTGCAGGGCATGGACAAATCCCTTATTGCTGAAATATGGGCCACATTATTTTCCCTGCTGAGATCTGAAGAAAAACTTTTGACAAAAGCAACTACCAGATTCTTACATAAAAAAAGTGAATTGAAAGTATATGTTATCATGGAAGTTCCTTTCCATTCCGCTGACAATCAGCTCATGAATTCTGTGAATGTAACATATCCCTGAACAGTACTGAGTCACTTATTTTGGAACTCTTAACTGAAGAATTTCTCTAGGCAGACAGGGTTGACTCATTTGGCGGGCCACACTCTCAGCCAGAAAATCTTTTACATGTATAACATACCTGGCTTTTTACCTGAACGAATTGCTGCCCAAATACAAGTGGCTTCAGAATAGAAGAGATTCACTCAAATACCAGCATGAATAGAGAGATGTCCGAGTGGGCCTGAGGTCACCTCACTGACTTTTGTCTTCAAATTTAAGTTACCATGTGTGCCTATGTCACTCCAGAAGCCAAAACACTCTAGAATAAAACACTGTGGACTTGCCCTACATGTAAATGCTCCAACAGTTATTACTACTCCCCTAATACTTTAGGGACCCACCATTTTTCCTAGGGATGTCCATTCTTTAAATATTCAATGGAGGAAAAGTGGTTCTGAAATAGGCACACGCATACACACATACCAGAGAATGGGGTGTTTTGGCCCTTCTTTTCAGCTATGCCTGCTCAAGACACAGAAAGTAAGACCCAAGAATGTACGTGAATGGTACCTCTAATCTTGGTGGGAAAGTCCTGAATCCTAAATTTATTTAATGCTCACGGACTGAAGGAACAAATATAGTTTAGGAACTTGTCTTTTTTCTTCCCTGTATCCAGTAATATTCATTCTAACAGAGGGGTTCCAGTATGACTACTATCTATATAAGTACTATTAAAAGTCTAATATGTGATATAAATTTTACTTTGTTCTTGAAAGCTGTAAAAGGGGTATGTAACTATACTTTGCAAAGATTTTCATCTTAAACATATGATACAACTTAATTTTCTCCAACCTTTTTTTTTTTTGAAAGGTATATTTTAGTCTGGCGGGGGGGATCTTCCCTTGTCTACAAACTTCTTGAAGTCTGCCAGACAAACTCCATAGCCAACTTAAGAAAAAAGGTGCTGGCTGACTGGTTTACAGTTACTACTGGCAAGCAATATGGGGGTGAACTGCTCTCCAAAATATTTTTAAGTCCTTAACCACACCTGGAGTCAGTTCTCCCTATCTGGGGGTCACAGCTGATAAATCAGCCTGCTGAGAGCACTGTAACATGTTTGGGCTTGTGCAGACAACTAGGGATGATCAGCTCTGTTCCTAAAACAGTTATTCTTGGGAATGAAGCTTAGAATTTAAGTTCATGAATTTGTTGCTGAGGATCTGCTCCGTGCAAGTGTCAGTCACAAAAGAACATTCATTACGGTCAGGGGAGCAAGACAGACCTTTGCCCCTGGCCTCACAGAGCATGCGGTCTAGCTGGGGAAACAAACAACTGTAATACAGGCAGAGAAATGTTTGGAGAGTGAAAATCAAGATTCTAGGAACACAGTGCAAAGGCATACCCCTTCATTCAAGTGAGGCTTCGAGAAAGGGCTTCTGAAGCCAGATCTGAAAAGTGATGGCAAGTCAGGCACGGTGGGGTGGGGTTATTTAAGGCAGAGGAACAGCAGGTGCAGAGGTCTTAAGCAACAAAGGAAAATGTGGTGTGTATGTATGGGAACAGAAGAAAGTCAGCGTGGCTGAAAGGGAGAGGTAGGCTCTTCCAGAACCTGATAACGCTTTTTTATCCTATCTGGATTTTGCCCCAAGATAATGGCATCAGGGAGTGACGTGCCCAGTTTTATATTTTGCAAGGATCCCACTGAGGATTCCTGACACTTAGAGACCAAGGGAATGAGCATTTCTTACACTCAGCAGAAAATGATCAGGTCACTCTTATATCCAAAGGTAAACGTACAAGGCTTTCCATGTGACCTCTTTCCTATAGTACCAGCGAGATGTTACCATGTTACCCAGGAGAGCAGAACGGCTAAGCGCTCAGCCTGTGTAGACAGATGACTCACATTCAAACTCTATCTCTATCCTGTTCTACCCAACATTTAACTCTGGGCACGTCCCGAAACCCTCTGCATCTCGAAGGGGACTTAACAGTAGTAACCTTATAAGGCTGCTGTGCAAATGAAGCCCAAAGGTGAGCCAGGAAGAACAGCAGTAGCCATAATGCCATTCAATCTCAGTCTTTACCATCACAAGTATGCCAGCCAACCAACCCCAAGCCTTAAGAACCACCACTTCAGACTTCATTTAATATTTTTAAGCCATAGAAACCCTCTTCTCTAGAAGCTATCTAATTTCTTTAGGAAAAGTAGCTTGCACAAATAAATCGTTGTATTTAACACTTGCCATTTTCCATTTGAATATTTGAACACTGAAAATGGGATGCTAAAATAATAAATACAATTATTTAAAAATAAGCTTTGTTTCGGGCGCCTGGGTGGCTCAGTGGGTTAAGCCACTGCCTTCGGCTCAGGTCATGATCTCAGGGTCCTGGGATAGAGTCCCGCATCCGGCTCTCTGCTCAGCAGGGAGCCTACTTCCTCCTCTCTGTGCCTGCCTCTCTGCCTCCTTGTGATCTCTCTCTGTCAAATAAATAAATAAAATCTTTAAAAAAAAATAAGCTTTGTTTCAATCTTGGGGCCTTATGTCCTATTTGGACAAAGAACTGCTGTCCTAAGTGAAGTTTCTAGGACTATGTGCAGGTAAGCTTCAAGATCAGAGCGTAGTCAGAAATCAGACTGCCTAACTAAGCTTCTATGGGCCAGGAGTCTGAAGGAATTTGAATAAATCCATTTATCTAATAACCAGATTATAGAAAATTCAAACAAAAAGGATTTAAGCCTAAATACAGACATTGAGAGGACCAAAGAACCAGTTGTGGATTCACTATTAAACGGAAACCCTCCATTACCCAGCAGCCTTCTTGCTGCCTCTATTTGTTTGACGTAAATGCTAAACCACTGTCCAGAAATCTGAGGAATTAGACATTTTACAGCAGAACACAGACTACAAGTCAAGACACAATGCCAAAGGTTAATTAACTGCATTCTAAAAATATCTGTGTCACTCACTACTAATACTGCAGACAGACAAGATATTAAAATCTTTGCAGAGCCGATTTGAGTCAGGGTCCAAGACCACTCCCTGCTCAAGGATTCACAAGGAGGACTCGCAGGACCCTGCCTACACTCCTACTCTTGGCTCTCATTTGTTACAGCAAGAGGATACAAATCAGCAAAGGGAAAAGGCCCCCCATGGGATGAAGGCCCCCCAGAGGTGATCAGGAGCAAGTTTCCAAGGGTCCCGTCCCAGGGAAATCACACAGGTTGTGCTTAATTACCCAGCACTGAGTTTTGACAGCTCCTGTGAAATACTGTCTACCCGGGAAGCCCATTAGTGACTCAGCGTCTGGGGTTTCTTTGGGGCTGGTCACACAGAAACCTGCCACTGGGCATGTACCCAAATTCCAGACTCCTGGAATGCAAGCAGGTGTTCAACAGAAACTGTCTCGTTTGCACAGTTTAGGCACAGTGAGCCACACTAATGAGGGAATGGTGGACACCCTCCCAGAAAGAAGTTCCCAGAGGCCAGCAAAGGGCCAAGGTTGCCAGCAGGCCTTTCAAAGAGAGTGGTTTCAGGCCTGCTGTGTTAACTCGTATTTGCATACTGTCCTATTTCAGTTAGTAATATAGGACTAAATTAAGGAGAAAGGTCTTACTTTTAGCAGGTCACCCATGTACAGCATGAGCCTGAGAAGCACTCTTCTATATATTTTCAGTACTTAAAATGTAGCATTTTTAGTGTGGACAACCATGGTCTACAATTACATAACAGAAGATTTAAGATGGGCTTTTGTACAATAAAAACAAAACAAAACTTACTTCTGGTCCTATTTACTTTTCTAAGCATTTTCTTTTATAAAACACCACTGAAAATTCTGAACAAAAAATGTTCCTAAACTGACACTACTCTCGGAAACCATGTAGCCTATCAGACTGGTGATGAAATTCAGACCCAGGTAACAGCTACCCCCACAAGTTTTTAGCAGGGATGGGAATAAGAAAAACTCCCTCTGGAAGGCATTTTGTCAAGGTATCTTATCAAAATTATACATACACCTTATGACCTACAATTCTGCTCTGCAAATGTATACACATCAAATTGTGTCCATGCAGAATAACCTAGGTACAAAGTTATTTATTGCAGCATTGTTTAAGAGCAAAGGACTGGCCACAACCCAAATGTCCATCAATAGGTCACTATTTAAATTGTCGTACATCCATACAATGGACTACTCTGTAACTGTTGAGGGAAAAAAAAAAAAAAAAAAAAGAAGGATGAGGAAGCTCTCTTAGTACTGATTTGTTAAACCCTCCTACATATATTCAGAGAAAAACATACATTGCATAGAAGTACAGTTTACTATCTTTTACCTTATGAAAAGAGCAAATGTGAGTATCAACTGTGTACAGAGAAACTCTGGAAGGATGTTTCAGATCAGATACTGATAACAGTGTCTGGGAGAGGGTAGTGGAAGCCGAATTTGGGCATTATCCGTGAAACTAAAAAAATACATGAAAAAGACATACTTGACAAGTGCTGTTTCTTTGTTTTCTAAGTCCAGGTTATATCAACCTGGCACCTTTTTGGCAGGTGTGGATCTCTTTACGAGGCTTCTGCAGCAGTTAAATGAGAGCATAAGATCGCTTTATCTCACTTTCCAGATCAGGTTTCCACTCTTCCTTTTCAGAGTCTGCCTGTCAGCTGGAAGGGGGTTTCCCCAGGACACCTGCCAGTAAATAAAGTCCTCTGTGCTTTCCTTTTGCCCATTTTTCTGCTGAGGAAATGTGGGCGCTTCTTAAAACTCCATTTCTGAAAGCAGGGATTTTGTTTTGTTCACTGCCTTATTCGCAACCCTGAACAGAGCGCCTGGCACACAGAAATTGCTCAGTAAGTATTTGTTGAATAAATGAGTTCCTTTCTTCATCCAGCTTCAATGGAACAGACACTACCAGACAAAGAGGGAGATATCATCGGGGTCAAATATTCAGAAATAGCTGTCATTCCTAGTATTGGCTCTATACAGGCATTCTAAATCTGAGCAACATTCCTAGAATTATTTTGAATTTTACAGAAGACAAACAAATAAGTCTACAGAATGCTGTGCTGAACAATGACTCTTAAATATTCACAAAAATTCATTTTTAATTAACTTGGAATTACAAGACCCTGGAGTCCATCTTAGGGCTTAAGTCTTATTAGGCAAACACCATACTAATTTAGTAATGATAAAAAAAAAAAAAAAGAATGTGTTTTAGAAGAGTCAAATAAGCCCCAGTCATAAGGTGCCCAGAAGCTATATAGAAGAAAAAATATTTTGCATTGAAAATGTAACTACTGGGATGCCTGAGTGGTGAGGTCATTTAAACCTCAGATTCTTGGGGCACCTGGGTGGCTCAGTGGGTTAAGCTTCTGCCTTCAGCTCAGGTCATGATCTCAGGGTTCTGGGATTGAGCCCCACATCGGGCTTCCTGCTCGGTGGGGAGCCTGCTTCCTCCTCTCTCTCTGCCTGCCTTTCTGCCTACTTGTGATTTCTGTCTGTCAAATAAATAAATAAAATCCAAAAAAAAAAATTTAAACCTCAGATTCTTGGTTTCGGCTCGGGTCGTGACCTTGGGATCATGAAATTGAGCCCCACATGGGTCTCCAAACTCAGCATGGAGTCTGCTTAAGTTTCTTTCTCCCTGTTCCTCCCCCACCCCCACCCCCAACTCATGCTCTCTCGTTCTCTCTCTCTAAAAAAAATAGTGAATAGATCTTTTAAAATAATGTAACTGCTCTTTTTATTTAAGAATAAAATTATCCTTCAGGGCACCTGGGTGGCTTAGTCATTAAGTGTCTGTCTTCGGCTCAGGTCATGATCCCAGGGTCCTGGGATCAAGCCCCATATTGGGCTCTCTGCTCATCAGGGAGTCTGCTTCTCTCTCCCTCTGTCTGCTGCTCCCCCTGCTTGGGACTTTCTCAAATAAAAAATAAAATCTTAAAAAAATAAAAGAATAAACTTATCCTTCAAATGAGATTCAAATTAGTCTAGATAGTGAAATGAATTGCACAATGTACATCCTAAAAGAGAAAACTTTCTCCTCAGTGGGCACAGAATGGGTGTTAACTACCACATCTTTTAAACCTTGGTTTAAATAACTCTAAAAACCAAATAACGTTGCTAGTAATAATTTCAGTATGGGGCCAAATAGGTGTGCAGCTGACAGATGTTTCTTTGTAGATTTTTAGCGCCACAGGCTTTTCTGAAGGCATGATAAAAAGGCGGTTCCTGAGGGCTATCTTTGGGTAGTAATGCAGCGTGGTTAAGAGGTTTTGGTGTTCCTCTAGTTCTCTTAGTGTCATTTAGGCAACAATCAAATGAATGAGGGAGCATCCACTCACCTGGACCAGCATGAAATCTAAGACTCTCTCTCCCGAGGAAATTCTCAGCTAAAGCATAACTGGAATGTCTTAACTGGAAAGGGAGGATAGAGGAGAAGTTGCAGGACAACTGCCTTGAGCTGATGCAAATCACACTCGTGATTTGTGGGAGGGAAGCATCAAACCTACTGGGTGCAGATGGGAGCACGCTGAACCCCACCTTGGTTCCCGTACCAATCAAGACCCCCGGTCTCAGGGCAGACCCTTTCGGTGGAAGAGTGGTATGGGGCTGAGGACGATGTCTCTAAAAGATGGAAAAAGTGAGAGGCTCCGTAAGAAAGATGCTCTGTTGTTATTTTTTTTCTGGGGTTTTCTGTGGACGGAGGTGAAATGAAGAGCTAATCCTATCCACCCGGAAGCGTCACCCGGAAAACATGGACTCCTACCAGGCATCTGAGGAGGAGAAAAGCAACTCGGCCATTCATTCCATTGACATTTACTTAATATGTGCCAGACCCTGTTTAGAGGCAGAGCAGTGAAGGTGGGCAGATTCCCGTCTCTCACCATGCTCATTTTCCAATGTGGAAACAAGCAAGCAGATAAACAAGAAGACCGCGAGAGATGCCACCGAGAGAGAGGGCAATCAGAGTCAGAGCAAAAGGCTGATGGGGCTCATGAAGGGCAAGTGGTCAGGGATGCTGAGGGGATGCCACTTAGGACAATAACAGTGGGGGATCTGGGGGTGGGGCAGCCAGGGAAGAAGAGCGCTCCAGCCAAAGGAGCAGCTGGTTCAAACGCCCCGAGGCAGGATGGAGCCAGGCAGGTTTGAAGAATGGCAAGGCAGACACTGCTGAGGGCTGTCATCAGAGGAGTAGTGACATGCTGGGGAGGAGGACAGAGGCTGGGCGCTGAGGGCTCTGTAGGCCAGGTGGACTGCCTGCCCACACAGGGCACAGAGTTCAGTGTCTGGAAAGCCCTGGCTGCTAGGAGGCTTTCTGAGACAATGCTGGAAGATTCCCTTTGAAATACAGACAGCTGCTGCAATCTTTTAATGGATTTTTTTAAAAAGACTTTAACTGTTTATAAGTTGATATTAATGACAGTAATAATATATTCAGCTTATAGATTTTTTTCAATTACATCACTAACATGGTGCCCTTTTTCTAGTCAAACTCAGAACGTGTGTCCCCTTGTCAAAAAGAAGAATGGGTAAGAGGGGGGTGGATGGTAGAATGCAAATCCATGCTTCCTACGCCCAAAACTCTATGTACACATCCTAATGTTGAGTCATAGTAAGAATGGACCCATTTAAAAAAATGTCACAGAAGCCCATGATTTAATTTGAAATATATGTACCATGTGTAACTTCATAAGGAAATAAAATTAATGGTAGAACGTATAAAATAAAACACTACTCTAAGAAGTGTAACGGAGAATGAGAGCCAGGTGAATGCACACACACCAGGGGTTCTTGGTCACAAGCTACATTGGAAGAGGGTGGGGTCCCAGCTGTGACTGAAGATAGTTCCTCCCTGCTCAGGGGATCGAATCACTGCTAAGGCAGCACAGCTGGGAGGTGGGGTGCTTCAGGAACAAGGGCTCTGAAATCCAACCCCACACTCAGAACCCGTATGGCTCCAGGCATGCTCCTTAACCTCTCTGTGCCTCAGTTTCCTCATCTATAATTGGGAATAACAATAGTACAAACTCCGGGAGGGCCTTTAAGAGGACTGAAGAGGTTAATATTTACAAGCAGGTCAGAAATAGCACCTAGTATATTGTGCACCCTTGTTAAGTAACTAAAATAGAGAAAGACAAGGGGTAATCGAATGTACTAAGTCTTACACTGTGACAAAGACGGGTCATGCGCTGGCTGCAGTGAGCTCATATCCTTTGTCCAGGGTAAAGCAGGAGACGAAACCGTGTTTCCTAAACTCAGAAAGAGAATGTATATGTATCTTATATCCATAATTTGGGAGAAGGAGGAGTGGGGATCTAGATTTTCTTCCCCAGGGGAAAAAGTTTTTCTTGACCCTGAGCTCAGGCATTCTGCCGCAGTGGGTCTGCACACAGGAGGTGGGCCATGGGCAACAGCGCAGACCGGGCAGGCCATCACATGACGTCATCCGATGGTTTTTTCCAGGGGACCCTCAATTCATTCCGAAGCATAACTCTCTCGAGTTGCTCTGGTCGGAAGCCAAGGCAACATGGTACAAATAAGCAGCTATGCCGTCTGGCTCATTTCAGAGACACAACTACACCAGAAATCCCTCCTGCTCCTGCATTTCCTTCAGCCATGCTTCTGGTAAGAGCTGAGCAGCAGACAGCTCCAGATGTGTAAAACAATATCTCCAATATCAGGAGATGGACAAAAATGCAGCCACATTAAAAAACCCAAGTAACCGGATGCGTTGAAAGCAACTTTCCCCAGAAGCATCTGTTTTTAAGTCTAAAGGACTTGTGAGTCGTTATCTGGCAAAGAACAGCCATAATCGTCTCGGGGGATTTAACAATTTAAAAGAATATTCCTTTTGTCATAGTCATCTCAAGCTCTACCTGGCAGTAAAACGCGGATAGTTTCCAAATGGCAAAAGCCACCATGGTTAAGACGCCTTTTATTGTAAGCTGGAATGTAAAATAGAAGATGGAGAAAAGATTAATTTTTATTTTACTAGAGAGCAAACCTTAGCTAGGAAAGGACTTTGGCTCTCCAGCTGTTCCCGTGCTCTACACAGAAGATGTGGGACCACTGAACACAGTTATTCCCCATGTCCTGCGAAGATTACGTGTCCCCGTGATCTGCCAACCTTTTTCACTCCAGCAGGCTAAGTATGTTGTTCTTAAGGCTCATTAGTTACGAGTTTTTCTCTAGTGTTAATCTTCAAATTCTTACTACTCTAGTGGTAGTATTTTCTCGTTAGTACTTGTAAGGTGGGACGCCTGGGTGGCTCAGTTGGTTAAGCAGCTGCCTTCGGCTCAGGTCATGATCCCAGTGTCCTGGGATCGAGTCCCACATCGGGCTCCTTGCTCAGCAGGGAGTCTGCTTCTCCCTCTGCCTCTGCCTGCCATTCTGTCTGCCTGTGCTCTCTCTCTCCCCCTCTCTTTCTGATAAATAAATAAAATCTTTAAAAAAAAAAAATACTTATTGGGGCACCTGGGTGGCTCAGTGGGTTGGGCCTCTGCCTTCGGCTCAGGTCATGATCTCAGGGTCCTGGGATCAAGCCCCAAATCGGGCTCTCTGCTCAGCAGGGAGCCTACTTCCCCCACCCCCACTGCCTGCCTCTCTGCGTACTTGTGATCTCTCTCTGTCAAATAAACAAATAAAATCTTAAAAAAAAAAAAAAACTGTACGGTATTGTAAGCCACCAAAGAAAGCAGAAATAGATGAATTCACGTGCAGGTCACAGGCAAGGGAGAGCCAGGGACACATGTATCAACTCTTCCCAGGCATGTGCAACAGGCATCATATCCTTAGAGAAGGCTTCCTTCATTCCCAGGCTACATTAGGGTCTCCTTCACCAAGGCCACATTATCCTCTTTCTCCATCATAACAGTTCGGTAAGTATGATTATAAAGTCAATTGTTAGTAAAGATTTACTTGTCTCTTTTCTGGACACTTCATGAGGGAAGGGACCCTGTCTGTCAGGTTTTCTGCTGTCTCCTCTACACACGAGTCAATGGGTATCTGTTCCCAGCCTAACTCCTTCTGTATAAGGCAGTCAGCTGTGTTCCCAAAGAGTCCCGTGTAAGTTCCCTGCAAGTCAGATAAGGAAGTCACTGAATAATCCTCTAAAGGGCGGGCAGAGGGAAAGCACTGTAATATTATACAACCAACAAATGTGATGCCCTGAGTATTTTCAGAAGCAGAGTCCTCGGATGTACATGCAGCAGATACGAATGAGAGAGGGAAGGAGACAAGTGGGGGAGGAATGACCCACCAATTTAGATGGGTACCTTAAGAGTAAAATTATGAGAACTCAAGTTGTGTTTTCTAATTATAGACTCTTAAATTTAAAATATCTTGAAAGGTCACTCTGTACTTCTCTCTGCTTCATACAGACTGCATTCAAAATATCCCAGAAATAGGAGTCTTTTTTTTTTTTTTTAAGGCTAGAGGGCTAGAGGGAAAGGCTGAGCAACAGATTAAAAAGCCCTATGTCTTACAACCTCCAGTTTCTATAGTTTTTTCTATTAGGTCTTCCAGAAATCTAGTCCTTTCCTTCATGAAGCAAAGGTATTACTGTTCTATCCAAACTCCTAAACAACTTAGAGATTATGTCACTAATGTCATTAAGAAATGACAAAAAGGTACAACAGTGAAACTTAATTATTTAAATTTAAGAAATGCCTTCCGATCTTCTGCAACAAAAGAAAAGAACCCTTTTGTACTTTCATACCGAAAGTGAGGAAGTGTTTAACCTTGCTAATGAGCAAAGAAACCCAGGTCATAGTGAGATGTCATGCTTCCATAGATCAAAGTGGCTAAAAAACAAACCAAATCATCAAGCGTCTCCAGGACTACAGCAAAACCTTTCGTATGCTTTACAAACAACCTAGGAATGTGAATGAAGATTCAGCTCTGAGCCTCTAGCATTGTTGACAACAGTAAAAAACTGGAAATAACTACGTGTCCAACAACAGGGAACTGCTTAAACACATGGTGATGGATGGACACGATAGGAGACTGAAACTCTTCCTTACCATGTTTAGTGGGGCATGACAAGAGGTTCATGATATATTCAAGAGTACAAAATAGTACTGTGTATAACCCCATTGATCCTGTAAAGTTGCCTGTGTAAACACAATGCTGGAAAGATAATGCAAAGGAGGAACAGGTGACAGATTTATATGTGACTTAAACTTTCCTTCTTATCCAGGTTTAAATGTTTCTAAAATAAACACGAGTTGTTGTTAAAATTAAAAAGTTAGAAAAGATGAGGCAAAAATCCCAACACACATTTCTAAGTATCAGTTACCATACTAACAGTCTCTAAAAAAATTTATCGTAAGCACAAAGTCTGTTTAATATCATTATGTACTAAGGATAAAAATAATAAACCCTCCTTTTCATTTTGGTCACTGTGTGTGGTAAGCAAATAAAAATGCTCTGTCCTAGAAACTTAAGTTTTCATTTCAGCAAGATGCCATCTGTGGTAATGCCCCACCACGCAGCAAAGAAGTCAGCCTTTCTGGTTCAATAGGGCATAATTATACAGCTCACAGAATGAAAGCAAAATGTACACATGTACCATCATTACTCCGGCTCAAATAAAATTGTGTCTTTCAAAATAAAAATGAGGCTAGAAGTAAAAATGAAATGAGACATGAATAAACATGAACTAAGATGGAAACAAATTTGGGAGGGGGTTGTTATTAGAAAGAGGCCACTGGAACGTTCACCTCTGGTCAGGGAGAGGATACATTTGCTGGAGGCAGAGTAGCTCCTCAGGATACAAGTATTAGAACGCAGACCAGCAGGATCCTACAGTACCCTGCACGTACCTGAGGAGCTTCAGAGAATGAGCAACACGTGCTACACCTGTGTCACTTAATCCAGCGCTGAATAGTATGAACCCTCCGTCTCAAGAATCTCCTTCAGATTCCCAGCCATTCCAGTCTCTTGGATCCGGGACCCTTTCCTCCAGTTTTTATTTTTCTGTCCCACTCTCTTGTTGTCCTTGCTCTTAAGATGTCTATGAGGTGGGTCACTTCCTCCTTAGCAGTTTGCTTCTCTTGTGAGAAACTGGGATTTAAAAGTAAATAACTTATACTTTCTTCAACTCGTTTACGAAGGGTTTACCCAGGGGACACCTGGGTGGCTCTGATGGTTAAGTGTTTGCCTTCAGCTCAGGTCCATGGTCCCAGGGTCCTGGGATCAAATCCCACATGGGGCTCACCCGCTTCTCCCTCTTCCTGCCACTCCCCCTGCTTGTGCTCTCTCTCTTTCCTCACTGACAAATAAATAAAATCTTTTAAAAAAAGAGTTTACCTGGTTTACCTTGTGCATCATTACCCATGATCAGTCTCATCCAACAGGTTTCCAACATTCCTTCCAAACAATGCCATGGCAAATTACAGACTGGCATACTTACATAATCCTTATTTCACAAAGCAACATCTTTTAAGGTCTTTTATTTATTTTGAGAGAGAGAGAGAGAGAGATCTGAGATCATGCCTGTAAGACTGAAGAGAACAGGAAAGAGAGAGAATCTCAAGCAGACTCCGTGCTGAGCCCAGAGCTTGAGGCAGGGCTCCATCGCAGGATCCTGAGATCATGACCTGAGCTGAAATCAAGAGTTGGACACTTTACCAACTGAGCCACCCAGAGGCCCCCAAATCTTCTTTTAAGTATGAGAGGAAGGATGATGTTCAGAAAACAAAAGGGGAGTCAAGAAAGCACACTCTCATGACTCCAAAGAGTTATTTGGTGTCCAAAGAGTTATTTGGTGTCCAAAGAGTTATTTGGTGTCCAAACAGAAGAACAATTGAGTATCAGGAATAACTAAAGAGGAAGAAGAAAGAAAGAAGTGAAACGAGGAGCTGACTTAAAGAACTTTTTGTAACTGAATCTCGAGCAAGATAAAGGAAGATGAAGCAAAGTGCCCAGAGACCTGCGATGATGAACACATTTTGGGGACAGGGGCCAGAGCTGAGCATTAAGATGCAAGCTCGAGGTCCTGACAGTGGAAGCTGAGGCACCAGCCAGGCACTAATGAGCCCCCACAGAACGTGGTGGGGATGCTGACTGAACAAAGGAATCAGCCACATGATTCTATCTTGAGCTTCTAAGTCATGCACGGTCAGAGGTTAGTTACACCTCAGGCACAGAAAGTGAAAACTCGTGGAGGAAACATGAATGTCATCATTAGTGACCATGCCTCTCTCTCTTGCTTTCCAAGTGCTATGTATGGGTCTGGACACCTCAGATGCCACCCTGACCTTAGCAGATGCCACCTTCAAGAGGAGGAGGAGGGTCAGCACATGGAAAAAGAACCCCAGAGTCATCTGCCCCCATCTCCCTAAATTGTCTGAAAGCTTGCTACAGGGGAAGAGTAATTCCTGACTTATCCTTGCAGATACAGATATATATATATATCTGTATCCATATATTAGATACAGATATATACTTATATATACAATATACATGTATATGTATATATGATGGAAAACTGGGATTATATATATATATATATATAATCCCAGTTTTCCATCATATATATTATATATATATATTATATATATATATATATATATTATATATATATATAATCCCAGTTTTCCATCAGATATTTTTAAAAAAGATTTTATTTATTTATTTGACACAGAGAGAGAGATCACAAGTAGGCAGAGCAACAGACAGAGACAGAGGGAGAAGCAGGCTCCCTGCTGAGCAGATAGCCCAATGCGGGGCTCAATCTGAGGACCCTGAGAGCATGACCTCCGCCTCAACCCACTGAGCCACCCAGGCGCCCCTGCCATCACATCTCTAAACAAACAAAATGAGTAAAAGAACTGCACACATGTCAAAGGCACTTTTCACGGTAGTTTGGTTCAACTGTAATAGTATATTACAGTTACAGTAATAGTATATTAGTGGGTGAGCTACTCTCTAACTGTCAGCAATAGGAAATACAATGAAAACAAGAAGCAAAGGGGCTTCCTAGAAGAAACATGAGAGGCAAAGAATATTTCATTACAATTAGGAGAACTGGCTTTCATCTGGATTCTGATATTGCTAACTGTGATCTTTTAAAAAGTCACTTTAATAGGTGCAGCAGGCAGGAAATCAGGGAGGACATAGTTGAACCCAACAATAAAAATCAATCAACAGTGGGGCACCTGGGTGGTTCAGTTGGTTGAGCGTCTCTTAAATTTCCACTCAGGTCATGATCTCAGGGTTGTAAAATTGGGCCCCATGTTGGGCTCCGTGTTTAGTATTGAGTGGGCTTGGGATTCCTTCCCCCCCTCCCCCTTCCTCTCCCCCAGCATGTGTACTCTTTCTCTCTCTGAAATAAACACGTCAAGCAACCTTCTACCAAGAACCTTCCATCAGTGAATGCCAGGAGTTAGGGCAGGGGAATGAGAAGGTGAAGCACTGTGAAATTTTAGGGCAGCGTAACTATTTCATACGACACTGGGATAGTGGATACATGTCATTACACATTTTTCAAAACCCATAACACAAAGAGTGAACTCTAATGTAAACTATGGATTTTTGTTAATAATAATGTATCAATACTGGCTCATCAATGATAACGAGTGTATGACACTGAAGTAAGACATTAATGATAGGGAAAACTCCACAGTCTCTGCTCACTTTTTTTGGAAACCTAAAACTGCTCCAAAAAGTAAAGCCTATTAATTTTAAAAAAGTACTTCTTAGATTTACCTATAAACTCATTCATATTTAAGACAGTGATAATGTTTTAAAAGTATTTTAAAAATACTCCAAATATTATCATTCAAGCTGTACAGCAATATTCCTATATTAATGGCAAAAACAGCTCTGGTTATGTCCTTCAAGAACAAAGACGATTTGCTCAAACACGACCGCTGATCTAAATTTGCCCTATAATTCAAAAGCACTTAAGCCTTCTAAATGTAGAGAGCGTTCTAAACACTGCTTAATGTGGACGGAGCAACCTCTGTGGTCAGGGCAGCACTCCACGTTGTGGTAGAACATGTTTAGATCTGTAACTCCATCACTGCCCCCACAGGTTTTCATATGCCACATCATACATATTTATCCCAACCAACACGGAGGCTGTGCTCTGGATACCAAACGGCAGGGCCCAGCTCATGCTGAAATTAAAGGCCTCACTGAGTGCAGCCTACGTACACAGGAGGAGGCACTTAGCACAGATCCATAATGTGCCATTTGCAAAACTGTACCCAGATGAAACCACACCTAAGAGAAGACTTGTTTTGCTTCCAGGAGGACATCTAAGACATCCCTTAAGAACATCCTTACAGCCAAACACTCAGGTTAATGGAGCTCTCGAATGGAAGAGCTCCCAAGCTGTGTCTGCCTCAAGCAACCTTCTACCAAGAACCTTTCATCAGGTAAGATGTTGCTGACATGAGGCATATCTGCTGATAAGATGGAAATAGGGGCCAGGTCCAAGAGATATTTTTCTGCCATTCTGCCTCCTACTGTGATCTTAAACATGTCCATTTCAATCAGGCCTTCTTAAGGCTTCTGTGAATTACAACTTCAGTTCACAATTGCACATGGAACCTGATTATTCTGAATGCCTTTCGTGCCTACCGCACAACGATTTTACTTTTTAGTCCTAACCCAAAAGGTGTGGGACCTTGGAAGCTCTTCCTGTGAAAGCAGCTTCTGTTTGGAGGCTGACTCTGGGGAGTCTGGGCCTCATACTTCCATTTCCAATGTCCTGTGGCTGGCACACCTTCAGCATATTCCACTTGTCATTAACAACCGTGTGTGTGGCAATTCATAGCTGACACCACATTACTTCCACTACTTCCATTTCCACACGAAACATTTAGAACTACTAGTAACACGTATGGTTTATAAACAAATAATAATAAAGGTGGCTTATCAGACAGCTATATTTGTTAAGTTCTGGCTAGGTTTAAAGACTCAATCCAAATCCTCTGTAGAAGATAATCAAATCTCATTTTAATTAATAAAAATGTTTTTAAGGACAAATGACTCAAAATGGCATTTTATTAACATTTCCTCTTTTTTTTTCCATGTTGGAAGGAATCAAAGGATTCTCAGAATTCAAAACTAGGTAATTAATTACTTGTATAAAAAAGTATGTATCCAACCCTGATTGTTTCATAAATCACATTTTAGAAGCGTGGGCCAAGTACATCATTTAAAACAAACAAATTCGGGGCACCTGGGTGGCTCAGTGGGCGAAGCCTCTGGCTTTGGTTCAGGTCAGCATCTCAGGGTCCTGGGATCGAGCCCCACATTGAGCTCCCTGCTCGGCAAAGATACTGCTTCTCCCACCCTGCCTGCCTCTCTGCCTACTTGTGATCTTTTTCTGTCAAATAAATAAGTAAAATCTTTAAAAACAAACAAACAAATTCAGCTTCATTTTCTTAATGATGGCTGGGTAAGGCCAGGGCTCCCCTGCTTGTGTAAATGGGGCAAAAAGAACAGGAATGAGGTTTAGGGACTGATTCCATACTTCTACTTTCTGTGTCCTCCACTTTACCCTTTGGAAAGAATTTATAAATTACATCCATGTGGCTGTATTTTCATAATTTTTCTACTCCTTGTTCACCTACTAAAAGTACTGGACTTGTCAAGAAGGTAAACAAAACAACTAAAAAGCACAATTAGAAAGGGTTGGGGTGAGGGGGAGTAGACTTGGATTACACCACTGAATACAGATCTTGAAAAAAAAATTAAAATTAAATATTTAAAAAAAATTAAATTTAAATTTAAAAAATTAAAATGTGACTGATGTGGATGAAGATACAGTAAAAGGAAGTTATGGCTGCAAAATTTAGAAGCCTGTGTCATCCACTGAGCCTACCTCCAAAATTCACTAAGGCAACAAGAAGAAATTACAAGACAGGTCATGAAGACAGCTACACCTTTCTCCAGTTTCCATAACTATGGGCCAGATAATTAGAACAAGCTTGAACGAAATTTCTCTCACATACGTGAACACACAGAGACTGATACAGAGAAAGAGCCAGACTAGAGGTTCCATCACCTAATTTCAGATATATTCTCTGCATTTCTCCCAACCTTATATATTACATGAATTATCCTTGATAAACCCATGTCCTTTAGACATGTATGATCCCAACCCTAATGGTGAAAGAATCTGAGTGGTAAAGAACAGTGACATCTTAATTCCTTCTCTTAAAAAGCTTACTAGTATCCTCTATCTTTAGTTCACTTTTCTCCTACATTCCTGTAGAGCTGCCTTTTAGACAGATGTGTGGCCTCGGAAACACAGAAGTGATTGCTGATCAGATTTTCCTTTTCATCCTTGTTTTAGAAAAGTATTGGAAAAATCTGCCAATTTAATCTCCCTAGGTGAGACTGCAACTTTGTGCACACATGCGCACAAGCAAATTTTCAAGCGGGACAATAAAACCTGGACTGCTCCTATCGATCACCACCTCCCTAAATCTGCTCCTTAGCAAGAGTGTCCTGGAAATGGCGCCAAAGTGGATTCGAGAGACTGATTAGCCCTAGCCTTCCCAGTAGTCTTTGTTTCTTCATCTAAATAGGAAATTAGATGAACTAAGCCATTTAGGGTTTTTCTACTCTACTTCAGATGCTTTTATTTCACCCTTCCCAATCTCATGGATGTTAAAAATAAAAAAGTGTCACAGTCAGTGGCACACATTATTAGTACTGTCCTTATTGGAGATGGTCTCTGCCTCAAGAAAATTCAAATCCAGTTGGAGATCCAAGGATATTATGTTAACTCAATAAAAGCCCATTTCTGACTACCCTAAAATGCACCCCACAGACAATAACTGATAGAGTTTGCATTCTCACTGGCGAAAAGTGGTGCTCTAAGGGTGGAAGAAATGGTTTGTGATCCTCCAAAGGGCATTAATATTTCACAAGGAGGAAGGGAATAGTTAGGAAAAACTATCTAAAAAAGGCAATAATGAAAAAAAAAAAAAAAGGCTGCGAAACACTGACAGAGGAACCCAGAGGGCACCTTATTTGCTACTAATTGACTAAATGATCCAGAACAATTTAACCTGAGTCCCACCTTGATAGAGCAACACCATCATTGTTCTATCAACACCACACATCTTCTCAGCCTTCTCAACTTTAACGTTCCTTCACGAAGAGCTGTTTTCCTGACCTAAAAAAAAATCTCCCCTCTTATTCTCTCTCACCACTATTTCACAGTTGGAGATTATATACTTGTTTCCTGGTTTTAATCGGATGGCTCCCACACTAGGTGGTAGGCTCCAAGAGGGGAGGGAGCATGTCTGTCTGTTTATAACAGCACAGCCAGCCTGGCACAAAATGGTGCTCTCTGCTTCTTACCAAATCCCCTCCCTTCCACAGACTTATATTCCCCTGACATACTGAAGGACGTGTCAGCACCCTTCTCCAGAGATTATCCCAAGAGCTCGCTCTTCAATACTGGCAATTCATTAACTCTTACTTACTTTTTAAGCCACTTCAAGATCCCCTTAGCCCCAGAACATAAACTCCCAGAAATTTCCCCAACGATCTTGGATCAATTATAAAAATTTTAATATGGCTTTCAGAGTTTTTACAATAATAAACTTGACACTAAGTGGGATGGGTCAGGGAAGGAATGTGCATATTTTTAAAGGTAAGTCTGAATATCAAAATGGTACTTTTTACTCTTCAAGGTATCTACCTTGAGTAGATAGGTATCTACCTTTGGGTAGATGGGTAGATCAATAACTGAGCTGCTAACAGACAATACAATGGGATAGTTTAGGATATACACCCAATTCTAACACAGGCAGGGGGTAAAAATCTAATGTTAACAAGAAGTGAGCATTTGTATTGGACAGAGGGAAATCAACTGAGATATGAGAAGTCATTTCAAAACAGAACAGTCAATATTTGGACATTAATCCTTGAAAATAGATCCTGTCCATATAGGAGGAGCCAGGTCAAGCATTATTATAGTAAAATGAATTTGAGTGAAAATATAAGGGAATTATGAAGATGAGAAATTTATATATGTGTGTGTGTGTACATATATGTTTATACATGTGTGTATAAGTATATATGTGTCTTTCTATAGCATCAAGACATTTGGCAAGTTCTAAACCATCAGCTGGAGGAAGTGAAATAAAAAATATATACACATATATGTATGTGTGTGTGTGTATAAAATCCACACATGTATACCCATCTCTATCTATCTAAATATATGTATGTATATGTTATCTGGATTAAAACAAGAATATATAAAATACTTCATTCCCTTAGTTTCCTATTAAATGTGGTCTTTAGGGGCACTTGGCTCAGCCGGTTCAGCAACCAGCTCTTGGTTTCTGCTCAGGGTATGATCTCAGGGTCCTGGGATGGAGCTCCAAGTTAGGCTCCATGCTCAGCAAGGAACCTGCTTGAGATTCTCTCCCTCTTCCTCTCCCTCTGCCCCTCCCCCCAAGTAAATAAATCTTTAAAAATTACAAAAAAAAAAAAAAAACAAATAAATGTGGTCTTTAATTAGGGTGACCATATAATTCAACATCCTAAGGAAGCCAGTTCTGAGAGTATAAGACAGTCTCACTAGTAATTACACCAGGACGACAGTTTACACACTGGGGCTGTCCTGGGCAAACCAGGGCACATGCTCAGCTTCATTATAATAAGTCCATGGAGGAGTCCCTGGATGGCGCAGCTGGCTAAGCATCCACCTCTTGGTTTCTGCTCAGATGGTGATCCAGGGCCCTCAGATAAATGCCTGCATCAGGCTCCGAGCTCAGCTCAGCGAGAAGTCTGCTAAAAGTTTCTCTCTCCCTCTCCTTCTGCCCCTTCCTATGCTCACACGTGCTCTCTCTCTCTCTCTAAAATAAATAAATCTTAAGAAAAAAAAGTCCATTGAAAACTATACATTTCATGAAACGGAAATGAGATGAATAATATTAAAATGTGTATCTTTAGTGAAGTTTTTTAAAAAGGATTTTTTTTTTTAATTTTAAAAAAAGTTTTAAGAAATAAATTTTAGGGGCACCTGGGTGGCTCAGTGGGTTAAAGTCTCTGCCTTCAGCTCGGGTGGTGATCCTAGGATCCTGGGATCAAGCCCCACATCGGGCTCTCTGCTCCGCAGGGAACCTGCTTCCCCCTCTCTCTCTGCCTGCCTCTCTGCCTACTTGTGACCTTTGTCTGTCAAGTAAATAAATAAAATCTTTAAAAAGAAAAATTTTAAAAGATGAAGTCTAAAAAAATTTGGCCTATCTGGGACAACACCCTCCTGGACAAAGAATATAAACTAAAGAATGAATAGTAAAGTATTAAACTAAGGAATTAATCTCTAAGAGGACCAGAAGCTTAAATTAATATTTTCTTTAATTAAGAAAGCCAATCCTTTTTTAAAAACACAAGCCAACCCCATATAGACATTTCTGTACCACAGTCTCTATTACCACTTAGTTATTTTTGTTACTAGGAAACATTTGCACAAAAACAAGATTTATATTCTCCTCTTGCTTCTATTCTTCCACCTAAAGGAATAATCCTCCATTATTAGCAATGCACTTAATATCTCCACAGCAACTAGTATAATTGCGGTGTTGCAACAGGAGGATAATGAAGTGGAAAACAAAGTGATAGAAACAGTGTAGAAGAAGAAAATTTTCCACACAGCCCTGGTGGGAAAATAACCACTCAAAGACAGACAGACACACACACACAGACACACACACACACACACACACACAACAAAAACAAAAACAAAAAACAAAAAGTCCCCAAAACAAAACAAAATAAAAAAAGAAGAAAAGAAAAAAAATTTTGCTAAAAAGATCCCTTTTGAAGCTGCTATGATCAGTTGCTTCGAGGCCTTTAAGACACGAAGTATGCAATGGGGTAAAAGTGGTAGGTAAATTGTATGCAGTAACTGCAGATGACTTCTTCCAGAGAGTCTAAAAGTGAGGAAGAGATGTAGTTCCTCAAACAGGGACGTGATCTCCACAGGTGCTCGAATGTGGCTCCTGAGAAGGTACAAGGTATGAGTGAAAGGGCGAAGAAGAGAGGACCACAGGGGACCAGAGCTAAGCAAGGCGTCCAAAGCAGCCACTGGCCAGCGGCATGGGGGGAGGAGGGGGCAGTCCTGGGCAAAAGCTAACCTCGGCCCAGCAAGACCATGGCCGTAGAAGGCAGAGGAGAATCTGAAAACCTGTGCTCTTTGTTGGCCTGTGCCTGCCACAACACAGGGGTAAAAAACACAAGCAAAACCACAGTATTCAATGATCCTCAACACACTGATTCAGAAAACATGTACTGAGTGTCTGCATCATGCTAGGAAATACCAAAACAAAAAACAAAACAAAACCAAAAGCCCACCAAACAAAAAAAACAAAACCCACCTAGAAGTTCTGCTGTTAAGGAACTCATTCTGAAAGAGCCTAATTTCAACAGAAAAGCATGTTACGCTATGGTAGTCCAGGGACAAAGAAAGGCCTCAGTACTCTGGAACAAAGAGAGCACATCTAGCCAGCAAGGGTGATGTTGAGAAGGGAGAGGGTGAGGAAAGTTTGCTGCAGGAGACAGTGGAGGTCAATATATTTGTGCCTTAAATCATGTCTCTAAAACACAAGACCATTACCTACAGGAATCCTCCATACTGGCAAACCCAGCGAATACTGTGTTTTCCTCTTACCCAACTTGTCAAGAACTTACAACAGCACCAATTACTCCATCCTGCTCTAGACACCCGGTTCTGTCGGCATCTGGAACATCCTTCCCTTCTGGTCTTCCTCCTGCCTCATTGGTTCCTCCATGGTCTCCTACTTGATCTCCCAACTGTCATTGCTTGAAGCCTTATCTCTCTCTCTTCTCTGCCTGTGAAGCCTCCCTAGGTGACGGCAGATTCCCCAAACACCTCAGAACCCAACCTCACCCCTGAACACAGGTCACTGCTGGTTGACATCTGTCTCCATGAGAAAGGACTAACAGGCAACTTAAACTTACCAGTGGCCAGAACAGAACTCTACTCCCCACAATCCTCTTACCTACCTACCACCCATCTGGCAGTTCTGCTTGACTTCTCCTACTCTCTCGTGTCACTCATCAAAGCCTAACCATAAGTCTTGTCAACCCTGGGATGCCTGGGTGGCTCAGTTGGTGAAGTGTCTGCCTTCAGCTCAGGTCATGATTCCAGAGTCCTGAGACTGAGTCCCACACTGGGCTCCATCCTCAGCGGGGAGCCTGCTTTTCCCTCTGCCTGCCACTACACCTGCTTGCTGTCACTCTCTCTCTCTCTCTGATCAATCAATCAATCAATCTTGTGAATCCTATCTCCATCCCTCTCCAATCCATCCAGGGCTCTCCCTCTTCAACACTGCTCCCTTACTGCTGGCCACATACCTTTTCAGGCAGTAGCTTCACAACTGATCTTGCTTCTACTCTTGGCCCCTTCTACTTCCTTCTTTGCCCAGCAGCCACAGTATGTCACAAATCTAAATCAGATCATGCCGGCTCCTTCTCAGACCACTTCTTGACACCTTCTCACTGCATTTGCAAGAAGGCTCATGCTCCGTACCAAGTCTGCAAACCCCACCCCACCTGATCCAGAGGGGCCCGGCCACTTCTCACTCCCACTCCTGGTGTGACCAAGCACTCTCGTCCTCCGCCTGCTGCACACGCCCTTCCCTCTCATCCTTTACACTTCAGTGCAAGTCCCACTGCTTCCAACAAGCCTCTCCTGACTGCTGGCACAGGCTTTGCCAGTCACTCTACACCAGGTGACCGAGCTGCCTTTGAAGAATGGGTCCAACACTGAACTTTACCTTGTTTATATACTGGTCTTACTTGTTTACATTGCTCAACCTCTCTGTGTAACATCTTTTCTTCCCTCAACACATTAACTCCAACAATCTCCATGAGAGTAGAACCTCAACTCCTGTTCACTGAATCCCTAGAATCAAGAATAAAGTCTAGGGATGTCTCGGTGGCTCAGTCAATTAAGCGTCTGCCTTCGGCTCAGGTCATGATCTCAGGGTCCTGGGATGGAATCCTGCTTCGGGATCCCCGCTCAGTGGGAAACCTACTTCTCCCTCTCCCACTCCACCCTGCCCTGGCCCCGCTTGTGTTCCCCCCCACCCCTCTGTCAAATAAATAAATAAAATCTAAAAAAAAAAAAAAAAAAAAAAGAATAAAGTTTAGCACATAGCAAGTGCTCAAAACATTGTGTCAAATGTACTAATCAATTTCAGAAGGAACTGAGGCGGGCCTGGGACCATGTCTCAACTGTATCCAAGAGGCATCTGAATACAGTCAATACATTTGTGAAACCCAAAGCAACCCATCTTGAGAATTTTCTGACAACAACGGCTTGCCCAGTAGCTGGGGAGTGTTTCTGCTATGAGACCCTCTGCTTTCAGTCATTTTCCCACACAGGACCGCGCTCTTCCTTCCTTCCTCCCTTCCCTCCTCTCCCTTTCACACCCACCACGCCTGTGCCTTCTTATATTCTAACCTTAAAGTTCCTGACGCACGGATATTTGATAGCAAGTAATGATTTCAGTCATCCTGGTTTTACAGGAGTCTTGCTTCTCAGATTGCTACGAAAAGCAACAGAGTAAGGGCATACACTAGAGAGCGGCATTATGGATATAAACAGGGCGAGGACAGGACGAATATAACAGGACAGGCGGCAGATAAACAGGTCAGACAGCAAGGTGAGAGACAAGAGGAGTTAAGTGTGCTGAACCCCGAGGGGCTGAGGCCAGGCCAGAAGCCCACACACATCCCATGGATCACAGCTGTAAGCTGTCATCTCTTCTGTTTGCATGAGCCTCATTATCTAAATAATTCTTGTCTAGGCCCAGACACACCTCCTGACATTGAAATTCCCACATTTACGTCACCAGTAACTGTAGAGGCGTGTTCCACCGTACTGTTGAGCCTGCTCAGTCTTCTAGCAAAAGGACTGGGAACCAGCTTTCTCGGGGGCTCACCAAGGTGACTCCATGACATCATTTAGTTTTTGGTTTTGGTTTTATTTTTTTTTTGCCACTGAGGCATTTTATTTGCACATATGTATTATAACCCTAGAAAAAGAATCCCAGGATTTTCCCTCCTCTGTGTTTTCGTCTTGCTCCTTTAGGGTCCATGATGCCAGCGGAGGCTGTCAGGACAATGAAACCAAACTGGCAGGATGGGAGCAGGTTAGCCTGCCATTTTTCTAGATCTTTCCGTTGAACATCAGATCTCGGGCTGATCACTCCACACTTGTTTAACCTGCCTGTGAGGTTCACAGAGATTTTCCCTGCTCTGTGATCGTCAATGATTTCAAATTCGCCAATGCAATCAGGCCTCGTCATCACGGCCAGAAACCAGGCGATGACTTTGGAGCCCGGCCTACTAAGAAGCGGGAGTCTGCCTCTCTTTCCAGCATTGTTACTGCTCCTCACAGCATCTGCCATGACATTCCTGCACACCGCTATGGCGGCAAGGAAAGATGGCGGGAAGAGCGACATCACTCAATTTTTACACAACACCCAGAATCACTGGAGGGCAACTATTCAAGAATTCTCTCCAGATTCAGGGAGGGTATCCCTGCTTAATGGTAAAGCTGGTCAGAGGGGCACTGCCTGGTAGGGTAGCTGCTAGCCACATGTGATTACTAAGCCCTCGGGATGTGGCCCATGGAGAGATGGGCTATGAGTGCAGATTAAGGAAAAAAATGTATAAACACGCCAAGAACTTTTAGATCGATCGTAACTGATAATATGAAATAGAACATTTTGATATATGGAGTTAAAATATGTTCTTAAAATTAAGTTCACCTTTTTTAACTTTTTGTAACAAAAAATGTGGCTGTCAGAAAACTCAAATTATGTATGTGACCATCATGTGTGGTTCATATATAATTCTGCTGGACAACCCTGGGTTCTTAGTGGATGGTTATCTCCTGGGGTAGGGGTGAGAGGGCAGGGCAGCACACTGGTCCCAGGTCTGGGCTTTGCCCAGAAACTCTTTCATCAGTTCACCCAGGAGAGAGACACTAGGGAACTGATTCATGCTAATGAAAGATGCAACAGAAAACATCAGTCTATTAACTTATCAGTAATGGCGAAGGGATCGGATAGATACCTGCTGGTAGGAGCGAACGTTCCTAGGCCTCTTACATAACCTAGACATCCTCATTCTTCTATGGAGACACTGGCAGGGAAAAGCAAACCATTCACCAAGAATTACTTGATGGGGATAAAATGCAAGCGAATGAGTCAAGGGTCATATAGGAGTACTGCATGCACAGAGCCGAGGCTCAAGAAATTCCTATGCTAGGGAGAGCCTAGAAAAATCTCTGCCCAGAGCATTGTAGAACACATTGTAGAACACAGACAAAAACTTTCTTTCCTCCACATCGTTTTGAGTTTTTTTCCAGACCTTCATGTTTGTAAAAGGAAATCAATCCTACTTTTTTATATGTCTATAATTTCCCCCCTAAACTAACAAAGTGACTACAAATCTAAAAGGGTATATTTAAAGTAAATGCAAATATGAGTATGTCCTACCTCTGTGGTTTTTAGGAGTTTCCAATTTTTAATGCATTTCTATGCAAGGCAGTCTCCTCCTCCCAGAAACTGCTATATATATATATACTTATGCCATCCTGTTAATTTTCCACTTATATTTCTTTAAAATTATTTTTAAAAATCTTACATTAGCCTTTGTTTCATTTTTTATATGGGAAAATTCCCAAGATTTTATTCCTTGCACTGCTATTTCTACACTGTAACAAAGGAGAGACCCTTAATTAATCAAAGTTGTCTCCAAATCACAATGTAAGATTAGGAGATTAGTTACTGGAGGAAGCCTTAAAACAACAACAACAACAAACACTAATCCCATCCATTAAAACTATTATCTTTAAATACCAATAACTGATACTTTGATTCCAAGATATCACCTCCTGGGGGGCCTACAACCCTCTGGATACTTGCTATAGACGATGTGATGAATGATATTCTCTTTTATTTATGCGTTACAGTTTGGGAAGTCTTTGCCTAGATGTATCCTTGCTCTCCGAGAATGCATATTAACATTGTTAGATAAGCAAAGAGCTAATTTTAAAAAACTAAAGCAAATCTGTAGTCAAAACTCAACAAGTGATCATCTCCACCACATCTGGGCTATCATCTTACCCCCAGACAAATGCTGGGTGGTGACAACTACTCTGTGGGGTGCGGCTGCATTTCTGTCCAGCAACTCTGATGGGAAAGGCCCAAGGGCCACTACTTGCTCCATAGACTGTTTTTTGCTAAAATCTTGGAACTGGCCTTTTAAACACTGACCAGGTGTAAAAATGTATAGAATTATCGAGTCAACTCCCTCTGCCCCTAAAGTGGCTAATTTTGCCACTTTGTAAAACAGGGTAACAGGAAAATAGGACAGCCCCCCAAAGGTAAACACTCACCACACCTGATGTGCCCCTAACCGTAAGTCATGAGATTAAGCAACTTTCCCGGGGCTGGCAAAGGAACAGAACAGAATTTGCCAAGTGTTCTGATACCTCTATTAGTTTCCCTTTGGTGCTTTAACAGGTTACTACAAATTCAGTGGCTTAAACAACACGCATTTATTTTCTTACACTTCTGGAGGTCAGAAGTACAAAATGGTTTGCACTGGGCTAGAATCCAAGTGTCAGCAGGGCTGCATTCCTTTCTGGAGGCCCTCGGGAGAATCTAGTTTCGCCTTTTCCAGCTACTAGAAACTGCATCCATTCCTTGGCTCGTGGCCCCCTTCCATCTTCAAAGCCAGCAATGGTCCTTTGAGTTTTTTAAACTCAAAGCTCTGTTAGTTCTGACTCTCTGGTTCTGACTCTTGTGCTTCTCTTTTCCACTGGGTCCAACCAGACAATCCAGGCTAATCTCCATATGGTAACATCAGCTGATTAGCAACCTTAATTCCCTCTTGCCGTATAACATAAAGGATACACAGATTCTGGGGCTTAGGATCTGAAACCTTCAGAGGACCATGACTCTGCTTACCACCATCTCCAATACTTATGGGAAAAAAAGTCAATGAAACCTCATGTACAAGCTACTCTCCCCCAACAGAATGTTCAACTATAATTGGTGAAAGAACTAAAACTGAAAAAATAAGTATCATTAGAGTAGCAGGCATAAGGCATAAGAAGCAGATCTTCTTACTGAGCTGAATGCACTCATCAGGGGACAGAAGAATGTACTTCTTTCCCAAACTCATCACCAAGCCTGACTAAACACTCAGAAACTTCTAGAGAAAAATGTCTGAGGGGCACCTGGGTAGCTCGGTGAGTTAAACATATGCCTTTGGCTCAGGTCATGATCTCAGGGTCCTAGGATGGACCCCCACACCGGGCTTCCTGCTCAGATCACTCTCCTCTGACCCCGCCCCACTTGTGTTCTCTTGCGCTCTCTCAAATAAAATCTTAAAAAAAAAAACTGTGACAAAACTGTACTGAAAATTAAGTGACTGCCATCTTTCAATACTGATACTGAAATATAGGACCTCATTGAACCCTCCATATGGTAAATCGCAGGGATTTGATGGCATGTTTGGACAGGTGTCAAGTTTCCTTTGATAAAACTGCACATGATAGGACACAAAGGGGACCCACATTGTGAGATACATGCTAGGTTCTATAATCAACAGTGTGGTGGTTCAGCTCTGCCACTAAACTGTCTCCTTTCAATAGGTAATTCTGCCTCCTCCCAGCTGTG
This sequence comes from Mustela nivalis, assembly GCF_964662115.1. Taxonomy (NCBI): domain Eukaryota; kingdom Metazoa; phylum Chordata; class Mammalia; order Carnivora; family Mustelidae; genus Mustela; species Mustela nivalis. The sequence continues at coordinate 99,918,510 of NC_139023.1, forward strand.
TGACCTTAGGCAAGTGACCTAACCTCTCTGTCTCAAATGGGGGTCCTTAAGATGGGGATAACAACATGCACTTCAGCGTGTTTGGGGAGATATAAATCAGTTCCAAGTGCTCAGAAAAAAAAAACCCCAACAAATAGTGAGTGCTTTAACTATTCGGTAAATACGATTTTAAATGTTTCTGCCTGCTGCTTAAAACTTGCCAATCAAACTATATTTCAAGGGAGTGTACTTCTGAGCACTAACCAATCCATCATAAAGGATATATCATACACACACACACACACACACACATATACAAATATAATTTAATAAAAACAATGCCCTCTGTTGCTATTAAAGTTTGGTAGCTATTCGGGACGGGTGGTACTCACAACTGGAGGTTAAACAACTTGCAGAACAAATGCAAATGTCAGAAAACAGTAGCATCTGTGTGAAATAAACCATCTCCGGGCCTCCTAGAGAAAGACTCACAGCATCGGGGAGGACAGTGGGGTCTGTGATTCTTAATGGCCCCAAGCATTTTCTGGGACAGTGGTGTTCATGGTACAATACTCCTCAGAAGGCTGAGCTCTGTGGGGCACAGAGGCGGCTGTGCGACGTGAACGCTCCCAGCATCTGCTGAGAGGCCTGGCATATGGTGACTGCGGCTCTGAAAGCTTGTCAGCATTCACAGCTGATGTGATATACTTCTTATGAAAGTTCTTGAATTCAGTGGTGGTGTACAAACAACTTCCGGGATTTTATTTTAACCCCCACGAGAAGGACGAGGGAAGGCAGATGGACAGAACCCAGACCCTACCACTAACGGGCATGATGTGACAAATGGCTATTTTATTACAAAAGAAATAATAAGCGATAATTTGCTTTTTTGAGATAATAGGATGGAACACGTTGTCTTTAAAAGTTAGAGATGCAGCTTGTCTGCCAAAAAACAATGAACACTAAGCCACTGAGTAGTTATATGAACCAAGCATTACCCTCAATGTTTTACTCACGAAGCTTTTTATATATCATATGGTCACCTTCTGAAGTATATATTTTATTCCCTTGTTAACAGTCAGGAAATGGAGGTGCATCTGAGGAAGCTGCCCAAGGTCATCTAGTGGTGAGCAGCAGTGTTGGGTCTCACAACACCCCACTGCCCTCCCCGAGGATTGTGTCTTTCTCTAGGAGGCCCTGAGACCTGTCTTTTACACAGCGGCTCCTGTTTTCTGAGAACTGCCTTTGTCCTGGTGGGGCAAGCCTGTGTGGGTTCACCTCTCTGGCACTCCTTCATGACCTTGAATCAGCTCCGACCTGATAAGCATCCCACGGTAAACATACAATCCTATATCAAAAGGTATTGTATCACCTGCCCCACCCCCTCAAACTTACACATCTCCAGAGTGAGTGGGAAGATTATAGAAAGCCCTGAGGGATACTAGGCAGTGCAGGGTCTCCCCTCAAACCCTTGCTCTACTTCCTACCGGCTCTGCCTCCTTGAGTATGTTAACCTTTCTAAAAATGGTTTCCCAACCTCCACAGCGGAGAGCACTCAGTTTCTATTTTGCAGGTGAGTCTAAGATGCAGATGTGAAAATGCTATCTCCGAGTCTCTCCCATTATTTAACCATTACTATTTCACCGGATTCGCTCCAGCTCCCTTTTCAAAGGCTTGGCTTCACGTTTAAGTTCAACAACAGCCGCAAGTATTTTCCTGAGAAGTCTCTGCTTCTCTTTGGAGATGGACTGCCATCTAAAGGTCTGCCTCCAGGGTACCTCAATTAGTTAAGTGGTCCATGATCCAAAACCACGTATTCTTTCTTTGACCCACTTCTCTAGACCTAAATGAGAACTCATTCCTTCACGTTTTCTCTAGATGTTAAGTCAGATTACCTACTTAAAGTAATTTTTAACCCCTTCCTATGGAATGTGTGTTAAGAGGTGCCTTCCCAGGATAAGTTTCATCAGCAAATGGCCCCAGGAGGCTTGTGGCATGTGTTTGCACCCCTGCCAGGCCAACCTCTGCAGGATCTCTCAGGACCCCATTTCCAAGATGGAGGAGCCAATTGCCAGCGGACCTCGGGATTAGGTATGCTCCCCCCCATCCCCGCCATGGGACACCTTGAGTTGCCTCTGGCACATTCCCAGCTGTGTTTCTGCAGTGGTCTCTCCACCTCCAGAGCTCTTCCTCCCTTCAGTTTCTTCCCAATCATGGAAAAGCTTTTCAAAAGTGTAATTCCTATCACATAGTTTGCACTTCTAATCATCTAAAAAGAGGTCATTAAGTTCCAGGGTGGACCGGCATACCCCAATTCTCCATAATAGGATGCCCCCAGTTCCACAGTTTCAGTTGGAGAACAATCTGCCACTATTCGACACTCATGGAGACTTTCTAGGTGAAGTGCGTACTGCCAGGTAAGCTTAAGAGTCAAGGATGCTGGAAGGTGGGTATCTCAGCTCCTTCTCAATTCTGCCTGCCTCAATTCTAGCCCTGACAATTGAGCAACCTCCTTCCCACAGTTGAAATGTATCATGATAAATTAACCTCAGCGCTGGCACTACTAGGGAAAGACGTGACATTTACCTGAAAGGGTCCTTCCAGAGTCTTTCTCTTAATAGCTGGGTGTCTTTTCTGACTCTTGGGCTTTGAATTTGCTACCTTCATTTCCTTTCATCCCCTCCTCTTTAACAATTTTAGTATGTGGTTTTATCCTTTAACAGTACGGAGGGATGTATTGAAAGAAAAGATGCACCTATACAACACTCAATCCACTTAATGCTTAAAAAAAAAAACCAAATAAACTAGGAATGTGCCAAGTTTGGTTTGAAAATTTTAAGTGACATGATCAAACTAACACACAGAATTGTAAAGCTAAATCTTAAATTGTAAGCAAATCACCAAATTAGGTTTGGTAGCAGGGAATACCAGGCAGCAAATAACACCTTACCCTTTTTATACTTTTTTTTTTTAAATTTTATTTCAGAGAGATAGAATGAGCACGAGTGGGGGGAAGGGCAGATGGAGAGGGAGAAGTAGAGTCTCTGCTAAGCAGGGAGCCTGAAGAGGGCCTCCATTCCAGAACTCTGGGATCGGGACCTGAGCTGAAGGCAGCTGCTTAACTGACTGAGCCACCCAGGCTGCCCCCTTTTTAAACTTTCATTCTATGGCCTGTTTCTTTACATTCTGCTTTGAATTACAAGTCATTGTTAGAAATTAATAATGGAACTGATTCGAGTTTCTGTATGAAGAAGCTAAACTGAACACTACTCATAATCCAACACCCTTTATCAAAACCATGAGGGGATAAAGTAACTAGCACGGGAAATGGAAAAATAAACACAAAGCAAAATTTAAATTCTGATTCAGGGTAGCAAAGAGGGTATGATATTAGCATAAAACTTGAGAATGCTTAAATGAAGAAATGTTTTATACCTATCATGAAAATTAGCGAATGAAAATTTATTGCACTTTTAGTAAATCAATCCCACAAAGTCTTCCTGATAATATTCTTTTCAAGAGTTCAAACAAATGCATAAGGTTTTTAAAAAAGGTGACCTACTTAAAAGTGATGGAGCTTGGTTAAACCTAGTATAGTGATAAATCTGCTAAATGCAACATCTGAAATTTTTTAATTTGTCTACCTTTATGGGGACTAAGGAGGCAAATTGTGGAAGCAGATTTTCTTATAGAGAGCTACCTGACAAAATTAGCGGGGCTCCACTCTGCTCTATTTGCCCACAGAAGTTTAGCTTTCTGGCTAATAACAAAACACAAGCCCAAATATCTCTTTAAGAAAGCCTGTGTGTTCTGTTTTCATCAGATAAATCCCTTGTGTAATGAGCTACTGACCTATCGTGCAGCTCCACAGAGAAGGTCGATCCTATTGCTGAAATCTTAAGAGAAACACTAAAGGAACACAGAAATTAAAACTCTTGAGTTTTAAAGAGAAAGCTTTCTTATTCTGAATATGATTTTTAAAAAGGCAGCTACATTAAACACTATAAGCCACATTTTAAAATGCAAAATGACCACAATCAACATGGCCAGACACATAGATACAGCTAGAAGAATACTTAGTGCAGAGTTGCTTAAAATAATAAAACCGGAAACAAACTAACTGTCCCCAGGTAGAGGATTGGTTCAGTTGGGATGCAGCCATTGAACAGAAAACTATCAAAGCTGTTATCCAAAAGTATTTTATGATAAAGATGTCCACACCTGGATGGAAAAAAGCAAGTTAGAAAACCGTGAATAGGGAACAAATTTGTTGGTTTTGCAGAGAATGACTTTCTAGCAGGTGCAACCTCAGGCAATCTAAATCAGTGTTCTCAACACGTTAGCTCTTTGTGTTATAGGTCCTCACAGGCTGAAAAACAATTTAAGGATATAGCATTAAGTGATTTTCTGGGGTGACTGTTGGTTTGTTTAATCTGTACCTATAAACTTCCATAAGTAATATACTACTTACTATACAGGTAAAATTTAACAAATTGCAATATTATTACCCAGTGATTATCTTCTTAAAATTCTACCATGGGGTGTCTGGGTGGTTCTGCAGGTTAAGCCTCTGCCTTCGGCTAAGGTCATGATCTCAGGGTCCTGGGATAAAACCCCACATCAGGCTCTCTGCTCAATGGGGAGTCTGCTTCTCCTTCCACCCCCTCCACCTGCCTCTCTGCCTACTTGTCATCGTAAATCAATCCTGGTATAGCCGAATTTACCCTTCAGATTTCATTTAAACAAGTTTGCTCTGGTGTCCATTTAAAATTATTTTAACGGCCTCACTTGTCTCTAATTTTTATTGGGCAAAGCAAGGCATATTTGCCTTGTTCATCTTCGTAAGAATTTATGATCCTCAATTCAGGACTCATTGTAAAGCTGCTGGGTCTTGCATTATCAGTGGCAGGCAGCCTATGGGAGTCTCCTCACTTCCCATTTTCTCCCAATTCCTCATCCTCTTCTCCTTTTTGGCTCCTTTTACCCCGTCCATAATCAAAAGCGAGGGGCGCTCTCTACTGGACTGTAACCTTCAAGAACAGTTACAAAATCTCCTTCATGTTAGCATTACTAGTACCTAGCATAGTGGCTAGAATATAGTAGCTGCTCACTAAATGTTCAAGAATGGAACGAAGTGAAAAAATGTCTGATAGTTCAGGTTAGAGGCTTCAATTCCTCCATAAGAGACTAAGTAAAGGTAGGCAGGCTACTCTAGTCCAAAACTGTCTAGAATTCTCAGTATTTGTCACCTTACCCCCAAAAAACTCACTGCAAAGTAGCACTTTTGTAAAAAAAAAGTTCCCATTTGTATTCCATTGTCTATTTTAATAGATGTAAGATTATTTCTATTTTGACCTATATTTTGCTTAAAGTCCCTCCCAAATCCAAGAGTTTAAGTCACTTGCTCAAATATGGCAAGTTAAGTTAACCATACAGATAGCCTCAGGTCTTCTGGATTCCAAAGCCCAAGACCTTTCCACATCATGCAGTGTGAAAAATTCCCTGTGACCTTTGACCCTAAACGCTGTCACACCTATGGTTAAGAACAAATGTTTTCAATAATTCCCAAGCAAATACTTCCCATCCTTCCAAATATTTCCTTGAGCTTTTATAAGATCCCAGGAGAAGAGAAACTGAGGCCAGGAGGCAGCAACCCAAGGGTTTCCAGTATTTCCCTCCAGGTTGCTAAGTCAATCCGCTTTACTTAAAAATGAAAACTAAAGAAACCGAATTAAATATTAACTTGTAAGACAACACTTCAACGGAAGACTACTGTGGGGTGAGACTAGCAACAAACCAAGGAAAGGACTATAAAAAGGAAATTCTGCACTGCCTACTTTGAATAAATAAATAAATAAATAAATACAAAAAAGTTAAGGTTAGAGTTTTCCATCCCTCCAGTCTTCCTCCAGATTTCCAGGTTTGTCACTTTCCGGGGTTGCTCTCTGTTTAAACAGTAAAGGGCAGTTCCACTGAAATGGGGTAGAAACCAAAGACCCTTTCAGGTATCCACAATGAAATGCTTAACTTTTTGAAGAGCCAAGGAACTTGCCCAAGGATCTCCCACGGGAAACCTCAGCCCACCAAGTTTATAAGCAGGAGATTTTGTGGAAGTTAATTGATTATCACCCATGCCGGCTCTGGAACACACCATGATTTATACATAAACAGTCACAACCGGTTGGGGTCCAGTTTGTGCCAGACGTTATGCTAGGTCTTTCTCACTCTAACACCCTCGTTACTACCATCTGTAGTGACAGTCCCATTTTACTGAGTCAGTCTTCAATGCGACCGAGAACCCACCGTTAATAGAGGAGACTCCGAGTGACACCAAGGATCTGCAAAGTTAAGTTTAAATTGAAAATCCACGCCCAACCTAGAGTCACTAAACAGTGGAACCTCTTCAAAATTTAGCAAACACGTCAAAACGTTTTGAGGTCACTTCAGAGCAGACGAGACAAAACAGAAGAATGGCACAGATTGAAAAGAGAAATTAAAGATTACAGAACGTTTGAGTTTTTTTCAAGAGGTGGCCGCGGGTTACTGACGATTATCCGACTCTCGGAGAGGCAGACGGGTCCATACCCACCCATTTGCGCGGAGAATCCAACCCTCCTTTCCCTTAAGCAGAGTGGCTGGGCAATGCCAAACGTGGAAAGGTTTCGGGGTGGGCAGCCCAGGGCCGGGCTTCTGCGGATCACACCTCGGCAGTAAGCGGCTCTGGGAAAAGAAAAAGACAGTCCCTCCTCCACCTCCTGAACTTCAGTCCTGCCCTCCGGGGCGGCTCCGGACCTTGTATGGTTTAATCTGTGTCCTTCCAACGCCAGCACCGAGTTCCCCGAAATGGTCGCAAATGAATGAGACGAATGCTCAGAGCCACGAGCCTCAGCCACACAGCCACACAGCCACCCCCCTACCAGGCAACACCAACGAAGGATGCCCTGGGGCGGGGCGCGCGGGGGCCGAATTAGAGCCACGTCCGCGCTCGCCATCCACCTTCCCCCTCCCCGCGCGGCGCCCGACGCGCGGCTTCTCAGCCCGGTCTCCTCCCCGGCCCCCTCCGGCCGCTGCTCACCCGCTCTCTGCTGGGGCTCCCGACGCTCCCTGCCGAAGGCACCGGCTCCCGGGCGGGGATCCGCCAGGAGACGGAGCCCGCTGCCGCAGCCACCCCCGGACCGAAGCCGCTAGAAAGTTTGCTCGGGGTCTCGCCGTCTGCGCCGCGGCCCCGCCAGGCAAGCCGCTCTCCGGGTCCCCCCGCCGCCGCCGCCCCCGAGGCCGCTCCCGGCGGCGCTGCAGCACGGGCCGGGCTCGGCGGCGGAGGACGGCTCCGTGCGCGCCGAGGGCGGGGTCTCCCCGCCCGCTCGGCCCGCGGCGCGGCGCGGCGCTCGCTGTTTACCGCGGCCCGGCGGCGGCCCGCTCTCCCCGCCCGCCGCCCTGCGCGCTCCTGACATCATTCATTCTCTCACACCCTCGCCCGCCCACTCCATTTCCAAACAGTGACTCACCCGCGGCCCGGTGGCGGCAGCGCTCGCTCCCGCCGCTGTGGCTGTCCAGGCGCAGAGCGGAGCTCTTAAAACCCGTGCGACTTCTTAAGAAGAAAACCCCAGCCGACCCTCCCCTCTCTCAGCCATTGAAGGTGCAGGGAAGGAGGGGCTTGGCCCGCTGGGCCGATTGGCTCCCGGCGGAAAGCCTGCGGGCCGGGAGCAGACCTCCTTGAGCGGTGACGGAGATCAATCTGGGAAAGTTCTTTGGATCCCACTCCCGGCAACTTTGAATGGGGCCGGAAAGGGATCCCCCACCCCGTACCTTGCCTTATTCAGGAACTGCTTCCTGACGACGGCGTGAGTGGGCTTGGGGACACCAGCCAACGCTTATTCGAAGGGTGCCGCCCAGGCCTAGGTCAAAGAGGCGGCTTCCCAAACCTCAGGAGGTTGCCTGGCAAGGGTAGTCCTAGTTCCGCTCTGTGGCTAACTCTAGGTGCGAGCTGGAAGGGTGCTCCAAGTGAATGAGGCTTATAATACTTTCCCTTCGGTGACTAACTACCGTGTCATTCATCCTGTTAATCAACGTGCTTTTCTTTAAGGACAAGCGACCGTAACCAAAATAAACAGTGAAAAACTAGTTCTTTGCTCAAGTGAACGTTGCGCTCTTCCGCAGCTTTTGGAACACAGGGCACCCGGGCTGTGGTTTCTTTGATGAACTCAGCAGTTATGTTTTTAGAAGGGTGTTGCCTTCCTAAAAGATAGTCAAGGCTCTAGATTTCTTAGAGCTGCTATTCATACACCTGCTGGGCAGTTCTCTAAACAATGGCTGTCTCAGATTCTAACTGGGATGAATCAGAACGCGGCCAAAACTTTATTGAATTTAAATGATAAATGTTTTATGTTCATTTCTACTTCTGGACTGGGCAATGATGTTTAGAATTTGCACTGACTTATGGGCGATTCCGTACAATAAGCAAAAATCACCCAGAGGCATCTCTAGGTGCCTATTGCAGAAATCATGTAGGTAAACAATCATTCATCTATAGTAATTAAAAACTACTGTAAAAACAACAACAACAACAAAATGCAGGACATCCCCCAAACACACAACTGTGAGAGGTCACTACAGAAGTTTCCCCCAAATGAAGATGCTCCTGAAATTAATCAAAGGTTCAGCATCACTATTGTGAAAAATGCACTCATTTAAAGCTACCGCAGGGTAAGGGGCACATGGGTGGCTCAGTCTGTTGAGCTTCCAACTCGGTTTCAGCTCAGGTCATGTTCTGGGGGTCATGGGATGGAGCACCCTGCCCCCCTCCCACACTCCTCCGGCGCTCTGCTTAAGATTCTCTCTCTCCCTCTGCCAATCCCCTGTTCTCTGTCTAATAAATAAATAAATAAAGACATCTTTAAAACAAACAAACAAACAAACAAACAAAAAACCTACGGAAAGGTAAGAACCCAGAAAAGAACACCAACAACTGAAGTTTATTTTCCTCGGGTTTATTTTTCCTTTTCAGTAGGAGTTCGTTTTCGATTTTACAAAGCCCAGGCATTTTGCCCAGAAGACAATAGCAAATAGATTGGTTTGCTGCGATGCAGTCAAAGTAAATGGAAATTCAAATGAACAGTTTTTTGTAAAGACTCACAGACCTAATCAGAAGCTTGAATATCCTGTCCACTGGTAACGCAGAGGGAACTGGATTCAAGTGCGTAGCCACAGGCAAGTTTGGGTGAATAGCTCACTGACTTCCTACTTTATAATGGTCAAATATTTGGATGTTATGGAGATAAGTATCAATAAGGTTTTCTACAGTTCTCAAAAAATGATGTTGTGGGCTTTCAGGCCTAAGCAGAAGGATGAAGTAAAAAAGCTCAGAACAAAGCCTGCCATCCTGCTGTCTTCCTCCCTGATGCAAGTCCCGCAGCTTCATCCCAGAGGGTCGCCTGTCGGGAAGGCAGCTGAATGGATAGTTCTGGATTTGTGGTTATTACTCGGTTTAAATATTGTGAATTAAATAATGATGTCATTTTATTACACACTTAAATATGCTCCAATAAATGTAATAGTTTAATTGTGATTGAGTTGCAAGAAGTTTTTACATTTTTTTCATTGTTAGCATATGAGAAAGCAAATTATTCATCTTAATTTCTATGTCTTGAAAAATGGTGACTTATCCTTCTCACAGAAAAGTATTTTGCCTTTTTTTTTTTTTAACTTTTTGATCTTAGAATGTATCAGAGTTTCCTAAGTCCTTGCTCTAGTCAGCTTCCAAAAATTACAGTGCTGCAGGCTCTAAGGGAAGGAAAGGGCTGGCCTGGCCAGTGTGTTCTTGTCAATTTTTTCTAAACCAGTGAATACCGTAAATACCATTTTACAGATATTTCTTTGTTATGATAAAACATACTGATTAAGTTAGGGAAACATTTGTAGTTCTTATCTCCTCTTATAATAATGCCTACTCTGGATATAACATAAATCATTGACTCAACCAACAATGTTAATATATTGAGTTCATACTTTGTGCCCATGCTGTTTATCTAAGAATCACCATATGCACTTCTAAACATTGGTCTCAGCAATGGGAAAGTTTTCTTAATTTACAATTTTTCCAGGATCTAGCATAGTGCCCAGCATGTAATACTCAATGAGTGAAATAAACAAATGAACAAGCCTTAAACAACAAACCAATAGTGAAGTGACTTCATGCTAAGGGATACTCCGTAGGCAATAAAAAAAACCAAAATAGGGGCGCCTGGGTGGCTCAGTGGGTTAAGCCTCTGCCTTCGGCTCGGGTCATGATCTCAGGGTCCTGGGATCGAGCACCGCATCGGGCTCTCTGCTCAGCGGGGAGCCTGCTTCCCCCTCTCTCTCTGCCTGCTTCTCTGCCTACTTGTAATCTCTGTCTGTCAAATAAATAAATAAAATTTTTTAAAAACCACCAAAATAGTCCCATAGTCTCTGACTTTAAATGTGTCCTTCCTGGGGCCCCTGGATGCCACAATTAGTTAAGCATCCCATCCTTGGTTTCAGCTCAGGTCACGCTCCGGGATGTGAGATCGAGCCCAGAGTTGATCTCTGTGCTCAGCACGGAATCTGCTTAAACCTCTCTTTCCCCCTCCCTCTGCCCCTCCTGCTTTTGTGCATGCTCTCTTGCTCTCTCGCTTTCTGAAATAAATCTTTAAGGATTTTTTTTCTTTTAATTTATTGGACAGACAGATCGCAAGTAGGCAGAGAGGCAGGCAGAGAGAGGGGAGGAAGCAGGCTCCTCATCTAGTAGAGAGCCCAATGTGGGACTCTATCCCAGGACCCTGGGATCACGACCTGGGCCGAAGGCAGAGGCTTCAACTCACTGAGCCACCCAGGCACTCTGAAATAAACAAATCTTTAAAAAAAGAAAAGAAAACGGTCCTTGTTAGTGACAAATATAAGCAGTGAAGGGAACAGAGGGAAAATACAACACACACACACACACACACACCATTTTTGTGAAATAAACACCACTCCTATGAAAAAATCTAGGACCAAACTACATTACCTCTTGCCAGGGAGGTATCGAAGGGCAGAGTGTGAAGGAGAAACTTGTATTTTTGGATTACTTTTCAATAAACCTCTATTTTGGGAATTAAAAACAGCAACACAAGCAATGTTAAAACTTGAGAAGACAGTAATATAAGTCCATGACAGAGGGTTGATGCCTCATTGCAGAGACAGTAACACCCAGAACAATTAGAGAATAAGGCTGTTCACCTTCTGGATTTGGAATTTTTTTTTAAAAAAAGATTTTATTTATTTATTTATTTATTTGACAGAGAGAGAGAGATCACAAATAGGCAGAGAGGCAGGCAGAGAGAGAGAGGGAAGCAGGTCCCCTGCTGAGCAGTGAACCTGATGTGGGACTCGATCCCAGAGTGAGCTGAAGACAGAGGCTTAACCCACTGAGCCACCCAGGTGCCCTGGATTTGGAATTTAGATACTCACTTTGTGCCAGGCCCATCCAAGGGCCAAACACCTACCATTTATTGAGTACTTACTGTATGTCAGGGACTATGCAAATTGCTTTAGCTGTATTATCTCATTTAATCCTTTAAGAAATGACCTGAGGTAGGTGTTCAAAATGCCTTCATCTTCATAAGAGGTAACCAAAGATAAGAAAGATTATCATTGTGCTGAGATCACACCCAAGTAAGTGGTATCACTAGGACATAAACCAATACTTTGGCTTCAAAATGCATACTTTGTTTTTAGATTTTTATTTATTTGAGAGAATGGGAGAGAGCCCATGTGTGAGCAAGAGCACATGTGTGTAGGAGCAGGGAAAGGGGCCGAGGGAGAAGGAGAGGAAGAAGCAGACTCCCCAATGGGCGCAAAGCCCGATGTGGGGCTCCATCCCAGAATCCCAAGATCATGACCTGAGCAGAAGGCATAACTGACTGAGCCACCCAGGTGCCCTGAAAATATACACTTTTTAACTACTATTCCTTAAACTGCACCTACACAGATATAACTCTGATTTAACAACACTGACTTTTCTTTAGTTTTTAAAACATATTTATTTTAAATGTTAACAATAAGGTACTGTTACCATATTATAAAGCAATTGAAAAATGAGAAAACATAACCACTGTTAACATTTTGGTGTCCCTTCCTTAAACTTCTATTGTTTAAGATAATCCCAATGACATCGTACAGAGGATTCTTTTTCGGATTTTTTAAAAATTCAGCACTATGTCATGTATTCTTTCCTCACAATGATCATATTAGTATCTCTATCGTAGGCCCCCCAAATGTATGTGCTTGTGCAGGTATGTGTTTGTATTGAACTTCGTCTCAATCTGGTAGTCTGTTAATTTGGGAGTTCCTGATAATATCTTTGCATTTTTCTATTCATGAAAAGTCTTGGACTCTCTTTTTTCTATTAGTACTACTATAACTTGTGTGCCAATGTTCTACATTAAATAAAAATGTTTTGCGTTTTCAGAAACATGAAAGGTACCGTGCACCACGTTTAAGATCAGTATCCATCTACCTCTGACCTGAAGGAAGACAGGGAGGTGGAGGGAGGGCAGCTACAAGCTTTGCAGCAGTCCAGGTGCGGAATGTGACTGCATGAGGAGATGGGAATGCAGGACGTGGACTGGATTTGAGGTGTAATGAACAGCATTTGCAGATTGATCAGCTTCAGAGATAGAGCCCCCAACGACTCGGACTCCTGTTTGTTTGCTTAAGCACTTGGGTGGATGGGGGTGCCCTTTACCAAGACAAGGGACACCAAGATAGGAACAGGTTTGTGAAGACAGAGACTGAATTTTAAAAAGGAGTTTGAGATGTGGTTTGTATAAATAGAGTTGTCAAGTGGGCTGCTGACGTTAGTCTGGAACTCAGAAAAGAGGCATGACCTGGAGATACAAATTTTAGGCTACTCAGCATGTGGATAATAAGGAAGCCACAGGAAAAATTGAGATGGCCTGGAAGCAGCATCCAGAGTAGGAAGAGAAGAGGTCCAAGAGAAGCCAAATATTACAACACTGGTAAAGGAGAACACTGCAAGAGGGACCTAAAAATACATAGGAAGAAAACTAGGGGATGTAATGTTAAGGAAACTGAGGAAAAGGCTATTTGAGAAAGATGGAATGGCCATCTACATTAAATGCTCCTGAGTGAGCAGGTAAAATAAAGACTGAAAAGGTCCCTGGTACTGCTGACATGGAGGTCACCCCTTAACCAGGGTGGGAGTGGGGGTGGGTTTTGCAAGGTGGAATGGAATCTGATTGAGTGGGAATGAGAGAGAGCTGGAGCTCATAGGGGGCCAGCTGGGGTTGAAGCTGACCTGGCTTTCTGGAGAGGAGAAGGAACAGCTCCTCTCCTACAGGAGGGAAAAGGGAGAGAAAAAGAAGCATGGGAATCATGTTTGTAGACACATCTAGGAAGTTGCAATCCTTGCCCTCCATGCGTCTTCTCTGTGAGTTCAGAGGTATGTATGAGCTTTCAATTGTTGCTGTAACAAATCACAGGTTTAGGAGCTTGAAACAACACAAAGGATTAGCCCCTGATTCTGCAGGTCAGTAGCCCTCCAGACTCTGCTGGTTTCTCAGCTCTGGGTTTCCAGAGGACTGCAATCAAGGTGTTGACCAGCTGGGTTCTTATCAGTAGGCTCTGGCTAGCTTCCAAACGTGTTCCAGCTGTAAGCAGACTCTAGTTCCTCCATCTAGTTGCAGAAGCAAGGTCTCTGCTGCCCTGCTGCTTGACAGGAGGGGCCCACCTTGGCAGCCAGAGGCATCTGTCCCAGAGCCAGCAACAGAGTGCTGAGTCCTTCTCACACTTGGAATCCTTCTGATTTCTCCCTCTGCTACATCTCTTCACCTCAGCTAGGGAAAGTTTACTGTTTTTAAAGGACTCCTGTGACTAAATTGGGCCCACCTGGATAATACTACATACTCTTTCTATAGTAAAGCCCATAATCCTAATTATACTTACAAAGTCCCTTTTGTCATGTGATGTTACATATTCACAGGTTCCAGGAATTAGGGTGTGGACATCTTTGGGGACCCATTCTGCTGACCACAAGGTGACATCTCAACTGAAAATAAGGAAGTGGGAGCAGTGGGTGGTTTTAGAAAGAATGAAAACAGTTTGAAGTAGCCACACTGGAGAGTAAGAACATTTACCAACTAGAAAAACATACATTTGGCAGATGGAATGAAGACTGAAGTCAGGGCCATGGAGGGTAAAGCGTGTCCTTCTCTAATAGCAGGCACAGGCACAGAGAATGGGGCCGGTAGATGGGAGGGAGGGAGTCTCTCATAGTGTCAATGAAGCAATGGGTTAGGGAATAAAAGATGGTCAGGGAGAGAAGCAGAAAGAGGAGGGGGATGATGGATAAGGGAAAAGTAAAAGGATCAGTAGCCTAGAGATCCTGGAGACACCGCAGAGATGGGAACCGAGGGTAAGAGAGGGAAGAATTTGGAAGCACAGAGGATTGGGTGGTGAGATTTACGAACTGCTTCTCTGAGCGGTTTGGGCAACGGCAGGGCCTGAAATGTGGCTGTGAGTGGGTGGATGGGGTGGAGGGAAGGAGAAGAAAAAGAGTTCCGAGAGCTAGAAGACCAAGTCTCAGGGAAGACGAAGTTACCCAGAAGGAGGGCCAGACAAGGGGGAGAAAAGACAGCTGTGAATCAGGTGCCAAACAATTAATGATGAGTTGGAATAAGGAAAGGAAGAAGATAATATGGAAGATGGGAATGCCTCAAAGAAGCAGGGCATTTCATGAAAGCCTGGCATCATCTCAGTCCAGAAGTATCTCTAGAAATTAAAGAGACACAGACTCGACTTTTCAAATCCAAGATACATAGAGTGTGAGGAGATCACTGGATATTCTTGACAGGCTGCAGAGAAAGCCTGTCCCAAGACTGAAGTTAAGGCCGAAAAATATAAGGAAAACTTAGAGACACAACTGAACAGATAGGAGAATTCGTGATTATAAAGCAGGAATTTCCAAAGTTATAGGAGAAGGGTTTAGGGAGCCATGGGTAGAGTCAGGGAGATCAGGGGAAATAAATCACAGAGTATTACAGAAATAAGTATATGGAACTATGTACGTAGATGGAATAGGTAGGTAAGTGGGGCGGGAGGAGGTTTTCTCTCTAAACTCACCCTCCACCCTTTCTGGAGCTGACATCTTGGACCTTTTCTTAAATCCAGGGCAGTAAAAGGTAGTCTTGTGTAATTTAACTAAAAGGAGACATACTTATTTAGGGTAATAGAGTTCAGAAGATAATATGAGATTAATCTCCATGCAAATGGTCTCATTTCATATTGGTTGTCCATTCAGAGGCCAAACTACTAGGAGGATCTCTGCTCCTCTCCGCTTCCTCCCTTAGGATCCAAAATACACTAACTGGCCCCTAACCACCTGCACTTAGACATACTTGACAAGGAATGACAAATCATGACAATGTTTTGGGAATAGGCAGGAGAAAAAGGGCTTAAAGTTCTGAGCAGCTCTTCTTGGGGAAGAGACAGAGATCCAGTAGGGATGGAGGTTGGGGGTCGGTGGGTGTGGGGATGCTTTACTGCTCAAGATAGGAAGTAGGTAGTACACAGCTGTGGATGGAGAGGGAGTGGGAAGGGAATCAACTGACTGGACTGAACAGTATCGAGTCCTCTCCCAGTACTACTCAGGAGAATCCAGTTGGTTGAAATATAGTACTTGAACCAGAAGTTAGGGCTGGTCTAACCTCTGGGGTCTGTGCATATGCTTGACTGGCTAATGTGAAGATTGCTTTGTTTTTACTGTATAGCACTTCTACCATAAAGGCGTGAGTGTTGGGACCGCAAGGGAAAGGACAGAGATAGTTCTGAGACTCTTGGTGGGTAGTGGGAACAAGTGCTTTAAAAAACTCAGCTGCAGGGGCACCTGGGTGGCTCAGTGGGTTAAAGCCTCTGCCTTCGGCTCAGGTCATGATCCTAGGATCCTGGGATTGAGCCCCTTATCGGCTCTCTGCTCAGCAGGGAGCCTGCTTCCTCCTCTCTCTCTGCCTGCCTCTATGCCTACTTGTGATCTCTGCCTATCAAATAAATAAATAAAATTTAAAAAAAAAAAACTCAGCAGCAGCAGCACCAAAAAAAAAAAAAAAAAATTAATGACCATGATATGATTCCTAGATAGATTAGCCTGGACCAGCATTGCCTGAACTTGCCAGTTTCCTAAGAATCATCATCATGTGAAGCTCACCCTTGACTTTTGCATCTTCAGGGGGAGGGATTCCAGGCACCATTTTAAGTCAGTGCCTGAAATGGTTCTTTTTCTTTTTTTTAATATTTTATTTATTGGGGCATCTGGATGGTTCAGATCATGATCCCAGGGTCCTGGAATCGAGCCCCGCATTGGTCTCCCTGCTCAGCGGAAAGCCTCTTTCTCCCTCTCCCACTCCCCCTGCTTGTGTTCCCACTCTTGCTGTGTCTCTGTCAATTAAAAAAAAAAATCTTTAAAAAAAAAAGATTTTATTTATTTATTTGAGAGAGAGAGTGAGCAAGAGAGAGAGAGAGGGAAAACACAATTCGGGGTTGTGGGGGAGGGAGAAGGAGAGGGAGAAGCAAATCTCTCAAAGATGCAGGGCTCAATCCCAGGACCCTGGGATCATGACCTGAGCCAAGGGCAGACACTTAACTGACTGAGCCACCCAGGCACCCCACCTGAGATGATTCTAATGTAGAAAAAAAAAAATTGGACAATTCCAGCCCAAGGCAATGATTCTCTACGTTTTTCCCTATATTGTTTAGCAAACTGCACTCTTCCTAAAGAAATACTAGCCAGAGTTCTTGATCTGGGATCATGCCAACTTGGAAGGGGCTATCAGAATCACAAGGCAGTCTGGAGTTAGGTAAGAAGGAGTGGGGAAGGGAGGTGGAGGGGGCTTCAGCTTTAACCAGCTTCACCAGGGACACTGAGGCTCCTTTTCGATAGGGAAGGTCATCCCTCACCACTCTACTGCCAACCTCCTTCTCTGTGTGAGTCATGGGTCCAGACTAGTCTGTAGGAAGAGAATTTACTAACAAGCTTAATAGATAAATTCTAATGTTTGGAGTGTTCTGTGACTCTGATTCTTGTGAATCAGTTTCCAGCAAAGTTGAATTTTAAGCCATCCAGACTAAAGACCAGACTTCACAGGCTGGTGCCCACACCAGGAAAGTGACCCCTTGGAGGACACATCTGGCAGCCTGCTCACCTCCCAGGGCACACAAACTCTCTCCATTGGCTGCCTCTCCAATTGTTCCTCCTGATTCTATTCCAGTTAGAATGTGTACACATACAACCTCCTCCATGCGCTTTATTAGGGCACTGTATGGGATTGTATCACCTTACCCCAACTTGCCCTTTTTAAAAGGAATTGCAAATTAGACTTGCAATTGAAAATTAAAACAGGCTTTTTTTTTTTATTTTCCTGATTTAAAACGTGAAGGAGGATGATGTTGCTGGAGGACTTTATGCCGATCTGACATTCTAGCTGTTAGTTCAAACCAAAACGTCTAATGTGCAAGTACAAAGTCCACCTGTTTATACAAGCCCTTGCTTGTATAAGGGAGGTATTCACTGTGAAGGGAGGTAATCACTGTGTAGTGTTGTGCTTTCTATGTGGAAGTATCCAGCCAATGACCTTAATTATGTAATAAATCCTGGATCAATCATACCTATATCATATACAAGTTCCTAGTAACTAAATATAGTCAGGAATAAGGAGACATGGAAGGTGAATAATAACAGAGGAAAATCTTTGATTTCCCAGATTTTCAATTCTTCCGATCTTTGGCATGTTTTTAGGTAGTGGCTAGTAAAGATTATATTATATGTACAATTTGTAATTTTGACGTGAAATAACACCTGCTTTTACACTAATGTTGGCACTGAAAAGAAGCCAGGATACTTTCATATATCATTAAGTCATTTATTATATCTTTGCAACATCCTCTTAAAATATGATGGCTCCTTAGTCTGCATTCAATATTTAATATGAATGCTTTAAGATTCAGAAGAAAGTGATTGCCTATAATTTTTAAAAACATTTTCTATTTTTTTGTGTTTTAATTTTTTTAAAAGATTTAATTTATTTATTTCACAGAGAGAGACACAGCAAGAGAGGGAACACAAGCAGGGGGACTGGGAGAGGGAGAAGCAGGCTTCCTGCCCAGCAGGGAGCCCAATGCAGGGTTCAATCCCAGGACCCTGGGATCATGACCTGAGTGAAGGCAGACACTTAAGGATGGGGCCACCCAGACGTGTGTTTTTTAAAATCCACTGTTTTCTGTTTAACTTCTTAACATTATATCACTTAGTCCCACTCCTAACCTGGCATTCTTCATTCTCCTCTCTCCCCTGCCCTTGCCTTTTCTTAGCTAATTTTCATAAATTAACCTTGTCCTTCTTTTAACCATCTGTTCCTTGGTCTGGCTTCATTTACATATTTACTTTTCTGCTGATTAAATCTGAAGGAAAAAAATTATCTTTTATATATATTCTAGGTTTCTCCACCTAGCAAACTGCTGCTGATCAATAAATACATTTGATTTATTGTACTTTTCATCTGTTTTGACTCCCTCTGTCCCATCAACATTTATCAAGTACCTACTGCATGCTGAGTTTTATAAGGGAGACCAAAGGTATAGCATATATCCCTGGTTTCAAAGTGTACTCAATACAGGACACCCAGGTGACTCAGTAGGTTAAGGGTCAGACTCTTGATTTCAGATCAGGTCACGATCTCAGGGTGGTGAAATCTAGCCCCTTATCAGACCCCATGCTATCTGCTGGTCGGCTGGAGATTATCTTTCTCTGCCCTCTCCCACCATCCCATGTGTGTTTGTTCTTTAAATAAACCAATCAATAATCTATCTATCCTCAGAGTTGGGAAAATAAGATGAACATATTATAGTTGGGAAAATAAGATGAACACATTAGAATTACATTTATCAGAATGGGATCATATTTCACCCAGAAGTAATTTAAAACTTAGTGTATTTATTTCACATTTATTTTCAAAAGGTTTTCACCCCAACTCACGGACCACATGACAATCTGCTTAGAGCCCACTTTAATTGTGTCTACCAGTGCCAACCACTTCTGGCTTCCCCTTCCCCTTCATTTCTAGGATAACACCCTTAGCCACATACTAGTTAATTTAAGTGGTATATAACTAAATTAATAGAAAAGGCTAAGAGGAAAACATAGAATAATAGTAATTATATTCACCAAAATGCTGCACCATAGGCATGTACTCAATATAGTCAGGGTCTTGGCAGGACAAAGTTGTCAGACTCAAAGAGATTAAGTGAAAAAGAGTTTAACAAAGGGACTCTGTATAAAGGAAGTAGCCGTAGAGGCCAGTACAAAAAGGAAACAAGAAATGATGACCAGAAGTCAGGATCACCTCTGGGCCTAGGGAAAGACGTCTGCAGCACCAGTAAGAGCTAGCACCATGAGAAGGGGCTGCTAGACAGAAGCTGTGGCCTTAGGGGAGGAATGTAGCCATTCAGACTGCCCAGAGTCAGGTGAACAGTGATCCTGACCTCTCCCTTCTCTGCCCGCAGATTTCCTTCTGGTAACTGACCCAGAGGGAGGAAGGCCACATGGTGCAGTCAGTAAAGTTCAGGGTCCAGGGTTATAGAAGGGTGAGAATGGATCTGGAAGGGCAAATGGAGAAGAACCACCATGGCTCCTTCCAGAGTTTTGGGAGTCCATGAAAGGCCTGTTTATGGTAAGGTATTTCTAAATGCTGTGAGCTCCATCCAGATCCTCCACTGGGAGACATAGTAGGGCAAATTTAAAAGACCAATGACAGGACGCCTGGGTGGCACAGTTGGTGAAGTATCTGCCTTTGGCTCAGGTCATGATCCCAGGGTCCTGGAATCAAGTCCCACATCAGGCTTCCTGCTCAGCAGGGAGTCTGCTTCTCCCTTGGTCTGCTGCTCTCCTGACTTGTGCTTTCTCTCTCTCTGACAAATAAATAAAATATTAAAAAAAAAAAAAAACCCAAGATCAATGACCTCAGAGTTTAGCTTAACCAGTCACTCTCCCAAACCCCTCCCTTATACCAACTACTATACAGATTAAATGTAGCCCAAGTTGTTAACATTGTATCTGCTGTTACTGAGGTGGGAAAATGCTCTTTGGTCAGGCTTGACCTTATCTTTATACAAGGGCCAATTAGGAGAAAAAGAAGCCATCGTGAAGGTAAGGTGAGCAGTTATGCAGGTGTGCCCTGGATAATCCCAAGTTAAACCACACATGCAACAAAAACCATTCTAAGTTGTGTAATTCAAAGAGTCCCTAAATATCCTTTCCTCTGAAATTTGCAGATAACCCATACTCAGGATCTTAATTAATTAGAATCAATCATGGAAACATTCTAAGGGGTACAATGTCACACAAAAGGATTCTTGAGTGGCACGATTTGCCAACTGCTTAGTCAATTAAGATTCTGGGGCCCTAAAAAAAAAAAAAAGACTCTGGGGCCGTTTGCCTGTAGCAAATGACCTTCTCTTGGCTATGTAATCTGACCACAGATTCCCAGGCATTGTCTGTTGATAGCAGAGTTCTCTGAAACAACTGGGCTTTCATCAAGAAGACGGTGAAAGGAAAGCAGCCTGCTCTTCCCATCTCCGCCTACTTCCTGGCCTCCAGTTCCACATCATCTGGACCAAACTGTAGTCATTTTAAATACAGAATCATCATGATCAATACTCTCTGCTATAGAGCTGGTGAGGATAGGGAAGCAAGTATCGCATTCGTCAGTGAGGTCACGGGTCCCCTTCGCCAGAGCAAAGCAGAGCTTTCCACCTGGAGCGTACAACTGTAGTATTTTCTTTGTTAAAGAAGAGACTGAGTTAATGGCTGAGGGGAAGAGAGGTAGGACCTCGACAGAGGGTTTTCAAAGAGAGATAAATATTTGAGGTAGCTGCTTTCAGAAAAGAGAAAGGAAGCTGGCAAAAAATAAGTAAAAATTTGCCAATGTTGAGAGCCAGGCTGAGGAAGGAGCTCATAAATATATCATGAAGCGAATCCGCAGAATGATATCTTTAACACAACTGTGCCAGGACACCTGGGTGCCTGAGGAGAGGCCATTAGATGGTTTTATTGAGGACCAGCAGTTGGAAGAGCATGTTTAGTAGGGTAAACTGGTGAGAGTATTAGGGCAGCAGGTAGTAATAGGGCAGCAGGTAGTAAGAGGAGGGACAGAATTTGAACCTCTCAGAATAGGGGCCCTGCCTTATTTTCTCGGTCCTTGCTGTATCTCTGGTACCTGGAGCAGAGGTCTCTAACCTCATCTGTGGATTAGAATCTCTGGGAGAGCTTTAGAAATCCCTGATGCCTAAATGGCACCACAAACCACTTAAACTGGAATCTCTGGGTGGGTCCCAGGCAGCGTATTTTATAAAGGTCTCTGAATGAGTCAGTGTACAGGCAAGTATGAGAACAACTGGTCTAGAACAGTATCTAACAAAGCAAAAACTTAATACATTTAGTTCAGTGAATGAAGTAATGGAATTAGGGGCTAAGACTAGGAAAATGGATAAATACTGAAGTCTCTGTGAACTTGAAGTGCAGGGTTGAGGCCACTGCTCTCAGAGGGAGAGAGAGGGATTGCAAATTTATCATCTTGGAATGGACATAGTTGCAAGAGATACGATTTAACAATGTTGGCCAAGGGGATTTTGCGTGGGTACCACAGAGTGACGCTTGCTACTGTAACAGCAGTTAAAGATCTGAAGTTAAGGTATTGGAAGGTTTGTGGAGTTAATAATAATAATAAGCTGCACAGGGGATTGCCAGAGAGGAGGGGAGGAAGACTTGATGGTCATTGCTCTCAGGTTGGATGGACATTGACCTCAAGTGAACTGGTTCTGACCTAGGCTTCCTTCGGTTAACTTAATGACACCCAAATTCCTGTTTTTCAGCAAATTCCTCAGGCCCTCTGAGTCTGAGATCACCTTTGCTTCCCTGGGACTGTATCCATCTGACACTAAGACAAACATACTAAAGACTTATTGGGAATTACTTCATTCGTTTTCCTACTTTCAAAAAAAGTATCAGGCAAAGGCACTGAAGGCTGGTGATGCAATCGTAAAAAGTGGGAAAGGCTGCCTAAATCCACTTCCTTCGCCTACTAATTTTGCCTGAGGCTATTGTGACCCAGGTTTCTATTGAACAAAGATGGCACCAGAAACCAAACCCATAAAACTCTCTTCCACAATGGTTTAGGAAAGAAATACGAGGCCAATAACGTCTAAAATGTCAAGTCTTCTTATTTGCATAAGACATATATTGCTTACTTATCTTATCACAACCCAGGACTTCTGTATTGGATTATGCCGGGTCACATTGAACTCTCATTGGGAATAAAACGACTGGGGTGGGTTGGGTTCCCAGGAAAAAACTAGATACACCCTCCCCATTGCCCAACACCCAAGTTGTTTCCAACGAACTATTTTTAAGTAGTTGGATAAAGTATGGTCAGGTGGTGAAGAAGTTGGTAACTCATTATTTTATTTCACGAAGAAGTACTTGTACTTCTCCTCCCAGTGAGGTAAACATTAACTTTCTAGATGGAAAGCTGCAGTCCTAGTCATCTCTGCAGCACTCCCGTCACATGACATGTCTGGGGGCAGCTCCAGATGGCAGCACACAAAACAAATGGTATGAGCCTCAAGCAGTATTTGATTAAGAATTGTTCTCAGGGTGCCCTGGTGGCTCAGTGGGTTAAGCCTCTGCCTTTGGCTCAGGTCATGATCTCAGGGTCCTGGGATCGAGCCCTGCTCTGGGCTCTCTGCTCAGCAGGGAGCCTGCTTCCTCCTCTCTCTCTGCCTACTTGTGATCTCTCTCTGTCAAATAAATAAATACAGTCTTTAAAAAGGAAGGAAAAAAAAGAATTGCTCTCTTTATGGGAGATAATCAGCACTCAAACCGGCAAACTTGCTGGTGAACTCTCAGGAGCATGCTGCCCTGGTGGGATGTTTTGGGAAGTTGCAGGAGAACCAAAAATACCCCTCTTACCTACCCCTAGGTAAGAGGAGGTAAGCCAAATGAATGGTCACAGGAGACTCTCTATTCCGGGGAGGGGAGTGAATAGAGGACTTCAAACCGAGGCGGCAAAGTGCTCACGAAAGTGGCAGGATTAAGGAAGGAAGCATACTAAATCTCTCTATCCCTTTGTCCTTCTCCTGTCCCAGGGCACCCCTTTCCATTTCTCACTTAGAACCTACAACAGGCAGCTGCTTTCAAAGAATTTCCTGCCTCTGCAGGTGGCCCTCGCATTCCATGTCCCTTTCTTGCGGCAGTCAGGCTCTTTTTAAAAGGCGGTTCTGGTTTTATCACTCCCCTACTTGAGCCCATTACATGTCACCCATCTCTGACAATGGCTGAAAAGGCCCACTAGAGCTTGATTTCTGCTTACCACTCCAGTTTTAAAGCTTGCCACTACCCACTCTCATTCTTCGCTCTCGGAACCTTCCAGTTTGCTTAACCCAGTGGCTTCACCTCTCTGGAAACAGTGTCTTCCACTTCTTTTTCTGGCTAACTCATTCTTACTTACCAAGACTCAATTTAGATATCCTAGTGGGTGCCGGTGTGGCACCCTAAACTTCCCTGCCAGGAGTTATTACAGCCCTTTGGCTGTTAAAATTATCTGTCTTTCTTGCTGGCCAGTATTAGCACACACTGACTATTTAATATTCGGGCCATACCCTATCAAGCATTTCCTTAGTGTATCTCCTGTGATTCCCACAACAATCCTGTGAGAGAGGCACTTGATTACAAATCACTAAGCAGTGGCTTATGTGAAGTCATTTGCTTAAGTCCTATAGCTAGAAACTTCCACAGAGCAAGATGTTGGTCTTGCCTATCATTTGATCCCTAGCATCAAATGTATATCAAGCCTTTAGTAACTAGCACTTACGTTGCCTTTAGAATGTACTGGGCATGTCACAATTTTGTATATCAATAGCATGAGGAACCTGAGGGATAAAAGTTAAATGATGTGCCCATGGTCACAGAGCTCAGCAGCCAGGCTAGGATTTAAACCTAAGCAGCTGGCTTCAGAATCACTACACTCTTAACCACTGCTGTATTTTTCCTTTGCATGAGCAGAAATATTAAGCAAATGAATTAAAGAGTCAATAAACCCAAGCAAATTGAGGCCTCCATTTACTAAGGTAATTCATTAGTCTTAGGATTGCTCCCATGAAGTCCTTTACAGCACCAACAACAGAGGGGTGAATGCACAGTTCCTATAAAATGAAAATACGTCTAAAAGAAAATTCTTTTTAACTGGCAGCATCCTGGGTTACTGAGTAGTAAGCAGCGATTTAAAAAAAAAATCAACTAAAGTTTCCTTCTTCTTCTTCTTTTTTTTTTTTTTCACTGAAATATGTACTCAAATGACATTCTCTAGAGAAAATGGGGAGAGAAATCCAATGGAATTATGGTGAGAAGTGGAAGTCAACCAACTATACTGGAAGAGAACTGCTGTGGTCCAGGGAGGGGGAAAAAAAAAAGAATGGAAAAATCCTTGCAGTTCCTAACAAGGCAAAAAGTTTAGTTTGGCCTTGTCAAGTACAAATAGAACTTGGGTGGCAGAGAGAAAAAAAGCAAAGGAATGCTTTCCTAGTTGTGTTTTTCTCCCTTCCCCAAATGGAAAATTTTATTGGTGTTTCTTCTGATTTCTGCATTGTTTTGGTGGTTTCTCCCAGAGTGAATTGTTTTAAATGACCATCTCAGCATCTTTTCCTTCTTCTTTATAAAATAGAAGAAATTTAAATTAATGGGAAATATTTTTCTTTAGGATAATGACTTGGAGCCTATGAAGGCAAGAGTGAGAGGGCCCCTCCCCTAATCATCAAAGGATATGTCCCAGTGGTGTTGGTGGCTTCCACATAGGAGACCCTTAGTAATTGTCATGAATTTGATGCCAGGACCTTATTTGACTTGGTTGCTCTCTCTCTCTCTTTTTTTTTTTTTTTTTAGAGACAAGAGACAATGGTTGTTGACTAGGAATCTTGGCCTGCAGGTGGAAAGGAGTTCAGAGATGAGGGTAGGATTTGTGGGTATGTGAGAGATATAAAATAGGCAGTTGGAGAGGTGAGTCTGTAGACCAGAGGAGAGATGAAGTCTGGAAATATCCATGTAGGGTGGAGAATAGTTAAACCAACGAGAATCTGAAGAAATTACCTAAGGGCAAGTCATGACTAGGAAAGAGAGGTTCCAGTATAAACACCTGGGAAACTCCAACATTATGTCCTCAAGTAGAGATGGAAGATGGAGAAACCAATAAAGGAGGTGGGTGATTAGAAGCAGCAATGTGGGAGAAAACCAGCAGATGTCTGGAGAGGAGTGCTACATGAAGGAGACAGGGACCAACAGAGTCCTCTCCTACTGGGTAGCTTGGTAAGAGACATTTAAGAGCCTCTACCACACTGGCAATCACAGATATTTGCCATCCTTGGTAAGGACAGTTTCCGGGGAGATGGAAGCTAAGGTGGAGTTCACCAGAGGGCTTGAGGATATGAGATGGACTGTATCTTAATACATTTCCACCAAGTAAGAAAAGAGGAACAACAACAGAAAATAAACCGCGAGGTCAAAACTAACGGGAAAGGAGAAAACAGCAGGTAAGGCACTGTCGATACATTTTTGGAAGATGGAAAGCATACGAAGCAGAAGCTGACTTGACTCAGTAGGGCACGTGGGATATACGCTTAGGTAGCTGGGGGCAGGGACAGGGTTGGGGAATTTTGAGGAGAAACAAATCAGTTTGCTCTGTAGAGCTCTTTAGATGTTCTGCGCTTGGATCTGGCAGGTACTTCAGAAGGTGGAGGTGAGTGCCTGGATGAAAACAGAGATGCTGGTTGAAAGCTTTTATACAATGATGAAGCTCACTGATCCCTTTTCTTAGATGATCCAGCCAGCTGACTACATTCCCACGTGCCCCCAGCCTGCCCAGGGAGTTTTATTCTCTGGAGAAAATGGATTAGGGAGACACTCTTGACTTCAGGACATCTAGTCCAGTGAAAGAACAGGACACGGCGTGGAGTTGTAGGCATGCAGACAGAATGAAGATGTTCATGCTACATTCCCAGAATTCTGTCAACAGACTGGAAAGCAGATTGGAGGATTCTTCTCTGGAGAACCTAAATTAACCCTAAGAAAAGACTGACAAAGACTGATATTTTCAGATTCATCTGGTGAGAAGCTGCTGTCTTAGTCCCCTCAGACCACTATACCCAAATGCCATAGACTGGGTGGCTTAAACTTGTATTCATTTCTCTCAGTTTTGGAAGCTGGGAAATCTGGTGAGAGCTCTCTTCCTGGCTTGCAGACAGCTAGTTGTATCCTCACATGGTGGAGAGGATTTCTTTCTCTTCCTCTTCTTATAAGGCCACCAGGCTTATTCACTTAGAACACCACCCTTACCACCTCACTTAACCTTAATTACCTCCTAAAAGCTCTATCTCCAAATATAGACACCTTGGAGGTTAGAGCTTCAACATGAATCCAGTGGGGCATAGAATTCAGTCTACTGCAGTAAGTAATACATAAATGTCAATAGTGAGTCTTTTAATACATTTTAGGATCTATTATCATGGTGGGATGATCACGATCAATGCAAGGGGATCCAACAGAAGAGAAGAGTGAAGAGGTTGTGATGCCCCAAGCGGTTGGCTCAGTTGATTAACTGCTTTAACTCAGAATGATCTCAGGGTCCTGGGATTGAGCCCATGTCGCTTCTCCCTCTACCCCTCACTCCATTCATGTTCACTCTCTCTTGCTCTCTCTCAAATAAATAAATATACAAAATCTTTTTTCTTTAAAAAAAAAAAAGACTTTTAGTACTAGCCGGATATTTAAAAGTTGTGTGTATATACTGTAACTCTGTAAAATACATGAAACGAAAGGAGAGGAAAGGGGATGGGAAGTGTGGAAAGCTCTTTTAGGAAGCTTTGCCCCCAAAGGCGAACAAAGGTATGTATACAGCAGCTCCAGTATTCAAGGGTGGACTTAAACATTTTTTAGAAATTAGAGTAATAATACTTAGTTAACAAATCAAATAGTGCAGAGTTTATAATGAAAAGCAAAATTTCCTGCCCCACCCTTCTAAGATCATAGCTGTCTGTTCACTTATTTTTTTTTTTAAGATTTTATTTATTTATTTGTCAGAGAGAGAGCGAGCGAGAGCGAGCACAGACAGACAGAGTGGAAGGCAGTCAGAGGGAGAAGCAGGCTCCCTGCGGAGCAAGGAGCCCAATATGGGACTCGACGCTGGGATCATGACCTGAGCCGAAGGCAGCTGCTTAACCAACTGAGCCACCCAGGCGTCCTGTCTGTTCACTTATAGAAATTGAAACATTTAGGGGCGCCTGGGTGGCTCAGTGGTTAAGCCGCTGCCTTTGGCTCAGGTCATGATCTCAGGGTCCTGGGATCGAGACCCGCATCGGGCTCTCTGCTCAGCAGGGAGCCTGCTTCCTCCTCTCTCTCTCTCTGCCTGCCTCTCTGCCTACTTGTGATTTCTCTCTGTCAAATAAATAAATAAAATCTTAAAAAAAAAAAGAAATTGAAACATTTAACATTCTCTTTCAGTGAAGTTCGGGTGTACATTCTCCCACCCTGGAAGAGGAAGGCGCACATAGGATATCCACAAAGGGAGAGGAGGGTCTCACTAGCCTGGGAGCCACGGCTGGGCACAGTCGCTTTGCCCAGGTTTTACCACCGGAGCTGGGTGCCCCTTCAGAGGGCGGGACGCTCCGAGGGGAAGGAAGGAAGCAATCAGGACATTTCTGTGATCCCTCAGAATCGGTGTCCTCATTAGGAAGAAGCCTATTCCAAGAGGAAGGAAAAACCAGTTCCGTGTGTTGCATAGCTTCAAGCCGTTGTTGCACAGTTTCAAATGAATTCCAGAGGGGAAAGGAAAAAGAGGGATTTCGAATCTCTGTCCTTCTTGAGAAAAAAGGCGAGGAGTGGCTCACAAAAGCTTTCTGTTGGTATCACAGACCCTGTGTGGCCATACCCATGAAGAGACACAGAATAGTTCTTGCGGTCACAGCTCTACAAGAGTATTGTACGTAAGGACAGATTTTAGTGCGCTCCAGTCCTTATAGCCATAACAGTATGTTGTAAACACATACTGTTTACCTTCTGGACATTAATGAATTATCGTATTAGTTTAGAAGAACAACCCAAACTACCAAAGATTTCAAAACAAACCTAAAGAGCCCCTAAGGGAAATGACCTCACCGGCCTGCAGATCATTAACTAATGATTTTTAAAGATTACATTTTCAATTATTTGGCATCCTATGCTTCTCCTGTTTCTAGCATATTTAAAAGAATGACAGATCTGCCGAGTTTAATGTAATACAATCCATTATAAAAATTACTGAACTCAAAGGCTATAAGCAGCGCCAAACACAGGTAGGGGCCACTGCCCGGGGATATGAATTCAGTCTGGAGGGAGGTTGTCATAACCAACTTGGGAAGAATCAACCAACTGTTTCCAGAGGGATATTTCAGAGGTACAGCCCAACCGAGACCCAGCTCTCAAGTTTTCCAGGATTCTGTCATACTGACATGTTGGTAGGGGAGTTGAGTCCCTGCCTCTTTTAGCTGTGACACATGGTCACACCAGCCTGGAGGAGGGACACTCTGATGACTTCAGGGACCAGGCAGATAAGTAAAGTGGGATTGATGTTGAGACCCCAGAGTACATGTATTCAATCGAACCTACACTTTTCCGGTAATCCCCCTTATCTCTAGGGCATACCTTCCAAGACCCCAAGTGGCTGCCTGCAAACCCAGATAGCAGCACCGAGCCATATCTACTATATTTTCTCCTATCCATGCATACCTAGATAAAGTTTAATCTATAGACTAGCCACAGTAAGAGATCAACAACAATAATAAAATAGAACAACATACTGAAATCAAAGCTACGTGAATATGGTCTCTCTCTTTTTCAAAGTATCTTTACTTGCCCGTCTCCTGATGATGGGCTGATCTCTTATCTCTTATCCTTATCTCTTATCCTGCATGATAAGAGGAAGGGAGGCAAAAGACATTGTTTGTTGTGACATAGTGTCGGGGGCTGTCAGAAGGAAGAGAATCTCCTTTCAGACCCCTGTTGACTGGGGGTAACTGAAACTGTGAAAAGTAAAACTATGGAGAAGAGGGAGGAAGGCTCTGCATACATGTATACATATACATACAAAACTCACTATGTTGGCCAAACAAGAGTCCTTCTTAGGGGCTGCCAATCTGTGACCCTTGCTCAGCTGAGGGAATGCTACCCCTGTACAAATGCTAGGATCATAACCGACCTCCAGAGTCGCCAGGGTTTCTGACCCTATCCTGGGACAGAACTGATTTAGGCTTAAATATTTAATCCCAAATAACTGCCTATCCTTCAAGTCCTGCGCCAACTCCAGCTTGCCTGTGAAATTATCCCTCTCTCCCTCAGAGATGTAGCCTTACCTTGCTTTGTATCTGTTATAGCAGTCACTGTCCCTTACCGCAATGGCTTGGGTATGTGTCAGTCTCAGCCCTTGAATGGCCCAGCCTTACCTAAAAAGCCATATAACTCTTTGTAGAATTTAAGTGAAGGAACTGCTTAGTATTTTAACTGATATATAGAAATTACAAAAAATCCTGTATCTGTATCCAAACCAGAGTATCTTCCCCAAGTACTCTCTCCATGTTTCCCAAACTAGGGTTCCTCAGAACATTAATCCTGAGAGATGCTTCTTGAAGAGTGCTCTGTGGCCAAACCCATACCCCGATGAAGAGTCATAAAGCACACTGACATTATGAATGCTCTGAGATGATCAGGAGAGACTAAAGAAATGTTTACTTTTTTCATCCAGGGTTTTCTTCATATATTAGACCAAGAGATCCCTTTTTAATAGGATTACTTAATGGCTTGCTCTCAGAATGGAGCCTTTGCTGGGGCAGAGGGGACAGTTTCTGTCCACTGGCTGTTTACCATCCAATCCTCACCATTCATTGTCCTTGGTAAACTACTTGGCTGCTTGTTGCCTAAACTTTATCATCTATAAAATGGGCATAACAATAGAACGGACCCTTATAGGACTGCTGTGAGTATTAAGGGAGTTAATACGCACAAACTATGTGTCTCTGCCTAGATGTGGAATTTAGGTTAGAAAATCAGGCTTCTGGCCTTCAAATTCAACAGCTGAGAAATAAGGTACTTATCTAACTGGTGGCTTTGCTACCAATAAACGCTGTTTAGAGAAGGAAGCGTGTTGATGGGTTTGCTACTATGATCCACCACATCTCTGCCTTACCCACCCCACTTCACTCATTTTGATTCAAGGGTCTCAGTGGGAGGTCAGGAAGAACATGCATTCCTTCTCTGTAGGGGCAGAGTGAACAGGGAAAGTATCTGTCAGTGGTGGATTCGTTGGCTGGGACTGCGGTAACAAAGTATCACAAATGAGCAACAGAGCAACAGAAACTTACATCTTACAGTTCTGGAGGATAGAAGTCTAAAATCAAGGTATTGACCGGACCACAGTCCCTCTGAAACCTCTAGGCAAACAATCCTTCCTTGCTTCTTCCAGTTTCTTGCAACTCCGGATATTCCCTGGCTTATGGCAAAGTAATTTCCACCTCTGCCTTCAACCTCACATGGCATTCTCCCTTTCTCTTCCTGTGCACTTCCCTTAATGTGTGTCTGTCTCTGTGTCTCAATTTCCCCTTTTATGAAGACATCTGTCATGCTGGGTTAGAAACCACACCAAGGCCCTCATTTTAACTAGATTATTTTGGTAATCTAGACCTTATTACCAAATAAGGCCCCATCCTGAGGTGGATGGGTAGGGGTATCTTCTTTATGGGGACAAAATTCAACCCATAACATTCTGAGACCAGGTGTCTAAAATAGAGGAAAAGGGACTGAAGGTAAATTCTGAGACTTCATCACCAATCAGAGACTAATTTCTCCTTGCTTGGGAATCCAGAAGAGAATCTAGAAGTGCTACCAGTGCTTTCTCTCCTTCGAGGGGGGGAATTTATAAAATTTACCCTTATCCCGATGGAAAATGAAGAAGTAGGGAAACGTTCTCCCCACCCCCAAAATGTAGCCCAAGGATAACTTTGGGATTACATAAATCTTTTGGAACTGCTTATGGTCCTACCTTAAAATTTGTTAGTTCCATGTCTCCTGGGGCTCAAGGGTCTATCTGTGTGTACTGAAGAAAACACTGGTTACCTAGACACTGGAAGACTTGAGTATTCCTTGGAGCTGCACATGGGGCCACCTCAATTGGCTCTGCCCTTGGGACCTACGTTCTTTCAGGCCTGATTTTTTTTTTGCAATATCCTCATTGGTCTTAGAAACAACCTTTAGCAACTAATCACAACAATAATAGGTATTTTGATTTTTAATAAAGTTTTGGGGGAGGGGATCGCTATTTAATGAGAAGAAAGTAGAGTTACACATGGGGCAGACAGTGTTTCAAATAGCAATGTATAGAACAAGCCAGGCATTTTGGTCCAGGGAGAGGAGCTGGCGAGTGGCCAATGTTTACAAAATGTTTGACCCATATTGGCTCATTCAATCCTTATGCCCTGTGAAGCCTGATGGTGGGCTGCGGGTTGGGGCAACCTGTCTTCCGAGCTTGCCCTTTTAAGAACTGAGTTATACACCCTCCTCTGCATGAAACAGAGGATATTTGCTTTTATCCTTCTGCTCCAAGAGAGGTTTGTGTCCATTCTTTCACAGTACTTAAGACATTTGGAATTATTCCCTCCCTTGATTGTGAGACCCTCTAGAGCGGGAACTGGTCTACCCTCGTCTAATTTGTTGTCACCAAGCAGGTAAGTTTTCAGTTAAATGAATGAATGATTTTTGGCCAAAGAATCCTTTGGGGATTTTCCTGATCCCCACAGATATTACACTCTTGAAAGTACAATGATTAATGAATTATGATTGCTTCACACCCAGAAACAAAAACTTCCAGGCTAATGATCAGAGAAGAGACATTATGTTGATCATTCTTTGTCATTACTAGAACTTTCCCCACAATTTAAATTAAGAAAGCCCAGTTTCTTCTTGGGTCTCTTTATGGAATTGTCCAGGAACAGGTGCTCAATGCTGGTGCCTTAGTATCTTCAGGCAACCTGCTGAGTGGTCACTTACATGGGCTCTTTCAAGACTCAGTGGGATAAGGTGACTCTCTCAGTGATTGTCAGTAGAGAAACGGGCTAATACGATGCCCCATTCAAACCTGAAGTTCATTTATTTAGTGGATTTTAGAATGAAAGGAGTCGACTGACCCTTGTGTTACAGTCTATTTCTTGTGAAGCACCTGATTTCTGGAGCCCCTATAGCACAGGCTGGGTCTAATCAATTCACAGAAGGAAATTCATATATTAGAAGAAGCTCAAATCAAAATCTGACGGTAACTGACCCTGTGACTAACTTAGGGAAATGGAAGGGGGGAGGAAGCCCTGCCTACTTGCTTATTAAACCCAGCACCCTGGTCCTTCTGTTACTCTAGACAATCTGTTCCTATAGAACGAGGGGAAATAATGTATTCATGGGAAAATAGGTACTGGAGGCTGGTTGGGGGCCAAATGGTAGGAATAGTGGTACAGAATGTGTCTCTTCTGTTTTCTGAACTCAAGAGAGAAAAAAATGGATATGGCTTCTTGGTCTGGTGGTTTCTGACAAGCCTAGATCTTCAAATATTTGTTCAGTAGCTTCTGTTTCTTAATTTAGTCACTTATTTATTAGTGTATTCATTAAATAACTTGAATAACAAACATTATTGTCTACCTACTGTGTGTCAGGCATGTAGCAGCACACTTTGAATATAGAGATGAATGAGACCTATTGCCCATCTTCCACAGTTTAGGGAAGAATGGAACCATGGAAACGGAGTAGACTAGAGAAACACCTTGAAGGCAGGAATACGATTAACTTACTGGGTAACATCAACACATGGCATGGTGGCTGGCACAGAGTAGGCATTCAATAAATGTTTATTGAGCGTCTTAACGAAGGTATTGGTCATCCATTAAGAAAGCAATGATCACCTTTTGGTATTAAATGGCAAAATACATGTAATATAGTCAAGGACTTCAATAAATGCCAAAAAGTGATTTGCATGGTAGTAATTTAATTAGATTCGCCATCCCCCCACATCACCTATACAGTAGACATTCTTTAATATATTGAAGCCTCAACTATGCCACAGTGCTGCTGGGTTCAAACTACTCTTTCAATGATTCATCTTGAGTTAAAAGTCTCAGTGTGGAGTACTCTTCCTTAATACTAGCTAATACTTCATTCAGCGGGGGCTCGACCTGAGCGAAACAACCAGATATAAAAAGGGCATCAATCGTTCTAGTTACCTCTGTGAGAAGAATAGCATGGCACGGGATGACAGTAGCTATGAGGACATTTATAACAGTGCTGTGTTTATATTCTTATTGATTTCTGATAGCACTTTTAAAATAGAAGCCATGAATTATGTATAGCCAAGACCTATTAGGAACTGCAAGGGAGCTACATTTAAAACAAATGGCCCAAGAAATGTACAGTCAGCTGGCTTAGAGGGAGAATTTCTAACAACAATTTATTCGTACCCGCTACTGGTCACGCTCATGGCCTTACCGGCTGCAGAGGAGTGTCTCTGGTGGGCTACAGCTGGAGGTCGGAAACCAGCTGCGGAGAGTGCACATATGACCCAGGGCGGCCAAGCACTGGGAGTTGCTATTACCAGTGGTGGGACGATTTTCCTCACCTCCTTAGATGATTGCTTAGAGAGGGCCACAAAGTCCCCTTCACGAGACTGCGTCCTTTATAACTGAGTAGCAGTCTCTTCATATCATGATATGGACGGAAGAGCATGAGATAGGGCCACACATGGCCAACATCGGGGCCAGTGACACTGCTGGCTTGAACACGCTTCAGCCATGGCTTTCCCCATAGCTGCAGATGGAGGTCTTGAGGCAATGGCTGTCCTACAACCAAGTAGTGGCATGCACATTAAGCTCTCCTAGTCAGAGAACTCTGTGGATAAGGGATTTGACTTGGCACTTCTAGGAAGAGGTCTCTTTGGAGTTTAGGCTCAATGACATGTGACAGTGGGATTTGAGGCATTGCAAAGATAACATTCCTTAGCTTCCCTTATCATGCGAAGACATGCAAACAGCTGCTGGAAGGGCTTGGATGTCTTCCAACTGTGCAAGTGGAGGAAGATGTCCAGGAGGAAGTGGGAAAAGTGAACAATCTGTGTCGAGACCACAGGGAAGCATGCAAGTAGCCTCTATCATGCACAGGGACTTTGTGGCCACCCGGACTCAGCGTCCTCCTGCCAGCACCAGTCAGGGAATGAGCCAGTGGTTCTCTTGAAGGATGGTTGAATGACCAGGCTAGATACAATGTCTGAGCATGAGCTGGCTCTATGACAATTAAAAGGCACATCCGGGCCCTTTTCAATAGCTTCATCATAGGGCAGTGACCTGGAACTGGGAACCTGGTTGGCTGAGCCCTTTCCTCCTGGCATGTAATGTGGAAGCAAAGTGCATTCTTTCAACAAATATTTATTTATTGTTTGCTGCATGCTAGTTACCAGAATTCCAGAGGTGGAAGACTTAGATTATCTTGATAGAGTTTACTATTAGCCTAGTAAGGAAAAAAAACAAACAAAAACAAAACAAAACAAAAAAAACAGCAACTTTAAAGCCAAATCATAAAAATAAATAAATACATATTTTAAAATAGTGATATGTGTTTTAGAAGAGAAGTATGGGATACTCTGAGGCATTGTTTTAAAAGAGGCTAAATTAAATTTGGGGGTTGGGGAAGGCCACCATATTTTGAGTATGTTAAGCTGAGAGTTGAAGGCCAGAGTTAAAATTAGCAGAGACAGAAAGAGAGAGAGGACTTGTGCCTGCATGTGTGAGGGATGGGAGATGAGTGCTGGGAAGATGGGAAGAATCCTGGGCTGAAAGAACAACAAAGGTCTTGTGGGGAAAGTCTGGCCCTTCTGAGGAATGAAAACAAGCCAGGGTGGTTGTCATGTGGTGCCTGAGACAGAGATGGGCATGACTTGAAGCTGGGGGTAGTTAGAGAACATGCCATTCATGGTTTCATAGGCCCTGTTGAGCATCTTTGATTTTCTCCTAAGGATGGAGTGTGGTTTTTAGTGACTTGTAGTGGGCAGATGGATTAGGGGACACACCAGCTGCTAACCTGAATGGTAGTGCTTCTCAGTAGTGTGTGTGTGTGTGTGTGTGTGTGTGTGTGTATCTGTTTAAAGGGACTGGAGTGTGACCTTGGGTACAATACCAGAGAAACAGGGTGACATTTTATAACTTACTACATGGACTATCAATGACGGTGATAGTGCTTTATGAAGATTGTGAGAAGGGTATGCAATCGTGCAGGAAAACACTTCATTTTGACTTGATCTCCCCCAAACCTCATATGCCAGGAGCACAGTGGTAGACTTCCAGAAAGGAGGAGCCAGGAAACAGAGAAGGTCTCTGCCGAAAGGTGAGTCTGAAAGCAATCGTTCAACCAACATCTGGCCCTAATAGAACCTCTCTTTGCAAACTGCTCCCTCCCACCTGTCAGCTCAAGAAATTCAAAGGAAGTTTAAGTAACTCCTTAACTGACCCTTCTCTTAAGCCTGAAACATTTTTTTCCTGTATGTTTCTGAGGAAAGAGTAACCAAGAAATACCAAGCTGCAAATCTTTAACACTCCAAAGAATGCGTGTGGTGCTGCCCACATTTGCAAAACCTGAGCTGGGATTTTGTTTTTGATTAAGATCCTAACAATAATCTCAAGGAGCATGTACTTTATAAGATGCTTTTTGCAAGTATGTGTAATTCAACATGTTCTGCATTTCACCTGGAAAGTGATTTCTTTTACTTTTAAATTTGGTGTGTGGAAAGCCTGTATATAAGTGGTGTCAAAACCTCAATCCCAATGAATCAGGGAAACGGCCATTATTTCAAGTTATGTTTTTATGAGTACAACCAACAAATATTAAAAAAGGAAGTTGTTGTCTAAAAGAATTATTTATAGACTACCTCATAAAATATATGATCTCTTGTTTACAGATATATTATATTAGGTCAGGAGAATAATAAATTCTTGGGTTTTAAGTAAGTATTACAAATGACAACCATGACTGCTCCAGAATGAATCTGAATGTGTTGGAGAGGCAATGGGCTGTTTCAGAAGATCGAGGATGAGAACAAAAAAGTGCTCGGATTGCACAGTATAAATGAACTCCATACACTCCCCAGTAGATGACTGACAGGCTCGAGTCCTAAGTCAGTAAATCTGAACTAATGCTTAACGTATTATGTGCCTTACTTCACAGAAAAATCACTTCACTTTCCTCTGTTACATCCGCATAACTTTAAGAGAAACGGGAAAGTAATAATAAACCACTTGACAACTAGAAGTGTGGTCACAAAGAAAAATGATTCCAAACCCTTTGGCAGTTGGGGGCTGGATCCATGGAACTGAGCAGAATGAGGCTTGAGCAAATATTTCTCAAGTTCTATATGCCACAGGATTGTGCAGTCAGCCTTCTAGAAAGTACAGCAGGCCAGTCTTATTCCCAAGCTCATCTTGGACCATGAAAAGTGGATATAGCCAGCTTGACTAGGCAGTCTACTCATAAAATGTAATATGCACAATACAGTCTCAGTATTATATAAATGCTTCATCATTACTGAGTCTTGATTGTCCATTGAGTTCCATTTTATTTTTTAAAATATTTATTTACAAGAGAGAGAGAGAGAGAGAGAGAGCATGCACGGGGGCAGAGGAGGGGCAGAGGGAGAGGGAGGGGAAGGGAGAGAATCCTCAAGCAGACTCCCTGCTGAGCACAGAGCCTGACATGGGATTCCATCCCAGGACCCAAAGATCATGACCTGAGCTAAAATTAAGAGCCAGCTACTTAACTGAGCCACCCAAGCGCCCCCTCTTGAGTCCCATTTTAAAACTCCGGAGATTCCATACTAGAGTGCAAGGGAAATGAGCACTTCTTAGCTGTGAACATGGCTCAAAGGTGAGAGGGTAAAATTTAGACTACCATTCAGAGCCCAAAGATTCCCAAAGTTTGAACTGTAATTTAATTGTCTGAAAATTAATTTTTCGGGGGCGCCTTGGTGGCTCAGTGGGTTAAGCCTCTGCCTTCGGCCCAGGATCCGTCCCAGGATCGAGCCCCGCATCAGGCTCTGTGCTAAGCAGGGAGCCTGCTTCCCCCGCACTCCCCACCACCTGATTCTCTGCCTACTTGTGATCTCTCTCTCTCTGTGTCAATGAAAAAAAGAAAGAAAGAAAGAAAGGAAGGAGGGAAGGAAGAAGGAAGGAAGGAAGGAAGGAAGGAAGGAAGGAAGTTAATTTTTCTTTGCGGTTAGTTTTCGAGAAACTTAAGGATCCATTTAGGTAACATACCAATATTTTAGGAATGATCCCTAAAGGAGTTGTTCTAATGATTTATTAGTTAGTATTTGAGAAGTGCTGGTAAAGAAGGAAAGGTCTCATCACTGATCACTGTTTTATTTAGCCTTGCATAGAGATCTCTTCCACTTTTACAATTTGTGTTGGTGCTTTGTTTGGTGTTATAGTTAAAGTATACTTGAGTATTATTAAAATGGAAAATGCTATTTAATTTCTTTGTTTTATTTTCTCACTTTATATGAAGAAATTCTTTATAATCTCTAACCAGGAAATTATGAAGTCCTTAAAAATAAAAATAAGTAAATGCTGAGAGCATCAAGGTATATAACTTCTTCAATAAACTGAGTTTTGGGGGCATCTGGGTGGCTTAGTTAGTTAAGCTTTTGCCTTCGGCTCAGGTCATGATCCCAGGGTCCTGGGACTGAGTCCTGCATCCAGCTCCCTGCTCTGTGGGGAGCCTGCTTCTCCCTCTGCCTGCAGCTCCCCCTGCTTGTGCGCACGCTCTCTCTCTGTGTCAAATAAATAAATAAAATCTTAAAATAAATAAATAAACTGAGTTTCTGAGATAGCCATAATCAAGAAACATCTAGAATAGTAACTATAAATCTACTTTGTATATCCTACATGTTAATGTTTTACCTATTTAATAAATTGTAAATCGAATGAAATCCAAAATTCTGTTAGTTATTTAAAAGGAAGGGACTTAAATGAAACATCTAGAAGCTGATTTTTTAGCTATAGAAATTTAGCTATTAGTTTTACATGTACAATTGAGAGGCCCTGTCTTCCTGCTTTGTTCCCACAAGCTGCCTTTATTTGAACACCCTTCATGGGACACAGCGAAAATCAGAGGAAAGGGTATTCATTTGAAATGGTTTCTTTGGATTCTTTGGCAGAGGAACAAACTCACTGCTTAAAATATCATGAATTCTTGCAGCAAGGCAATAATAAACCTTTTTGATGTGAACTGTGGTTATTTTCAGATATGTAACATGTTTCATTTGCTGAAAGAGTAGGCCTCATTAACAAATTTGTGTGTGTGTGTTTATATTATGTGTATATTCTGACGCATAACAACATAAATTCTACCTGCTAACTGTGGGAATCAGCTTCAGTTAAGTAATTTTATAAGACTGAGAGGACCTTCCCCACCCCTGCCAGCTTCTCTGCCTACTTGAGATCTCTCTCTGTCACATAAATAAATAAAATCTTAAAAAAAAAAGTCTGAAAGGACTTAAGACTTTTTAAATTCCAGATAAAGAACAGTAACGTCACTGCTAGGCTACTGATTAATTTCAACACCTAAGATTATGTTTCCTGCAAAGATCTATGCTTGGACTCTGGACTGTAGATTTTCCACACCCCAAGCTTCTATATCATTCAGCTCTCCAGAGATCATTTCGTAGATTGCTATAATCTATTAGAAGAGGAAACTTAATCCACTGTTTTATTTCAGAAGTTCTAGAAATTGAGGAGATAATAATAGGAAACTCAGGAACAAGTTTCTTTCATTATACTATTTAAGGAGTTTTCACCCACACTTCTTTATTCTCTATTATTATTTCTGCAAAACTTTTGCAGGTTGCTCTGAGCAATAAAATAATAAAGTCTAAAAATATGGTCTGTGTGTTCTGGGCAGTTTCTGTCTAAAGCAATTAGCAAGAATATCTGGGACTTGGCAGAGACTTTCAAATGGGATTTGCCTCAGCCATGCTTTAGGGAGCAAACTAGTGATCAATGGTTTATAAAATACTCTTGGGTTTGCATGCTATTGAATGGCCTGGCCTGGCCTACCTTCAGCCTGTAATTTACCTCTGGGACTCCAAAGTGGGTTTAGTTGTCATTCTGGACACAAATGAGTTGTGTAAATAACAGGTAAGGTGGAGACTATCAGCTGCTCACCAAATTCTGTTCCACCCTTTTCTAAACTGTAGAGTCCTAGGTGGTCCCATAGCTTACAAGCAAGAAGTGCCATTTCCAAACCCCCACAGAGCTTGAAATGGCCATTAGTGATGCCTAAGAGAATAGTAGTGATGTGTGTCATTTCCAGGTTCAGACCCTGAAACATGACATGCGGATGCCTCCTTAGACCATGGAGGAGAAACAAGGATCATTCATTCTTACAGCTAATATTTACTGAGAGTCTACTCCTTACAGGCAGCATTCTAAATGCTGAGGCAGTATCAGTGAGTAAGAGACTAGAATCCCTGCCGCTCCCCTGCCTTGGGCTCAGATGGACAATAAAAAAAAGGTAAATAAGCACTATGTACAGTGTGTTAGAAACAAGTGCAAAGGAGAAAAATAAGACAGGGGTGCCTGGGTTAGTCAGTTAAGCATCCGCCTTGGCTCAGGTCATGATCCCAGGGTGTTGAGATCAAGACCAGCTCAGCAGAGAGCCTGCTTCTCCCTCTCCCTCTGCCTGCCACTACCCCTGCTTGTGCTCTCTCTCTGTCAAATAAATAAATAAAAACATAAAAAGAAAAGAAAAATAAGAGAGGGAAGGGGAATTTGAAATGTTGAGTAGGTATTAGGCCACTGTAGGAGATGAAATGAGACCAAATGCGGGTATAGACAAGGCAAGAGGAGGAGAAGCTGCTGCATTCTGGATGTATGTTGAAGGCCGAGCCCAGAGAATTTACTGAGGGACTGGATGTGGGCTATGAGATAGAAAAAAGGAAGAGTCAAAGATAAAATCAAGATTTTGGCTTGAGGAACTTGAAAAATGGTATTGCCATTAATTTAGGTTGGGAAAACTACAGAAGAACTTGGAGGGAAATATCCAAAACTCGGTTTTGGGTATGTCAAGGTTGTGCCCATGAGATTCCAACTGAGGTGTTAAGTGGCCAGTAAAAATATGATCAAAATAAACTAAGAGTATTTATTTGGAAACCATCAATATAGATGTTATTTAACATAGCAAGACTCTGTAAGATCACCCAGAGAGTGAGTAATGTAGAGAAACAAGACGATCTGAGGACTAAACCTTGTACCCTAAGCTTTAGAGGTTGAGTTGATGAGGGAGAACTAGGCCTCCCAAAACTGAGGAGGAGAGGAAAAAAAAAAAAAAAAAGATAGGAAGTCTACCAGGTAAGTGTGATGATCTGAAAGGCAAATGAAGTGAATTAGAAAGATGAACTTGGATCCTTGAATGACTATGTAAAGCACAGCCACCCCCTTATTCACCCTGTGGAACTGTTAAGTGAGAGAAAAACAGACTCCAGTATTTTTAGTCCATGGGGGTATTGAGTCTCTTTATTTTTTTTTTTTTTTAAAGATTATTTATTTATTTATTTATTTGTCAGAGAGAGAGAGAGAGAGAGGGAGAGCGAGCAAGCACAGGCAGACAGAATGGCAGGCAGAGGCAGAGGGAGAAGCAGGCTCCCTGCCGAGCAAGGAGCCCGATGTGGGACTCGATCCCAGGACGCTGGGATCATGACCTGAGCCGAAGGCAGCCGCTTAACCAACTGAGCCACCCAGGCGTCCCTATTGAGTCTCTTTAATAAAAAAAAAAATTTTTTTTAACTTTCCCCTACCACCAAGTAAACTGAAAACAGTATCACCAGATAGATCTTCAACAACAACAACAAAATCAACATTCATAAAAATCTCAGATACTAACTTTGAAATGTGATGTGTGTGTGCACGTGTGGGTGTATTTGGAAGGGTGCGAACATTTCAATAATTAAAAAAAAACACATCATCTGGAGTTGACTCTCCTATCACTTTTAAGGTCTTAGGCTTAGAGAAGCAATTGTTTCTGGCTAAACATAATCTAGTTACATGTACCTAGTAAGCACCACTAGCTTTGTTTTCTTCTGAACTATCCAGAGGGTAAATTGAGATAGTGAGAAATGATTTATTTGAAGAGCTCTTATCCAGAGCTCTTTTCGTGATCTTCGACCTTAGTTTTCCTATGGTTTGGTTATATTAATTTTCTTGACTTTCAAGGGCCAAGAGGTCTACCTCCTCAACTAACTTCTACTAATCATTCTGTCTTAAGGAAGGAAATAAACATAGAAAGATAAACTTATTTTGGTACCCATGACTTAGTTACATAGGAAGCTTTCAAATTTTGCTTCTGTGCCTAGATATTTTTACAGTGGGTACATAGTCACAGCCCAATGACTAAATGTTTACATGAGGAAACTACTCCAAAATTTTG
The DNA here is from genome assembly GCF_964662115.1 of Mustela nivalis. NCBI lineage: Eukaryota > Metazoa > Chordata > Mammalia > Carnivora > Mustelidae > Mustela > Mustela nivalis. Next base: position 99,960,127 of record NC_139023.1, read on the forward strand.
AGACAAAATCTACTGCTGTTATTCCTTTGCTCCCACATCCTATTATCAACTCTTAACCTAGAGGCAAAGTGGATCTTTGCCACCATTTTATAGCAGTGCTGATTTTATAACCCCATAATCTTCCCTTTTGCCAAAGAATTTCTAGCATGGCCCCAGTGTTTTGCAGGATCCAGATGCTTTAAGATATGCCTTTTAAAAGATGACAGAGAACTCAACAATAGCAGTGAGAACAAAACAGAGGAAAGTTTCAAATGCAAAGCTGACTATCAAATGCATGAAGGGCAAAACTTGAACAGGAGCCAGACCTTTAGATCTGGCCCAAAATGGAAAGATCCTAGCTCAGAGATATAAAGAGGAGAATAAAAAGTACTCTGAGTAGTAGATTGCCAAATTTCCTAACCTTCTATCCAAGAATGGCAGATTGCTAGAGTCTAGATGGCGTCATATCCCACGAGTCAGAAGACCTGGGTTCCCCCATCAGCTTAAACACACACAGCTGCGGACCTTGGAATTTGGGGGAAATACCAAAATCAAGGGCAGGAGCAAAACTGAAGGCCAGAGACGGAGCCCATTCAGAATGCTAGAAAGTGGTATCTATGCAGATTGCCAAGACTGAAGGGAACAGAAGCACTTCTCAAAGCTCAGCTCCTGTAATCAGAAATGTGAAAGTCAGACGAAAAGACCAAGGGCATTCAGTGGCGGGCTTTCAAGGAGGGACTGTTCTAGGAAAATGGTCTAAGACAGGTGTTTATAAGTAACCATTATGAGCCAGATGGGGAATGAGCCTTGGGTGGGTGCATCTTTCCATATGAAACAATAAGATCTGTCCCAGTTCATTGTTTCAGTCTTCCCTCACTTGTACACTTATTCCTTCACTTGTTCAACAAACACTTGGAGGCAAAGGACATGGAACTAGGCAGTGAACATAAAATGGTAAGTAGAGTAGATGTGATTTCTTATCCTCATGGAATTTACAATCTAGTAGAGATCCACAGAATTTAATCAAATCATCCGTTTAACTTATGAACAGTTCCACTGTTCTAACCACTTTGTAAATATTAACTTATTTAATACTCAGCAGTCCACGAAGTAGGTATCATTATTATCCTTGTTTTATAGGTGAGGAAACTGAAGTAAAAAAAACCTGCCCAAGGTCACACAGCTAGTGTGTGTTAGAGCAGGACTTGAATCCAGGCAGTCTGGCACCACGATCCATGCTGTTACGCATTTATTTACAAACTCCCTTAAGTGTTCTGTAGGAAAAGTATAGGGTGCAATATAATAGGTTATAACCAGGGGATCTGATCTAATTTGGAGGGAAGAAATAAAACTGCAACAGAAGTTCAAAGATATGTGCGGTCATTAGTGCTAAGTGCTCCATGAAACTTAAAACAGGACATTGATTTTTGCAAAAGGGAAGTCAGTGGCAAATGTAGTAAGAAGAGTTTCAGGGGATATACACCCGCCAGCTCACAGTTAATAGTTAGAACTTCCCAAAGAGGAATGGGTTGCTTTGTGAGGTGGGGAGTTCTTCCTTTTGTAGATTTCTTCAGAACAGGCTAAAAACCATCTACCATGGAATTATCACATAGTATGTGCTCAACAAATGTATGCTTTCTAACTGGCAGAAATGTTAGAGTGTTGGATTGTTAGATCAGTTAAACTTTAAGATCTCTTTCAACCTTAAGATTCTAAATTTTCACTAATTCTGACTTTGTGATAACAGTGAACTTGGTTATGCTGAAGTTTCTTTTCAAGGCTTAACAAAATGGCTTGATACAGAAATTTATGGTGGGTGTAATATTTTAGGGACTGTTCTAGACAGACTGTTTTCAAATCCTGGGAGTCCAATTTACATATAGTTAATGTGTTAATCTAAAGCAGGATACTTTGTATCTTTTATTAAAATTTTTGGCATGATTTTTGTGGTAGTTTTTTATATATTACTATATGAAAATAATACAATTGTGTTTATTTAAAGTAAATACATAGTTTAGACATTGATTTTGATCTTTCCTATCTTTCCCTGACTAGTTGCATTAATGAAAAAGGGTAGATAATTTCTAGAAAATGCACACAAGGGCTAGCTATAACCCCATTCAAAGATTTAAGGTAGATGTTGCTCAATTACTTTCCAAAAGATAATGTTTTGCTCACATTCTGAAATGTTTGTCATTCATGGTATAACACGCATTATAACCCTTGTCCCTGAATCTCTCTGCTTGGGGAGAGTAGCTATACAGGACTTTTATTCTTTTCCACATGCCTCCCCAATTTCTGAAAATTCTGGAAGGAACCCCATAGTGACTCTGGTGTTTTAAAATGTGATTTGGGGGCAACCCTCTCGGGTTCCCTCCCTCTTCAGGAGCTTTCTCTTGTTCCTCAATGAATTTTGCTTTGCTGCCTCCCCCCAGTTTTTTAAAAATAATAAATAAAATGTGATTTGGATACCCAGCTACCACTGTCACAGTGCATGAGAATCTGGAAGGCAAACAGAGAATGTGAATCCTTTGCCACTTTGGGGAGAGAAGGACATTTTTTTAAAAAGATTTTATTTTATTTATTTGTCAGAGAGAGAGAGAGAGAGAGAGAGATCACCAGTAGGCAGAGAGGCAGGCAGAGAGAGCAGGGGGAAGCAGGCTCCCTGCTGAGCAGAGAGCCTAATGCCGATGCCGAGATCATGACCTGAGCCGAAGGCAGAGGCTTAACCCACTGAGCCACCCAGGCACCCGAGAAAGGCATTACTTTAAGAGTTGCAATAGAAAGAAATGTTAAGGGTGGATTAATTCTATGGCACTCTTGGAACATGTAAAGAAAACAAATAATGACACAACCTAGCTGGTCGGTCCTCCACTTAGTCGTTTCTGCTGGGCTGGTATTACCAAAAAACGAATCTTAGGTTCCCTCCGTGATACTCTCTGAGGTAGCACTGGAGGGGTTTCGAAGGCAAACTCACAGAATGTGCTTTAGGCTAAGACAGCTCCTGCAAGTTAAGTCAGACATCCACTGGAATGAAACTTGACCAGGGCAAGCACCACTTCTATGCCCCCAGCACCTACAATAGTCCCTCCCTGATAGACACATAAGTGCTTTCTAATTTTTCTCAATTACAAACACTATGCTACTAACAGCCTTGTGCATAATTTTTGGGTACGTATTTCAGTAGGTCTAAAGAAAACATCTCTCAAAATGAAACTGCTGATTAAAGGTTAATTATATTTTACATTCTTGTAACTATTTCCAAAATGCCCTTCAAAGAAGTCACAGTAATCAATACTCCTGAAATTTGTGTTTTAGAAATACTGACCCAAGAAGAAAGGCACTGGGAGGCAGTTATAAGCTATGTCTGTGTGTCTGTGTGTGTTTACTGGAGATGAAAGCATCCTTCATTAGATTCCTGTTCTAAGGCTAGCAGGCTGTCCATTCTCAGAGATCCTGGTTGATGGCAACTTCTATCTCTACACTCAGACTTGAGACATTGTTTCCTGGTGATTTTTTTTTTTTTTTTTTTTTTTTTTTTTTGGTGTGTCTTGAAGAAATGCTTGGTTTGTCTAGTCACCTGAGTTTTGCTTCTTTTGCCAGGTTTTTGTTTGTTTGTTTGTTTGTTTAGATTGTATTTATTCATTGGGAGAGAGAGAGACAGAGAGCACAGCAGGGGGAGAGAGAGAGGGAGAGAGAGAGAAGCTCCTGCCAAACTGAAAGCCTGACACGGAGCTTGATCCCTGGACCTGGAGATCATAACCTGAGCCGAAGGCAGATACTTAGTGATCTGAGATACCCAGGTGCCTCTAGCCAGTTATTTTATTTTATTATTATTATTTATTTTTTTTTTTGATAAGGGGAAGACAAGGTAGAGAGAATGATAAGCATGGGGGAGATAGGAAAGGACATGTAACTCTATGCATTTGTGTGTACTTCTACCTAGAGCATTAGGTATGGAGGGGGGCACAGAGAATGAGGAGGGAACCTCTAATAAAAGGGCAGGTTTTGGGGCGCCCAGGTGGCTCAATGGGTTAAGCTGCTGCCTTCGGCTCAGGTCGGGATCCGGGGTCCTGGGATCCGGTCCTGCATCGGGCTCTCTGCTTTGGCGGGGAGCCTGCTTCCCTCCCCCCTCTGTCTGCCTCTCTGCCTACTACTGCTGTCTGTCAAATAAATTTTAAAAATCTTAAAAAAAAAAAAAAAGGGCAGGTTTTGAGCCCACGTAGAAGCAAGCACAGTGGGGTTGCCGAGTTCTGTATTTAAGATCACAGGCACTGGTGTACAGGTACCACAAAAAGATGGGAAGGAAACATGCAGAAAATCCTTGTATACTTATCTTTCATGGCTATGCCTTTTTACTCTGGTCAACTTTTTTATATTTTAGGATTTTCCTACAGAGTGTGAATGTTATTGCAATATGTTAGACTTCCAAATTGGAAAAGAAAAAGAAAACTGAAGAACTTGGGGTTTAGTTCTGTTACTTTCTAATTCTGTAATCTTGGGCAAATTTTTAAATGTCGAGTAGCCACAGTCCTCTCATTCTTAAAATATGAATAAATAAGTCAATCATGAGGATTAAATGAGGTACTATAGAAAATGCTTAGTATGACAAAGGACCTGCTATACAATAGGGCTCAATGAATAGTCTCGTCATCAAAATCTGTACTATTACTAGTGGTGGGGATGATAGTAAACATACATACAAGGAGTGGACTGCTCTAAACATATTGGTTGATAAGAACTCCTTCAGATAACTCATAATTGAAAAAGCATTGCGATTCTCAGGAAATGAAGTCCGAGGAGAGTAAAGATAAATGTTACCATTTTCTCAAGAAGAATGCTTTCTTTCTGGTGGTCTTTGCATTGAGATTAATTTTAAATCTGAGGAAGACTTGAGGTATTTTTTTTTAATATTTTCTTTTTTTATTTGACAGAGAGAGAGAGAGCGTGAGAGAGAGAACGCGCATAAGTAGGGGGAGGGGCAGAGGTAGAAGGAGAAGCAGACTCCCTGCTGAGCAGGGAGTCCAATGTGGGGCTTGATTTCAGGAACCCAGGATCATGACCTGAGCCAAAGGCAGATGCTCCACCGACTGATCCATCCAGGCATCCCTAAACCTGAGGTATTTTTAATCAATATCTTCTAATATGTGCTATGTACTCTCTAGATTTTCCTCATGAAACACAATTATTAGTTCTTGCTTTGCAATCAGACCAATATATGTTACTGCAGGTCATAATGCTGGCACTGATCTTTATTGTTTGGGTATTCAAATAAAGCCCAAGATATTGTTTATGCTTTTCTAAGTTCACACCCTCAGCTTCTGTCAAAGTCTCCTTTTATGAATCAAGTCTAATTCATTTATTAATAATCTGCAGGCAATTTCACTTAACTCTGGAGTATATTTTTGCCTTTATAGTTGAATATGGATTGTTACGTTTCCTTAGAATTTCTATATCAAGAAAAATAAAGCCACATTAAATTTCTGGCCGAGGAAGTTGGGGATTTTTCCTTAACTTTAATTTTTCAAAGTCATTTCATCACTTCAGCTTTTCTCCTGGGGGTAGGTAGCCTCCTCACTCTACCAGAAATCACTAGCCTGAACCGATTTCTTTGCATTTTCTTGCTTTTCAGTATTTGTGATTTCCATCTCTTTTGTGTTATGAGAGGTTTCTTGGCTTATTCATAGTTAAGTGATGGACATTTTTTACTGTCAGGATTTTTCATTAAAACCTGATTGTGTATAAATCTGAGGGAAGGCTTTTGGGGCATTCCCTTTTGACATTTAACTCTAGTGATGACCTGAGTCAGTGAAAACCTGAAAGACCAGAGCTGTTGATCTTCATTTCTTATTAGAAAATATTTTAGCTGTTACTGCCATTCATGTTCTTATTTTTCAAAGTCTTTCCTTTTCAAATAGTTTTGTATTCTCAGAACCTAACACAGTGCCTGGCATGTGCAGGCCCTTTGTGAGTGTTTATTGCTCAAAAGTTTATTGCTCACAAGTAACCAACTCCTCCAGTTAAAAATCTACCCAAGTATTTAATTGGTTAGATGCAGAACTGTGTTATCAGCCCTCCTGCTCACTAAAACCATCTCGGTGATCTGAAAAATGCCAGTGTGTAGGCCCCACTGCAGGACAATTTAGTCAGAATCCCAAGGGGTGGGGGCCCAGGCATTTCACAGTATTTAAAAGCTTTCCAGGTGATTCTAATATGTCCTGGGGCTGAGAACCACTCATGCAGGTCACATTTTTTTTTTTTTTTTGCAATTTATTTTAATGTTTACCTGATTACATTTTTCCCTTTTGTGGTCATTACGTGAATATCCAATAACCCAGACTTCCTATGAGATTTAAGATAGGCATTTGCCCAGTCTTGAATAAGCCAATAAAAAAATAATTTTTCCACCTTCTCCTCCTTTCCACTTTTATTTAGTACATTTAAGAATTCAGCTTGAGAAGGGCTCCTGGGTGGCACAGTCGCAGAGTGTCCCACTCTTGGTTTTGGTGCAGGTTATGATCTCAGGGTTATGATCTCAAGGTGGTAAGATGGAGCCCCAGTGGCTCAGTGCAGGGAATTTGCTTAAGACTCTCTCTCCCTCTTCCCCTCCCCCACCACCCTCCTCCCCTGCCCTTCTCTCTCTCTCTCTCCTCCTCAAATACATAAATAAATCTTAAAAAAAAAAAAAGTCAACGTGAGAAAGATAGAGACCTTGAAAACAACAGGGTTGCTCTCATAGCCTTTGTTCTACCCACTGGGTATATCATGACCTCCCACTTTGGTCAACAGGATGGAAATGAGCTCTAGAAATGGTACTTGGCAAGTACACGAACATGGGCAGGGGTGTCTCCTACAAATGTTGCTTGTAATCCAACAAATAGTGACTTTGGGACTTGAAAGCTTCAATGAGAGACTAGAGTTAAAATCTAAAAACCACTTAGAGTTCAAGGAATTTTTTCCTTCAAAGGCAAAGCAAAGTTAAATTAAAGGGTTCTGAGTGTGATGTTTTTAAAAAGACTTATTTTTTGTAGCTAGTTTAGGGCATAGTTTTGTCTACGATTATAAACACTACCTTCTAATCTTTTTTCCTCCATAATCCTAGGCTGTTTTTATGACACAAGGGCAAGAATTTCCAGAATTAAAGGGCTTTTTGTGTCCTTTTGTAGTAAAACACTGTATTCTTCCCATAGTAATGAAGCAGTCACAAAAATGATCCCACTTGTAAGATAAATATTTGGATAATTAGAGTGGTTTTTAAAAGAACTATCCCACACAAGAATATAAACAAGAAAATGTTTCTTTAGTGAATAAAAATACTCTATCAAGAGAACACAAATTTTTATAAAATATTTGGAAAATATTTTTTAAAAGATATTTGTTCTATAGGAAGTAACATTTTTGGAAAGTCATGAAAAATAGGTCACTTCAAATTATAAACAAGTAACTTTGTACTAAGTTTATCAGCTAGAAAATGAAGAGAAAAATGGACTATTAAGGGAAAATTTAGGAGGCCAAACTAGACCATTTAGATCCTCCAAATTCATTATAATTGCATTTACTTAAATTAGCAGGATAATGACCAGTTTTTAATGTATTTTTACATTTTATCTTATTTTTCAAAGATTTTATTTATTTATTGGACATTGAGAGGGAGCATGAGCAGGGTGGGGAGGGGCAGAGTGATGAGAGAGAGAAGCAGGCTCCCTGCTGAGTAAGAAGCCCCATGGGAGGTTTGATCCCAGGACCCCAAGATTATGACCTCAACTGAAGGCAGATGCTTAACTGTCTATTTTTTGTTAAGATTATAAAACTTCTAAATGAACAAATCAAACTAATCATTTGGCCCGTACCTACCCACCGAAATGCTCTGAGGTTAGCAAGTCTAAAAACTAAGCTCTGAATTAGCCTGTGTACATGAATTGATGCTTCATGCTATGTGTTCCCTTGTATTTTCCAATGCTTGTGTGTGAACTAAATGGACTTGGTGTTTTAAAAGTTTTGGAAAGCTAACCAGAAAGCGTACCTATAAAGTAGTCAAACCATTGTGATTGTACATATATATCAAAAGTATTAAATAAGTAGATTTGGAAGAACAATCAAGTTACCTGTGAAATGAACAGGAGACTTCTATTCGCAAACATGAAGTCACGGCATATTATGATCGGTTTTCTACTCCTTACGACATACGTTTTCAGTTTTACTCCCTTCTTTTCTCCTCTCTCCTCTCCTCCCCTCCCTTCCCCTCCCCTTCTCTTTTCTTCATCCCCACCCACCTCTCACTTCTCTTCTCTACTCCCTTCTCTTCATCTTACCTCCCTCCTTTCTCTCTTTTCTTTCCTTCCCACACTCTTTTCTTCTAAGAAAAATATAGTGAGTCCATGCTATGTGCTGAGTATTGTACTAGTGGCACGGACATATAATGGCAATTTGATATTGTAAGTTGAAAGACTTAGATGGACAACTGGGAAACTAAATGAGGAACTACAGTAGTGTCAAATAATTATAATAATCAGCAAGTATTTTCTGTGCCAATGCTGTTCTAATCACTTTACTTGCATTATCTAATTTATCCTGTAGTATTTATTGCCTGCCCTCTCCTACAGAAGGTGGAAATGAGGCCCTGAGGAAGTTAAGTAACTTGGGCTGGGGTGTAGAGCTAGGAAGTGGTGGAAATGCCAGTCAAATGCGGGGAGTGTGACTGCAGAACCGTAGTCTTAACGGTTAAACTGTACCACACAGAGGAGAAATTCTTTAGTTGAAGAGCAGGGAGGGGCGCCTGGATGGCTCAGTTGGTTAAGCATCTGCCTTCAGTTTAGGTCATGATCCTGGAGTCCTGGATCCCCGACTGAGCCCTATCATTGGGCTCCCTGATCAGCAGGGAGTCTGCTTCTCCTTTTCCTTCTGCCCCTCCCCCAGCTCATGCTCTTTCTCTCTCTCCCTTAAATAAATAAATAAATAAATAAATAAATCTTTAAAAAAAAAAAAAGGCAAGACCTATACTTTAAAAAAAAAGAGAGAAGGGAGAAAATTAAAGAGTTTGGTTGCTTTATTTTGACCATACAAACAGCAACAAAATATTTTTCTGTGTGTTTTATATAGATATAATTTTAATCTAGCTTAGCAGTGAACCTTTCATCTTGATTATATGGTTACTAATGGGTTGTTTTACTAGGGTTTAGTTCATAGTTTTGTTTTGTTTTTTTATGTATGGGATTCTGTCTGGCTTGAAATCATGCTCCAAATTTTGACTGCAGGACTAGGAGGTGTCTTGGCTGCAAACTAGAGTGATCAACTAAACCTTCCAAATGAATTGCTTTTCAAACAGGTTTGGCAAAGGATATGTGTTTAGTGAAGATAAATGTCATGTCTAAGCATTGGGAGAGTGTTCCCTTAGGAGAGATGGTTAATATTGCACAACTAGCATTTCCCATGGCAATTTCGAGATAAATAAGGGAATCTTTCAGTTTGGGAATTGATGTGCTATCTACAATTACAGCCCTATCCAAGAGCTCATATTTCAGATGCTAAAGATAGGTGCTTCAGTTACAGAGTACATGTGTTTTAGGTGTATCAAATGGTTTCTAATTTTTTTCATATAGAAATGTGCCAAATAATTCTACAGGGGCAAAAAAAGAGTTCTTTGTATAATTCGGTAACATAATTCGGTTCTTTATCGGATATACGTTTTACAAATATTTTCTTCCACTATGTGGCTTGTCTTCACATCGCCTTTCACAGAGCATAGGATTTTAATTCTAGTGAAGTCCGTTTATTGATTATTTCTCTTATTGATTGTTCTTTTGGTTTTGTATCTAAAAAGTCATCTCCAGGGGTACGTAGGAGCTTTGGTCGGTTAAACAATGAGCTCTTGATTTCAGCTCAGGTCATGATCTCAGGGTCATGGGGCTGAGCCCCTCATCAAGCCCTGTGTCAAGCTCTGGAATGAGCCCCAGATAGAGCCCTGCATGGGGCTCTGCGCTCAGTGGGAAGTCTGCTTCTCTCCCTCCCTCTCTCTCAGATAAATAAATAAATCTCAAAAAGAAAGTCTTCTCCATACTCAAAGTCAATTAGGTTTTCTCCTATATTACCTCCTAGGAGTTTTACTGTTTTGCATTTTACATTCAGGTCTATGATCTATTTTTGGTTAATTTTTGTGAAGGGCGTAAGGTCTGTATCTAGATTCTTTTTTTTTTTTTTTTTGTATGTGGATGACCAGTTGTACCATTTGTTGAAAAGATTACCTTGGCTCCATTGTCAAACATCAGCTGACTTTATTTATGTAGATCTATTTCTAGGTTCTCTGTTCTGTTCCATTGAAATATTTGTCTATTCTCTTCACCAATACCATGCTGTTTTGATTAATGTAGTTCTCTAGTAAGTGTTCAAGTCAAATAGTGCCAGTCTTCTGACTCTATTCTTCTCTTTCAAAATTGAGTTGGCTATTCTGGGTCCTTTGCTCTCCATGTACATTTTAGAATCAGTCAGTTGATACAACAAAATAACGTGGGGCTTCTTATTGTGACTGCATTGACCCTATTGTTCAAATTGGGGGAGAACTGACATCTTGACAATAGTGAGTCTTCTTACACGTGAACATGGAATATCTCTCCATTTATTTAGTTCTTCTTTGGTATCTTTCATCAGAGTTTTGTATTTTCCTCACATAGATCTTGTACATATTTTGCTAAATTTATTTCACTTATTTCATTTTGGGGGGTGCTAATGTAAATGGTAATGTGTTTTAAATTCAAAATCCCACTTATTCATTGCTGGTATATAGGACAGCAGGTGACTTTTACATATAAACCTTATATCCTGAAATCTTGTTATAATCATTAATGGCTCCAGTAAGTTTTTTTTGTTGGTGGTGGTGATTATTTCATATTTTTCTACAGACAATCATGTCATCCTAGTACTGGTTTCCACAGAGGTTTCTGCTCTGGTGAGTTGTAGTTCTCTGTATCTAACTATCTGCCTCTCCAATTTTGGAGGGAGTGGCTTTGCCCTGTGACTTCATTTCTCTGAGGAATCTAAGAGGAGTTGTTGATTTTTCTGTTTGTTAAAGTTCTTGTTGTTAGGACCACGTGGCAACTTCTAAGTTCTTTATTTGCCAAACTAGAAATCTAGGTTTTCTCCTTACCATCTTTTCAACAGTTGATTCTTTCTCATATTTCACTGCAGCGGGTGTTTCTTTGTAAAGCTTTGCAAATAACTGCATTCCTGTCACTATTAGAACTACATGTTCCGGGGTGCCTGACTGACTCAGTCAGTTGAGAATCTGACTCTTAATTTTGGCTCAGGTCATGATCTTGGGGTTGTGAGATCAAGCCCTGTGTCAGGCTTTGCACTCATCTCAGAGTTTGCTTGAGATTCTCTTCTCCCTCTGCCAATGCCCTGCTTGATCTCTCAAGTAAATTAATTAATTAAAAAAAACCTACATGTTCTAAAAGATTTCTCCCTTTACTTATTAATTCACAATTCTAATGCCTCTCCACTGTTAGAGTGACTTTTAGTATAGACATCTGTGCTAGTGAGACATACTTATATTCAAATAGAAGTAAAAAATCACATTATAAAGCTACACAATATTTTGAACCATCTGCCACTTTGCCTTCCTATTTCTGTAAATACGGAATTTACTATAAAATGAGACATTTAATAAGGCCAGATGAAATTGTTATTATTTTAAACTGCAAATGAATGAAGACTCTCTATGTTTTTTTCTCCTACCCCAGGGTGGTGGGGGCAGGGGGAAGAGACAATTTTGATGTTAACTTGTTATTGCCAACAAGGAGATTTTGGTTATTTTAGCAGCATAGATAAAATGGCTAGTTTCCCAGAAGTTTTAATCTATCTTTTTAAAAAATAAAAGGTAGGAGCTCAACATATGTTCATAAAACCTTTTCAAACTAAATTGCCTTTTTAAAATGTTTGAATAAATAATAGTAGAAGAAATTTAAAATCCCCAAAGAGCATCCATTATAAATTGTGTTTTTCCTAACCTCTTTGCCCAGAGGAAACCACTCTCACCAGTTTTCTTATAAATATTTCCAGAGATAGTCTATCAATATTATATTTTCACAAATGATGCTGATGATAATAATCACAAATGAAAACATTTATGCCAGACACTCTTCTAAGTATTTTACAGAAATTGATCTCTTTAATCCTCATACTAGTTGTATGAAATATGCTTAACCATATGATAGTATCTTTTAAAAATAAAGAAATGTTGGAACAGAGAGGTTGGGTAACTTGTCCAAGGTCACACAGCTAGTTGAGAAGAGCTGGGATTCTACTCCAGGTAGCTGACTCCATACTATATTTTCTGCATCAGTATATTGTCTACATACTCAGAACACTATTTGGACCTTTCATCTTTCACTTAATATTTTACCTTGGAGGTAATTTCTATTAATATATTTAGAATTAATCCATTCTTTCTAGTGGCTAAATACTATTGTATTATATCAGTTCCCAACCTGGAACACTTGGCCATGTCTAAAGATATTTTTTGGTTGTCACAACTGGAAGGGAAGCCCACTACTGACATCTAGTAGGTAGAGTTTAAGGACATCCCTGACAGCAAAGAATTACTTGGCTCAAAATGTCAACAGTAAAATGCTGGGAAACCCTTCAGTATACAAATCAAACAGTAACAAATCATACAGTAACAAATCATAACACAAAATTGATTTTCATTACCTAATGAATATACTGGTGATCCAAAATGAGTTCGACTCTAGAGAAGATTGAGATCTCCTCATTTTTAGGTAGAGAGGACTGACCAGCTTTGCCAAGTCTCCTGTTCCTTCTGGAGCAGTTAAAAAGAGCTGCTGGAGTGGACCATCTATGAAAATAAAGTAATAATTCCTTAATGAGTATTATTTAGATAATTTATATTTTATTATTCAAAAATTTAAAAAGTAATAATATGTGTTTGTGTTAATTCAAATACTACTGAAGGATATAAAGAAAAAGGAATTGCTGGTCTATATCAATTTCTTATGTATGCGCAAACATGTATATATGTATTTATTATAAGCATACCCATATAGCATTTTCCCACAACAATGAGCTCCTCCTACTTATCTAAACTTCCTTTCCCACCCTCACACTGCCATTCATCAGTTTATCAACCCAAGTCAACCCAAACAGATCTAACTCATTATTTTTAATCACCCTTTAATGTTATATACAGGTATACCAAAATTTATTCAGCTATTATACTACTCTGGCTCATTTAGATCATCTCTAGTTTTTACCATTAAATAATGCAGCAAATAGCATATTTATGTTTGCAACTTCTATAATTATCTCTCAAGGATAGATTCAACAAGGTAGATCGATTAGGTTAGAGGATATGCCCATTTTAAATTTGATAAGTACTGTCAGTGCATATGATTGCCTATTTGCTCACAGTCTGCTGAAAAAAAATTTTTTTTTACTGAATGACTGAAAAGAATTATAAATGAATAATGATAGAGACACAAATAATTATGGTGCTGCAATAGATGAATTCTCATATGGGTATTAAGAGATGGATTATTGTATAAATACTAACATGTGAAGTGCAGAGAAGGATTTACAACATGAAAATGTTTACAATACCAAGGGTAAAAACTGGAATGCTTTCTATGTAAAATTACATATGCATAGGGTTGAGAAATGGAAGAGTACGTGAACAAGTGAAGACAGTTTGAGTGATAGAAGTAGAGATAATTTTTTCTGTTTTTGTTCTTTGGTATTCTTATGTTGTTGTACAATAAATGCAATAAAAATGTGAACATTTAAATAATTAAGAGGCAAGATCAATATAAAACTTTTATCATATTTATTGGCTTTTCTCAATCTAGCCTTAATTTGCTATTTATCCCTTCCAACAGTCTCATGTTGTTGGGACTAGGTGCTTTAAAAAGATGATCTTTCCTTCATAGAGAATGGCATCGTGCTGAAAAATATCACTGGCACATCACATTTTGAAAATTAATGGTAGGTGCCAACCCAATAGATTGAGTACAGTCTCTTGAATTTGGACAAATGTTCATTTGTCTAAATTTCCTTTTTGCCCAAGTAGGTCATAAAATGTGACTTTCATTCATTTTCTTTTCTTCTGTAAGTTTTAATGATAAAAGCCAAAGTTTCGAAGATGATAAGATAGTAGAATTATGATAAGAAAAGTCTTTGTTCCTCTTGAAGCAGGTTTTGAAGGACAGGAAGACTTGGGTCTGGTCCAGAAGAGATGGGCCGAAGTATTCAGGCAAGAGCTTGACCTAAAGGATGAAAGCAGGCATGGCCCAGGGTATGTATGCCTGGTTCTGAGAGAGCCATCCAACTTTACAGGAGTTGCCCACTGTGATGTAATGGAAAATAAGGTTAGATAGGTAGAGGGCAGGGAAGGAGAAGAACAGGCACTGAAAGCCAGAGAGAAAAGAGTTTGTATTGAATGCATTAAATTGGATTGATTGAAATAAGGAGACACCGAGATCCTCAGCCAGGAAATGAGAAAAAGTGAACAGTTGTTATCTTTGCAAGGATGGAAAGGAATGTTCTTATTTAATTCTGGAGTAGGGGCAAGAGGGGCAAAACAGCATTTTGTCTCATTGCTTTAAATTGTTTTTAGTCACCAAGTTTGTTTTATTCTAATCTCCAAATAACACTGAAAGAATATATGGATTTGGTGGTTGGTTTTGTTTTAGATTTTATTTATTTGTTTGACATAGAGAGAGAGATCATGTGTAGGCACAGGGGCAGGCAGAGAGAGAGAGGGAAGCAGGCTCTCTGCTGAGCAGAGAGCCCAATGCAGGGCTCGATCCCAGGACCCCGAGATCATGACTTGAGCCCAAGACAGAGGCTTTACCCGCTGAGCCACCCAGGCGCCCCTGGTGGTTGTTTTTTTGTTTGTTTATTTATCAAATGCAATCATGGGTTAAAATATGTTGAGAAACACAGAATGTAAGCCCATATATTACTACTTTCCACTAATTAAAATAAGGGAATATAATACGAATAGTTTTCTTGACAGTTAAATTTTTCAAAAATGACCCACCTCTCCCTGTGCCCCGACACCCATCAGTTTCTGATCCTTACCGTATGTCTTCTGGGATTTACCTTTCTACATAAGAGTTCTATATTTATGATGCTCTATCTTGATATAGTATTTTATATGTGATTAACTGATCTTTTTACATTGATAAATGAAGATATAGCTCTTATACAACTACCCTGCTTCCCCTCCTTCCCAATATAATTGGATGGTAGGTACAGAAAGCTCCAGTTCTGATATATATGATACAATAAAACATATTATATTATATATATATAATACAATCCTAATATAATTAAACCACCGATTTATCTGTATTTTATCCCATATTTATATTATTTTGGCTGTCTACATATTTTTCACTGCTCAATCTAGTAGTATACCATGATTACTCTATCTTCTCTTTCCCTGGAGTTAATAACTGTCTCAATTATTCATTTTGGAGTCATCTAAATAAGCTTTCATATAACCCAATACTTGTCAGATAATCTGAATTCCATTTTTAGTTTATTTCCAGAAACTTTTGCTCTCCTGCTTCAATCTTGACTGATTGTTTTCTGGCCCCATTTTATGAATTGTTACTCTTCACTTTCGTTTGCTATTATACTGGGAAATTCCCTCACCCTCTTCTCTGTTGGATCCTTTGTTTTGGGAATTGTTTTCTTCTTTGAGGTTTTCTCTCTATTTGTTTGAGACTCTGAGCACCTAAGAATGGCTTTGAGTCTGCACAAAATGGCCATTCAGTTTCTGCAAGAAAGAGACTGGAGTCTTGTACCTGGCTGCAGGTGTTTAGGGACCCGGAGAGAGAACGAGGGCTAGTAATGGGTGAGGATGTGCTTCTTTGATAAATACATGGACTTCTACTTAATCTACCTATTTTTAGCCCCTCAGCTCCCCTGGAGCTTTCTGTACCTACTGTCCTTAACCTCAGAATCTTTTTGATTCAGGCTCCGCAGGAATCAATCTTAAGTCTGAAATGGGAGGGGAAGTCACCAGGCTCTTTGAGATCTAAATGTCTCTTAGGCAGACTTTTGAACGATTCTCTTAATCCCGGATCTGCACCTCACATTCCCTCTCTGCACATTCTCAAGTTTTGCAGGTTGGTTCTCTTTCTTCTTGCTGAAGATCTTCTAAGTCAACAGCTTTCCATCCTTCAAAGCATATTGATGTTTCCTATTCTCTGTGTCTTCTTTCCTGTTTTTTCTTTATATATATATATTTTAGGCCTATATATTTTAAATATGATTATTGTCACTTTAATAGGCTTCCAGGAGAGAATGGAAGCGATGCATTCTGTTCACCCTATTGCATCAGAAATCTCCATTTCTATTTAAAATCCTGTGATAGTACATTATTTTCTTTATCTTTCATTACAAAATTTGTCTTTCAAAGATAATTTTGGCAGAAATATTAAGTAATGCATTTTTTAATCATGAGGATTGAAATAAGAATAATATTATCATTCTTTGAGCTGCCTTTGAAAATGTAATTTTTAGTTGTTCACACGTGACTTTTTATCTTTCTCTTGAAAATCTTTTCCTTTCCCCAGTGCCTCCCCATGATCGGTTTATCAATTGATTCAACTACAAAATTCTTAAGTCTCTGCAAGGATCATCCCTCCCCATATTCTCCAATTCCTCTAAAACTGCATTTCTCAGTAAATTTACATTTGTTATTATAACTTCCCTCTTTAGTTATATTTCCAGAGAATACAGTGGCTGATATAAAACTGACAAAGTAAAAACAAGGCAATGGTTGGGTTACTAATTTTTGTACATATAACTCCAAGAATTTTATAATGCATTTTTAAAAAAATCCCCAACTTTAATATTATGTATGTCTGCCTTCATCTCTGGAATTATCTGTGTATTTATAGTTTATGAAGAAAGAAAAGGAGAAGTCATGGATAAAACTGTGTTAATGAATATGTGTTTTACCAATATAAAAATAAGGTGATAATAGTTTATATATAATTTAAATAATTAACATTTAAGAAATTAAACACCAAAGCAAGTAACCAAAAGCACCTTCTAGGTACCAACAGCTAGAATAGTCGTTCTTTGGCAATATTTCTAGTGACCAAGGATGACAGATTATCTCTATATGCTATCTAAATGGAAAAATAGTTGAGGTTTGACATGGCCAACAATTGGTATTGTTGATTTCTTCATTGAATTGACTGTTAGTAATGTATAAACATCATCAAATTTGCTATATTGTATATATATATATATATGTATATACAATATATATACATATATATATATATATATATATACACACACATACACTCTTTTATAAAGCCATTAATATTGAAAAATGAAATTTTAAATCCACTACAGACTTGCTTATACAAGCTCCTCTGTTATATCCCTTACAGCAGAGTCACCCTGAAATACAGTGGTTGCTCAATACATATCTGCTTGCCTTTTTGTTTTTTTTTTGTTTTTTTTTTTTTTGCAATCTGTTCAAGGCTTTTGGTATATAAAAAGTAGCTAAGCCATAAGGGAATTCTTCCAAACAGGGAGTACATATATCATGTAAGAATTATTTTTTATGTGCTGCAAAAAAAGTCAGGAGTGGATTCACTTATTCTGCACTGGGAAAAGCATTTTTCTGCTAGGTATGCTCTCATACACAGCCTCTAATTAATCTACTAAATTATCTGCTCACTTTTTATCTTCCACCTCCTATAAATAGTCTCCTTTCTCAGAACTTCAAATAAAAGCAAGCTAACTGCTTAGGCAGGATGCCCTGACCAGTTAAACCAGCCTCACTCTTAGCATACTTCTCTGCTTTGTTGACCTTCCTCTAGACCATCTAACATAAATATCTGTCTTTTTCCAAGTCTTACTTCCAGATAATGGAGACTGGTTTGGAAAAAGGATACATAAAACTCATTGGCTCTGTAATTATTTGGGGGATTTCCAATATGAACTCGATTTTGCTCCCTAGATACCCTCCTTCCCAACTGGCCATATAGACAATGTGAAACCTCTATCGCTTTAACCAAGCTTGTGACTGTTGACACACTTCCCTTATCTCTGCCCTATCAGAGGAAACAAAAAAGCAGCTTCCACTTAATGAGCACTGACTTCCAAGTGCTTGCAACCCAACTACACAGTGGGTCTCTTATTCCCCTTTTGTAGGTGAGAGAAGTGAACTTCATGGAGGAAAAGAAGCATGCTCAAGGGCACTCAGATCATACACACACAGAGCTCATCAGATAGCTCTGATTCATGCCTTATTATGTTTTGTCTTTGTTTTCCCTTTTATTATCTTCTAAAAGATGCTATTTGGGGCACCAGGGTGGCTCAGTGGGTTAAGCCTCTGCCATCAGCTCAGGTCATGATCTCAGGGTCCTGCGATCCAGTCCCACATCAGGCTCTCCGCTCAGCAGGGAGCCTGCTTCCCCCTCTCTCTCTGCCTGCCCCCTAGGTCTACTTGTGATTTCTCTCTCAGTCAATAAATTAAAAAATCTTTAAAAAAATGCTATTTGATCGGGACAAAAAAGATATACTATATATTATTGTTAAAACTAAATAATGAAATGAATGCCCACAATCTCATCGTTTAATTTAGGAACTGGAACATAGTCCTGTTGCATCTACGTGGGTTCTTCTCTCCCCCACTCTCTGGCCTCTCCTCCCTCCCAGAGGTTTTGTATTTATCATCCCCTTGCTGTTCTTTAGCTTTTTAAAAAATTTTTTATTATTTAGTTTTTTGTTCTTTAGCTTTTTGTTTCAAGAAAATTCAAAGCACAGAAAAGTTTTAAAAAGCTTACAAAAATTCCTGTGTACCCCTCAACCGATTCAGCAATGATCTGATTCACCGTATTTGTTTTCTCATTCTCTTTCTCTTATGCATATTGTTGTCTCTGAAGCATTTGAGAATAAACTGCAGATAGCATGCTCATTTGCCTCCAAGTACTTGAGTGTATGTTTTCTCAACATGAGAATTGAAAACAGTTATCAAAATCAGAAAATTTAACACTGCTTACATTACTCTATGATCTACAGTGTACTTTCACATTTCATCGGTTACTGTGATAAAAATATGCTTTATAGCCGTCCCGCTCCACCCCTCGCATAGCCCACACCCCCACCACGGGTTCCAGTCCAGGGTCACATATTACGTTGTCTCCAATCTCACTTGATCTGGAACAGTTCCTCAGGGTTGGTGTTCTCTGACCTTCACATTTTTCAACGGTTAGGCCAATTATTTTGTGACTGTCCCTCGGTGTGGGTTTTCTTCATAGAATGTTTCTTCATAATTAAATTTAGGTTGTGTGTTTTTGGCAGGATCATTATGTTAGTGAAGTCATGTCCTTTTCAGTGCAACACACAGGAAGTCCATATGTCATTTTTCTCCATTTTTTGGCGATGGCAACTTGGATCAGTTGGATAAGGTGATGTCCTCCAGGTTTATCCACTTTAAAAGCACTATCTTCCCCCTTTGGAAGTTAGTAAGTAAGTTGTGGAGACGTCTTTGAGACTATGTAACTATCCTGTTCATCCTCAGATTTCAACCCAATAGTTTTGGTATCCATTGACAATTTTGTCTGAGTCAATGACTACAATGCTTGCCAAATGGAGATTTTCTACCTCCATAATTCCTGCATGAGATTCTGCTATAAGGGAAAGCTTTTCCTTCTTCTTGGCTTATTTATTTATTATCAGTAGAAACTCATCTGTTTATTTAATCTAAGCTTGAACTTTCATCGCTGATCAGCATGGCCACATATGTCATAAATCAACTTTCCACGTGTTCCTGGATCTTTCTGGGCTCTCTTGTTCAGCTGGTCATTTGGTCTTACCTTTGCCAAAGCAACATTATCAATTATCATGACTTCACCATCAGTTTCAGTGTCTGGTTGGCCAAGTTTCCTCTTTTTATTAAGGAATGCCTTGGATATTTCCCCTTGCCATATAAAAAATCAGTAACAGCTGTCATGTTTCACAAAAACCTCTGTTGTGGGACGGCTGGGTGGCTCAGTTGGTTGGACGACTGCCTTCGGCTCAGGTCATGATCCTGGAGTCCCGGGATCGAGTCCCGCATCGGACTCCCAGCTCCATGGGGAGTCTGCTTCTCCCTCTGACCTTCTCCTCGTTCATGCTCTCTCTCACTGTCTCTCTCTCAAGTAAATAAATAAAATCTTAAAAAAAAAAATCTCTGTTGATATTTGGAATTATCTTAGTTCTGCAGGCCAATCTGGAGAGAATTCATTCTTATTGTATTATTTATATTTACATGAATATTAGTAATATGTATTATGATATATATAACCCAAAGTCACCCAGTAAGTACATTTTTGTAAATTAAGTTTTGTTGTAAGCATCTTCTGTTGTCAACACTTAATTAATACATTTTATTTAATATGTTTAATTATGAAATAGAATACATTTATTTCTTTAACTGAATTAATTTAATATATTCCACCATATAGAATACACTATATTCCCCTCAATAAATCACCCTTTAGTGGACATTTTTGGTGGGGTTTTTGTTTGGTTGTTTTGTTTATTGCTGCTATTCTAAGCAATGCCTCAATGGTAATAACTGCTAAATTCTGTGGATATCATTATGTCCAAGTGAAGACCCTGTAGCTCCTCAGATTTAAGTGACCCACAAACTGCTGGTGGCTGGAAAAGCAGGAAGGAGCTAAATCACGATCCATCCTGGGTCTGCGCTTGGCAGAGTAGGAGACTCCGGGGGCCTTCCACTCCCACCTCCGCAGCTCAGTGATGTGGGGTTCAGGGAAAGTTACTTCACCTCGGGTTCCTCATCTGCAGAACAGGGTAACCCCTATCTCAGAGGGATGTGCTGAAGACCACAGGAGCTAATGTAATAATGTATTTGGTCCTTACCCTAGCACATCATTTTTTAAAAACAATTATTTATTTATTTGACAAACAGAGATCACAAGCAGACAGGGGGACAGGCAGAGAGAGAGGAGGGAAGCAGGCTCCCTGAGTAGAGAGCCCAATGCGGGGCATGATCCCAGGACCCTGGGATCATGACCTGAGCCAAAGGCAGAGGCTTAACCCACTGAGCCATCCAGATGCCCCACATAATGTTTTTTTAATTCAAATTTTAGTTAGTGAACATACAGTGCAATATTGGTTTCTGGAGTAGCATTCAGTGATTCATCAGTGATTCATACAATACCCTATACCCATCACAAGCGCCCTCTTTAATACCCATCACCCATGAGCCCATCCCCAACCCACCTCCCTTCATCAACCCTTGGTTTATTCTCTATCATTAAAAGTCTCTTACAGTTTGTTTCCCTCTCTCCTTTTTTTCTTTCCCCCCTTCCCATATGCTCATGTTTTCTTTATTAAATTCCACATATGAGTGATGTCATATGGTATTTGTCTTTCTCTGACTTATTTCTTAGCATAATACATTATAGCTCTATCCATGTTGTTGCAAATGGCAAGGTTTCCTTCTTTGGGATGGCTGAGTAATATTCCATTGTGTGTGTGTATATACACTGGACCTCTTTTTTTTTTTTTTTTAAAGATTTTATATATTTATTTGACAGACACAGCAAGAGAGGGAACAGAAGCAAGGGGAGTGCGAGAGCGAGAAGCAGGCCATCCACTGAGCAGGAAGCCTGATGTAGGACCCTGGGATCATGACCTGAGCTGAAGGTGGACACTTAACTGACTAAGCCACCCAGGTGCACCTATACCACCTCTTCTTTATCCATTCATCTGTTGATGGACATTTATACTCTTCTCCATAATTTGGTTATTGTTGATAATGCTACTGTAAACACTGTGGTGCATGTAAGCCTTCAAATCTGTAGCTTTATATCCTTTGGCTAAATACCTAGCAGAGCAACTGCTGGGTCATAGTGTAGTTCTATTCTTAACTTTTTGAGGAACCTCCATACTGTTTTCCAGAGTGGCTGCACCAGCTTGCATTCCTACTAACAGCGTTAAGAGTGTTCCCCTTTCTCCACATCCTTGCCAACATGTTTTTTCTTGCGTTTTTAATTTTAGTCATTCTGACAGGTGTGAGGTGGTATCTCATCATTGTTTTGATTTGTATTTCCCTGATGCTGAGTGATGTTGAGCATTTTTTCATGTGTCTGTTGGCCATCTGGATATCTTCTTTGGAAAAGTATCTATTCATGTCTTCTGCCCATTTCTTAACTGGGTTATTTGTTTTTTGGGGTATGGAGTTTGGTAAGTTCTTCACAGACTTTAGATACTAACACTTTATCAGATATATCCTTTGCAAATATCTTCCCCCATTCCACAGGCTTCCTTTTACTTTTGTTGACTGTTTTCTTCACTGTGAGGAAGCTTTTCATTCCGATGAAGTCCCAATAGTTCACTTTTGCTTTTGTTTCCTTTGCATTTGGAGATGTGTCTAGTAAGAAGCTGCTATGGCTGTGCTCAAAGAGGTTTCTGCTTGTGTTCGCCTCTAGGATTTTGATGGAGTCCCGTCTCACATTTAGGTCTTTCATCCATTTTGAATTTATTTTTTGTGTGTGGTGTTAGAAAGTGGTCCAATTTCATTCTTCTGCATGTTGCTGTCCAGTTTCCCCCACACCATTTGTTGAAGAGCTTGTCTTTTTTCCAGTGGATACTCTTTCCTGCTTTGTCAAAGATTAGCTGGCCTTATAGTTGTGGGTCGATTCTGGGCTTTCTACTCTCTTCCATTGATCCATGTGTCTGTTTTTGTGGCAGTACTATACTGTCTTTGCTGATTACGGCTTTGTAATAGAGCTTGAAGTCTGGAAACGTGATGCCTCCAACTTTGCTTTTGGTTTTCAGGACTGTTTTGGCTATTCAGTCTTTCGTGGTTCCATAAAAATTTTAGGATTGTTTGTCCTAGCTCTGTGAAAAATTCTGTTGGTATTTTTTAAAGTTATTTATTTATTTTTATGATTTTATTTATTCATTTGTCAGAGAGAGAGAGCACGCACACAAGTAGGGGGAGTGGCAAGCAGAGGAAGCAGTTTCCCAATGAGCAAGGAGCCCCATGTGGACTCGATCTCAAGGCCCCAGGATCATGACCTGAGAGGAAGGGAGATGCTCAACCGACTGAGTCACCCAGGTGTCCCACTGTTGGTATTTTGATAGGGATTGCATTAAATGTGTAGATTGCTTTGGTACACACTAATGGGAGTGACTTCAGGTCTGCAGTGACTGAACTTCAGGAAAACATCGATGACTCCAGGAAATCCTGGTTCCAACATGCTAGTTTTTGGGGTCCACTTTGGGAATAATGAGTTGGGAGATTACTGAGTAAGTAAGATTCAAACTCCTCCTCCCTCCTGGGTTTCAAGTTATTTTTCTGCTTG
Source organism: Mustela nivalis (assembly GCF_964662115.1). NCBI lineage: Eukaryota > Metazoa > Chordata > Mammalia > Carnivora > Mustelidae > Mustela > Mustela nivalis. Next base: position 99,983,472 of record NC_139023.1, read on the forward strand.
ACTCCCCCCACTTTACCTGTCTCCTCTACCGTTTCCCAACCTCAGAAGATAAGAACTTTATCCTCCTTCCTCCCTTTGTTCTACCTGTGGGCTTGGGTGGCAGACTTCCATTTTATAATCTCAGAATTTATGAAATTTGGGGTATATTTTTATGAGATTTTATCGTATTTATTTGTATATTTTGCTCTTTCCTTTCATTATAAAGTACGCTACAAAAGCTTGAGGATTATTTTGTTTTGTTTATAGCTATATCACAAATGAGTAGCACTTCTAGCATGTAGGCACTCAAACATATTTACTGAATAAAGTAAATGGGTAGATATTAAAATCTTGAATTACACAGTAGATTTGTTAATCTCTTCCTCTAACTCTATTGCTTATTGCTCTATATTTTTAAACCTATCTTATCAGATACATACAACATTAAAAGTATTATATCTTCTTGGTCAGCTCAATCTTCCTTAAAATGTTTTGGGTTCTTTTACTTCCATTTGGTCGTAAAACCCATTTCGGCGCTAACATGCCACCAAGCTTTCCTTTGGCTAGTACCTGCCAAGTGTGTCTTTCACTTATTTTTACTTTCAACTTTTTTATGTCCTTATGTTTTATGTCCCTCTCTTCTAAACAGTTTTTGGCTGGATTTTTAAATACAATTGAACAACCCATCATTTAACTGGTGTGTTTAGTTCATTTATGTTTATGATGATTAGTGATACATCTGAATTTATTTCTATGTGTCTTAAACCTATTTAAATTACTTATTGATTTTTTCTAATTTTAAGTTACATTTTTAGGGAATGCTTTCTTTTTCAGATCAAATTATTCCTGTTAGTCTTGTTTTGTCTGCTTATCTTTAATTTCATTGTTTAGTTCCATTGTAACTTAAATAATTTCATTTTTTATTTCAGTATATGTATTTTTACAGATCTTATTTATTTATTTGTCAGAGAGAGAGAGAGCAGCAGACATAAAGAGAAGCAGGCTCCTTGAGCAGGGAGCCTAAGGCAGGGCTTGATCCCAGGACCTGAGATCATGACCCGGGCCAAAGGCAGAAACTTAACCCACTGAGTCAACCAGTTGCCCTTAGTTCTGCTTTTTTAAATGCCTGTGATTTTCAGCTCTCTTCATGTGGTAGTTGACTTTTTGCATTTCTTCTTTAGTTTACTGCTCATATCTTTTGTCCATTTTTTCCTGGAATCCTAAATGAACTTCATATTAAAAGCTCCTTGCCTTGGGGCACCTGGGTGGCTCAGTGGGTTAAAGCCTCTGCTTTCGGCTCAGGTCATGATCCCAGGGTCCTGGGATCGAGCCCCACATCGGGCTCTCTGCTCAGCAGGGAGCCTGCTTCCTCCTCTCTCTCTGCCTCTCTGCCTACTTGTGATCTCTGTCTGTCAAGTAAATAAATAAAATCTTAAAAAAAAAAATAAAAGCTCCTTGCCTTAACAACAATAAATATATTTTTATTTAATACATTTTACATTTTTTTGTTTTTTTTTAATTTTAAATTTTTAATTTTTTATAAACATATATTTTTATCCCGAGGGGTACAGGTCTGTGAATCGCCAGGTTTACACACTTCACAGCACTCACCAAAGCACATACCCTCCCCAATGTCCATAACCCCACCCCTCTTCTCCCAATCCCCTTCCCCCCAGCAACCCTCAGTTTGTTTTGTGAGATTAAGAGTCACTTATAGTTTGTCTCCCTCCCAATCCCATCTTGTTTCATTTATTTTTCTCCTACCTCCTTAAGCCCCCATGTTGCATCACCACTTCCTCATATCAGGGAGATCATATGATAGTTGTCTTTCTCTGCTTGACTTATTTCGCTAAGCATGATACGCTCTAGTTCCATTCATGTCATAGCAAATGGCAAGATTTCATTTCTTTTGATGGCTGCATAGTATTCCATTGTGTATATATACCACATAATACATTTTACATTTTACAAGAGATGAAATTCCAGTTAATGTTTTAATTTCCTAAAGAAAATTAGAAGGTTTATATAATAATTCTCTTTTCAAAGAAAATGCACCTCTGATCTCTCTCATTCTCACTATGAGGAAATTCACAGCAATTGTTTTCCTGTCCCTAAGCTCAAAGTTCCATAAGTAAAATATATTAAAAAAAGGGAGAAAAATGTGTTTATCCTTCTGTTCTATTTATCATGTAAAATAACATTTCTGGATCCCTGTGAGATTAAGTAGAAATTAATTAGTTATGTCAAATAACTAAATTTACATAAAATTCCAAAAACAGAGTATGACATAATTTAAAAAATAGACACAACTTGTATTTCTGTTATTTTAAGGAAAAAGCAAGATTCAAATATTTTTTTAAAAGCTGGAAATTAGTGATCATAAAAGTTATAAATAGGAAGAATTAATTTTCAAGAATGGCCACTAGAGTTCCTTTATGGAGATGTCCAAAGGCTTATTTCAGTTTTAAAACAGCCAAAATGTTCAACAAATTCAAGAATTGTACACTCCCAGTTTGAGGCTTCAGAAACCTAGCCTTAGGAAAACAGCACAATTTAAGAATGTTGCCATCTAGTGTTCAGTTTTTGAATTGGCCCCATAAAATTAGTGTAATCTGGATAGATTATTTGAAAATGTAGTATAATCTTGACTCTTTGACATTGGAACCAGGGATCAAGAGAGAGTTTCCTGAGGTAACTGAGCAGTTTTTAAAATTAAGGAAGGAGGATGTGCTCGCTTCGGCAGCACATATACTAAAATTAAAATTAAGGAAGGAGGTGGTTACTAAAGATGTGTGTGTGCATCCATGTAAGGACAGCAGTGAATGAAGGTAGACAACAAGAGGCAAGAATGGCAATCACACAGGGTACTTTAAGGAGAATAAAAAAAATGTGAGAAGATAATAATTATTTTATTTTATAAATTCTACAAATTCTAAATTTATACAAAGATTGAGGGTCTAATGTTTGAAGTGGTAGAAAAATAGTGCAATTGGCCACTGAAATATATTGGATGGGAAATTTAAAAAATAACATGTATTTTATGCTTACAACTTTTGAGGGATTTTTTTTTAGATAATAAAATCTCCTAATTCTTCAGTATTTAGTGAATGCCAGATATTCTAAGTGCTCTGCATATAATACATATTTGACTTCTATAGTTACTGTTAGTAACCCCCACTTAAAGATGAAAAAATTAAGCTACAAACAGTGATTTGTCTAAACCAAGGGGCTGGCTCCAGTGTCTGGGTTCTTAATCCATGTGCTACTCTTCCTTTTAAAATAGCTAAAGAACAGGCTGAAGTCATCATATAACATTAGATAGAAAGTTAAGTCAACTGCCTGAATAATTTTGACCAAATTTTATCATTTTTATTAGCTGGATCTGGTGTTAGCACTGGTAAACTCATCCACCAAAAGTGCTTAGTTTTCCCTTTTACATCTGCTATACTCTCAACAAACTTTAGTGTATATATATATGCCTTTCATACAGAAACATTATAGTGGGGCGCCTGGATGGCTCAGTTGGTTGAGCATCTGCCTTCGGCTCAGGTCGTGATCCCAAGTCTGGGGATCCATTCCTGGGTCAGCGGGGAGCCTGCTTCTTCCTCACCTTCTGCCTGCTGCTCCCCCTACTTGTGCTGTCTCTCTCCGACAAATAAATAAATAAAATCTTTAAAAATTAATGTTATAGGACTCTACTCTTATTGGTAAAGTATGTATATTGAATTCTTCTTTAGTAGTAGTGGTAAATTTCTTCTCTTCAACTCTTGATCCTCTTTCTGATCACCCGCCCAACTATGGTCATTATGATGAGTTGAGTTGTGTCCCATCCCCAATTCACATGTTGAAGTTCTAAACCTCAAGACCTTGGCATATGATTATATTTGGAGATAAGGTCTTTAAAGAGACCTAATTAACCTAAAATGAGTTCATTTGGGTGGCCCTAATCCAGTATGACTCATGTCCTTTATTTGTTTGTTTGACAGAGAGAGAGAGAGAGATCACAAGTAGGCAGAGAGGCAGGCAGAGAGAGAGGGGGAAGCAGGCTCCCGCTGAGCAGAGAGCCCGATGCGGGGCTCAATCCCAGGAACCTGGGATCATGACCTGAGCTGAGAGTGGAGGCTTTAGCCCACTGAGCCACCCAGGTGCCCCGACTCATGTCCTTTTAAGAGGAAACTTGGACACAGACGGTTACAGAGGGAAGACCTTGTGAAGGCACAGGGACAGTTATCTCTACTGATATCTCTAAGAGGTCTCGGAAGGAACTGTCCCTGCCAACAACTGATCCCAGACTTCCAGCTCCTAGAACTGTGAGAAAATAAACTTCTGTTGTTTAAAACTACCCAATCTGTGGATCTTTAGCGATTTATTACGGCAATCCTTGCCAACTAATACAGTCATTGTATTAATCAGGGTCTTAGTTAAAAAAAAAAAAATAGAAACACCCTTGCCAGTTTAAAAAGAAAAGAGACATTTTTCAAGGAAAAGGAGATAGCTTATGAGAATCTTTAGAGGACGAGAGAGCCAGGTTTGGAGGCTAGGCACTTCTGAAAAATAATGCCTCAATCACATTCTGAGATTGTGCCAGTAACCACTCCAATGAAACCAGACGCTCTAATGCATGCCACTCATTCTAGACATGAGATGGCAGAACACCTGTGTTCTGATCATGATGGAACCAGGGCCCAAGTGTGCAAGAGCACCTGGCTCCAGGTGTCCCAAACAGACCAGGTGAGACCACTTGCAGCAGACAGAATACAAAGGCAGAGACCCCCAGTGGTGGTGAAGCAAGAAAGGGGTTATTTCCAGGAGGCCAGCACCAGGAAGACAGGGGGCTAATGTCTCAAAGCCCATCTTTAAATACTTTAAATTTATGTAAGGAAAATGTGGGTCAAATGTTGGAGGGTACCTGCAGGTGGCTGTGAAGTTCAAGTAGATCATTGTCTTGGGGGAAATTATGCAGTCTTACAGGCCAGTCATTATTGCTGGAGAGCTAGTTTGGGGTAGTTTGGGTTCCCATCAGGGAATGCTTTGCCCATGAGGTCTTCAGACAGTTAAAACACAAGCTGGAAAGAACTTACTCGGTTAAAAAGGATAGCCTGAGGTTAAAATGAAAGGAGTTAAATGTAGTTAAGGTCCTCTTTCTTTCTTCTTCTTCTTCTTCTTTTTCTTTTTTTTTTTTTTAATGTTTTACAATTTTTTAATAGGGGCGCCTGGGTGGCTCAGTCAGGTAAGTGTCTGCTTTCGGTTCAGGTCATGATCCCATGAGGGTCATGAGGGTCCTGGGATCAAGTCCTGCATCAGGCTCAGCGAGGAACTTTCTTCTCCCTCTTCCTCTGCCTCTTGCTCCTCCTACTTGTGCTCTCTCTCTCTGTCAAATAAACAAATAAATCTCCAAAAAAAGATTTTAATTAATTGATTAATTTGACATGAGAGAGAGCGAGTGAGCGCACAAGCTGGAGTAGCTGCAGGCAGAGGCAGAGGGAAAAGCAGACTCTCTGCTGAGCAAGGAGCCTGACTCAGGGCTCGAGCCCAGGACCCTGGGATCATGACCTGAACCAAAGGCAGACCCTTAACCAACTGAGTCACCCAGGTGCTCCTGCATTCCTCTTTCAGTGAAAGATGACATCGAAGCTGTCGCCTTGACAAAAACAACAAACAAAAGGATTTTTCTGCAGGGCTTGCCTTGTCACACAGCTCATTTCTGGTTTGATGTCCCACATGTAATTGTCCCACATGGGTGTGTGTGATTGGAGGAGCCTAGGTTCCTTGCCTGCCACCTCGCTGTGAGTTGAGTGTGGGAGAGTATTCTGGTTTCTGCCTTGGGGAAGTGGATCAAAAGACAGGAAATTGCCCAGACAGAGAAAGGATTCTCAAAGGGTGGTGGTATGCCAGAAAAGGCACGTAAAGGGAATCAACTTCAAAACCTCGGTGGTATGATTCTTTGACCAGTTGCTCAGGTGGTAAATTTCTCTGAGACCTAGTTGTCATTTCCATAGTCCTTAACCTTTTCTTGAATCGATTTTTATTTTCACTGGATAAAACGCTCCCTGATCTAGAATTCAAAATTACTATTAATCACAAACAGCTGGGCTCCTCACCCCCCACCTGTTGTGTACCTTTGTAAGAAAGAAAAAAAAAATCAGGCAGGTTAATATGAAGATGTTGGTTACCAAGTGTTCATTCATTCCTCCCGTTGGTAAAGGGACCCCCATCTTCCCTCAGGGGGTTACTCCTTCTCCCATCTTTCCCTGTGGTTTTTGTGGGGATAACATCCCTGCTCTGCCACTCCTGTCCAAGTTTCAGAAGACATATGACTGAGGTTGGCCACAGAATGTACCCTATAGCATCCCTCCTCCCCAGCCCCGTGATTAATTTAGAATAGGTAGGCACACTGTCCAGGACAAGTAAATGTCAGTCCATCCCAGGACACTTCTCTGGGTCTCTGGCATCTCTCTAGCTCTTCTCTTTCATCCGTGGTTGCTCAGCTAGGACAGAAGTCTTGAGCTGCCGCTGACCAAACTGGTATTTCTTGATAGAAACTCTCCTGAGTGTAAAGCTGGCACACAGGTAAGTAGAGACAAGGGATAGAGAGAAACAGTCCAAATATCCTTGAGCACCTAGAACAACCTGTGCCAATAGTCATTTTCAGTTTAAATCCATTTAAATGATTTCAGTCGCTTTCAGCCAAAAGACCGGTTTGGTTGGTTAAAGAAAGTAGTTAATTGGTAAGCATAGATTTTTCCTGAAACATTCTGCTTTAACAAACATTTATAGTACCTCCAACTCGATGTCCAAATGAAAAAACTTGGCCTTGTTTTTATACAGTATGTATATATCAGCCCCTTCTTCCACCTCCACCCCCCCCCACTGCACCCCACCCACACACACACAGAGTAAGGGAAAATATAAATATATCAGAGGTTTTATTCATCTTGGTTTCCTTCTCTTCAGATAAAATGACCTTTTCAGGATTTGATGCGAGATAAAACATACTTGCATATATTTCTCTGTATTTTTGGCTTTATCCGGGTTTACTCTTGAATGTAATGCAGGTTTTTTTTTCCCTTTCCTGTAGCCAGTGTTTGGATGTCAGTATAGTGTTAACTACACATATTTTGTTTCTTTTTAACATATGTGGCTTCATTCTCTTCAGGTTTGACCTTTCAGTCTCTTTCCTACATTTTACTATTCCGAGGTAAATGCTGGGGTGTAAATACACATTTCATAAAGGAATATTACAATTTTGGGCAGACTTCATCTCTCTATCTCCTGTAAGAATTCATCAGTTCTGTCAATTAATGATAGTACCCTACTTTAATTCGCTTCATCTTTTAGCTTGCAGTACCTGGTTTTAACTGTCCTCTGTCTTCCTTCCTCTTTCCCTTCTTCCCCTCCTCCCTTCCTTCTTCCCCCTTTTTTCTTTTTCTTTTCTTCTTTTCTCTTTTTTCTTTCCTTCTTCTTAGTAGGCTCCACACCCAGCACAGAGCCCAACGTGGAGTTTGAACTCATGACCATGAGATGGAAATCTGAGATCAAGAGTCGGATCCTTAACTGAGTGAGCCACCCAGGAACTCCATTGTCCTTGTCTTCTAATCATAAAGCAGATCCTACTACACCAATCTGAAGAGAAACTGTTGTATTAAAGGAAACAGATCACTATCACCATTTATATCTTTGGAGGAAATATTTCATTAAAGGAACTATACCTGAATATTTATGGACTCTTGGTTCTTGAGTTGTGTTTCTGCATAACTTACAAACTAACTAGACATAAATGTGCCCTGGAGAAACAATAGAAATCAGCACTGTCTCAGTTGGTTTGGGTTGCTATGATGAAATACCACATACTGGGTGACCCATAAACAACAGACATTTATTTCTCACAGTTCTGGAAGCTGCAAGTCTAAGATCAAGTCTCCAGCATGGTTGCCTTCTGGGGAGGGCCATTAGCCTGGCTCATAGCTGCCTCTTTTTTGCTGTGCACTCACGTGTTGGAAGGGGCTGGGGATTTCTGGGGGCTCTTTTTTATAAGGCACAAATCCCATTCATGGGGGCTCTATCCTCATAACCTCAGCTCCAAGGGCCCCACCTCTTAACACCATCACCTTTGAGATTAGGATTCAATATATGAATTTTGGAAGGACGCATACATAGAAAACTATGATATATTAGTTTGAAGATATCTGTCTCTGATGCTCCACAATGCCTTCCTTTCTTCCAGTTTTACTTTAACAACATTAACTTTGTATTTTATTGGACAAACTGTCACACTTAGTGTGTTTCTTCATATGATTTTGAAATGTGTTCTTATAATTCCAAAATAAAAACTTAACTCCTAAATATTTAAATTCTTATTCTACAACCCTGCTTTCATGAATTTCATATACTCACATTATCTATATGGAATATAGTTCCATATAGATATATATGTTCCACGTGAACATATATATAAGTTCCATGTGAATATCTGGGAGTTGTGTCCAATAAAGCCAGCTGAGAACACAACTTTTATGTAAGGAGTGAAGAGTTCTGATTTAGGATCCTATGCATTTTATGCTGCTACACTGTTCAATCCAGAAAGGGAAAAATCCTAAAGTTGGGTAAGATTTCTTACTACAACATGGTAACACAAGGTCTGGCCTTCTGAGTGGCTTGTTTGAAATGAATGCTTGGGTTTCTCAGAATCTTACCTCACAAACACTCAGGCCAATGTGACCTACTCAGTATCCTGGATATAGGGAGAAAAGAATTAGGGATGAGGGGAAGGCAGAGCAGAAGGCAAGGGGAAAGGAGGAGGAGGAAAGAGGACGTGTTATCCTTTGTAAATAATTAGTAAGTAATTAGTATCCCCAAGTTTGTAAATAAAGGATAATGTTCCCTGACTGAAATAGGATCTTGTTTTAATGTTGGGAATTTTTAATTTCCTAATTGCTATCGATATTTGCAGGGTAAACAGAGCAGATGTGCTTTCAAATTAGGTTAGCCAATTATAAACAAATCGAAGTCTCAAGTTCAACTCAATTTTTTCTTAGTTCCTTATTGTACGAAATTATTTTAATTTTGTTTGCTGCAAAAAGTATGCACAGTTAAATTGGCTTTTCTGTGATTAAATATTTCAAAACTTCCTTTATTTGATTTTTAATTTTTACTGTTAAGGGTTATTTCCAAAAAATAAAAGAAGGTAAGTAATAAATACGTACACAGATACATCTCTACACAAAAAATACCTATATTTCCTCTAAAATGGGTCATTTCTGAAGCAGACACATGTAATTATGAATATAACTCAGGCACAATATATTAAGTTTATGCAATGAGTTTTCAAATTATTTTTATATATTTTTGTTTGCCCATTGCTATGTAATAAACTATTTAAAAACAGTGGCACAAAACAGCCACCATTTATTATGCCTCACAATTCTGTGGACTAGGGTTTGGCCAAGACTTGCGTATTACACTACTAGGACCAGAATGTCCAGGATGACTTCTTCATGCCCATGTCTGCCATTTTAGTTAGGATGGATTGAACGATGAGGTTTGGCTGGTATAGTTGCGCTGGAGTCAGGTATCTGGGGCTTTGGTTCTCCCTGTTGGTTGGATTCCTTGGTCTTTTTCATGTTGTATCAGAGCCTCTCTTTCTCCATGTGGCCTCTTCAGGTAGGACTTTGGGCGAGGTAGCCAGATTTCTTAAATTGTCAGGTTTAAGCCTGGAACTGACATAGTCACTTCTGCTACATTACGTTCACTACAGTAAGTCATAGCAAACTGAGCCTAGGCTCAGTATGGGAGAGGACCACACAAGGGGATGAATAATACCAGGAGGGGTGGTTCATTGGGGAGAGGGGGTGCCTTGTGGAGACTAGCTGCTATAGTACATGTATCCCCTGACAACATCATTTCCTGGAACCCCAATCATAAAATCAAGCATTTCTCAAGATGTATCTTTCATGTAATCTGAGGCTTAAGAAATGCTTCTCAGAAAAAGAGAAACTGGCCTAAAAGATTTGGGAGATGGTGTAAACTATAGCCCTTCTCTTGAGATTATAATGACATGCTAACAACATGTCATTGTTTTGTTTTATTTTGTTTAACCCGTATTTCCCACACATTTAAGTGCACAGATTTTGTTTTTGTTTTGAAGATATTTCCTACACATGTCATTTTTAAAAAGAGGATTTTATCTAGTTATTTGAGAGAGAGCACAAACAGAGGGAGAAGGAGAAGCAGACTCCCTGCCGAGCAGGGAGCCCAATGTAGAGCTCTATCTCAGGACCCTGAGATTCTGACCTGAGCTGGAGGCAGCTGCTTAACCAACTGAGCCATCCAGGCACCCCTGTCATTGTTTTGTTTTTTGTTTTGTTTTGTTTTGTTTTGTTTTTTGCTTAACCCATATTTCCCACACATTTAAGCGCATAGAACTGTGCCTGGCACTTAGTAATCACTTATAAATATTTGTTGAGTCAGATTTTTCACAGGACCCTTTTCCACAAAACACACACTGACATTACAAAGAATTGATATTTCCAACAGAAGGAACTTTGGGAAAATAGCTCTGTGAGAGAACAGTATAAGATTCTGAGTTTCTTCTAGATTGACAACCCCCATCTAGGTGCTTTCTAATAAATGAATTGCTGTACCTTAGATTACAGAACTCTATCTACTGGTTACAGGTGCTTAGACTCCAGATGGACACTTGACCTGGAGGCACTGATTTGTAGGCTAGCCAGCAAGTTAAAAGAGACTTGAGAACTTTTACTAAAAGGGGTAGCCTGAATTGTTTTATTTTTTATGTTATTTTTTTATTAACATACGCTGTATTATTTATTTCAGGCATACATGTCTGTGATTCATCCACCTTACACATTTCACAGCACTCACCATAGCACATACCCTCCCCAACGTCCATCATCCAGCTGCCCCATCCCTCACACCTCGCCAAGGAGTAGTCTAAATTGGATTGTGATAGATCAAATTATATCCTGTCACTTGGGTAGTTTGTGAAAAAATCTGTCAGTTAGCAGAAGCAGAAGTGGAAAGTAAAGGAGTTTCCATTCTATGGAACACTATTTCTTTTTCTTTTTTTAAAGATTTTATTTCTTTGAGAGAGAGCATGTATGTACAAGTGGGGTGGGGAGAGACAGAGGAAGAGGGAGAAGCAGACTCTCTACTGAGCAGGGAGCCTGACATAGCACTGGATCCCAGGACCCCAAGACCTGAGCTGAAGGGAGACACTTAATTGACTGAGGCACCAAGGTGCCCTTAGTGCTATTTTTTTTATTACCGCATTTCATGTGGCTGCAGAAACTCCTCCTTTCCCTTTCTTCTCCCATCTTGAGAATGAAACTCGATTAACTAAGGTGGCCGTCTGTGTTTCTATTTCTTACTATCTGAAAGAGTCTAATTAGTACATGATGTCAGGGAGTGAGGCCTATGTTCTCTCTCTCAGAATGAGAAAACACTCTATTCAACTGCATAGTCAGGGGAGTAGTGCACTATCACATGGCCCCTTTGCCAGCATGCAGACACTGTAGGAGCTCCTCCTAGTGTCCTACAACAGGTAGGCCAAGGTCAGCTGGCAATGAAAACTGCTCAGTGTTTACAACTGTCACAGGAAACTCTTTGATCAACAGCTGCAGAAGAAACTGGCTACAGGGGACAATGTTTCTTTAAAGGATCTGAGAAATATATGATGAAAATTCTAGTTCTGGACATGTTATTCCCTCCCCACCCACCAACTACCAGAAAGTAATATCAGAAAATTAATTACAGGAGGAAGGTATGGGTGAAAAGGAAAGGGCACATGGACACGAGGGAAGCTGAACTGTGCAAATTTCATGACTTACTAAGGCAGAGCTCTCCTAGGGAACAGTGGGAAACCAGGAGAAAGGGTGTCTGACCTTAAGTCTAAGCCTATGGTGGAGTCAAAACGCAACCACTCTCTAGTGTATTGACTAGGGGAGAGTGGTGAGATGTGGAGAACAGCACCAGAAAACTCAGGTTAGGTCCAGAGCAATGCATGTCTAGGATGTCAGTGAGAAGAGACAGAATACTGACGTTCGAACACCAAGTCAAACAGTAGGCATAGCTGCAATTTTCAGGAGGGAGAATTAAGTTGAAATGCCAAAAGTGAACAAAATTTGCCTTCTGTTGTCCAGACAGGCTCAGTGAACTTGGGGATTTAGCATTTGGTGTCAGGATTCCTTTTTTAAAAATAATCTTTATTTTTTTAAAAATCAGTTTTATATTTACAGATAAATTAAGCAGATGGTACGGAGAGTTCCCATATACATCTACATTGTTTTCCCTATTGTTAGCATTCACCTTTGTATGAGACATTGTTACACTTAATGAATCAATACTGATACATTATTAACTAAAGTCCATGGTTTATTTGGATTTCCTCAGTTTTTTGAATTTCTACCTAATTTCTTTTTCTGACCCAGGACCCCATCCAGGACATCATATTACACTTAGTTGTCATGTCTTAGGCTCCTCTTGGCTGTGACAGTTTCTCAGACTTGCTTTGTTTTTTGTGACCTTGGCAGTTTTAAGGAATACTGGTGAGGTATTTTGTAGGTTGTCTGTCTAAGGGAATGTGTCTGACATTTTCCTCATGATTCGACTGGGCTTATGGGTTTTTGAAGGAAGATCATGGGGTAAAATGTCATTTTCATCACATTAGACCAAGACTACACATTATCAGCATGCTTTATTACAGTTGATGTTGATCTTACTAACCTGGCTGAGGTAGTATTTGTCAGGTTTCTTCCCTGTGAAGTTCCTGTTTGCTTTCCATTTCCATAATGTAGAGGAAGTGAGCACAGTCCATATTTAAGGAGTAGAAATCTTTGCTCCCTCTCCTTGAGATTTGACTATCTACATAAATTATTTGGAATCCTTCTGCATGGGATATTTGTCTCTTCTCTCCATTTATATATTATTCAGTCATTTATGTGTCAATATGGACTCAAAGATATTTAATACTTGTGATAATCCTATACTACTTTATTTTTTTCCTCAAAATTTTTCCAGCTTAGCTCATTGGGAGCTCTTTCATTTGGCTGCTGTGCTTCTTTGACAGATCTACATGAATGCTGTGTTTTATTGTTTTCATTTTTTTATTTCTTGTACTTCAAAAACACTCTGTCAGTCCAAGATGTTCCAGGCTCATCCTGTGTATTTCTTCACTAGTCCTAGAATCAGCTGTTTCTCCCAAAACCATGGTTCCTTTGATTGGAAATGGTATTAGAAAGCAAGATCTGGACCCACTCTACTAGAGTGCGGTTTCCTGTGAGCTCTCTCAGGGAGAGAAGAGCCAAGAAACACGTACATCACTTATGTATATATACACATATCTATAAATATTTTGTATATAATCATCCACATCTGTATTAAACTAAACATGAATTGTTCCTAATTCAAATCCAAAATCCACTACCTTCCCTGCTTACCTCCTCCCACTTCTCCTCCCCAACCTTGCTTATCTGACTCTCACTCCAGTGGTGAAAAAATGGGCTCCTACTTTGTGATCCACTTACATAATTGTTTAATTCCATTCCACATGTATAGTGGCACTGGAATTGGTAAGCTGTTCCCTTATGTGGAATGACTTTATCAACTAGCACAGTGCTTATATGCAGTTCCTTTTGCCTTTCAGTTCAGATTCCACCTATTTCCAAATTTACTTAGGTGTACCCTCCTCCCCTTTAGAGGCACCATAAGTTAATGAAAAGGATGGAGGATTATATTTAGAGATTAAGATAATTTTAAAGGGGCACTGGGGTGGCTCAGTTGGTTAAGTGCCTACCTTTGGCTCAGCTCATGATCTCGGGGTCCTGGGATCAAGCCCCACATTGGGTTCCTGGTTCAGCAAGGAGTCTGCTTGTCTCTCTCCCTCTCCCAACTCTCTCCCTCCCTATTCATGCTCTCTCTCTTGCTCACTCTTTTTCAAGTAAAATCTTTAAAAAAATAAAATCATTTTAAAGACATAGTGCACCTTTTGAATTGTTGAGACCAAATTATACTGTCTAGGGATATATTTTAAATGGTGAAACTTAAAAAAACAAAGGCAAAGAAGTTATTACTATAAAAGTAGCCGCATAAAAAAAGTAACTTCTACTTTTGGGAAGATAAAGTATCAGTGATTGGATATAATCTCCCACCAGAAACAATGAACAAAGCCCACTAAAATGATTAATGAAACAATGGCTTCCCAACATTGGTATCAGGCAGTTCAGGCCAGTGACCCCTGAGAGATCGGCAAATAAATGAGGTAAGACTTATGACTGCCTCAGTTTACTATCTGGAGACAGTTTCCTGGCCACAGTGCGGGGAGGGGAACCCAGGGAATCTGTGGTCCCACTGAGTTGAGAATTTGAAGCTGGGGCTCTGAGACAGAGGATAGAGTACTTGAGAGGACAGAGTTACCACAGAGAAAGCTCCAGAGATGGCAGAAAGTGCACCAGAGCAAAGGCAAGTGAGGAAACTAATGTAGGACAGAGAAAAATACCATCCAAAAGGAGCAAAGGGGAAAATGCCCTGAGCTCACAACCAGCAAAGAATAGGTCACATCCCTACTAGCCAGAGTGGAAAACCATGCCTTTTGGCAAAGGAGTCAAAATGGTATTTTGAGTGGTGGGGCACAATTAGTCATAGGCCAAGGCTTTGAAACGGCCAAACCATTTCTGAGTAACTTAACTGTGACCAAGAATAAAGCTGAAAAATATGCAGCATTCAACAAGGTAAAATTCACAATATCTGGGGTCTGGTAAAGAGAAGGAACAGGGCAGGGAAAGAGGAAGATATGACCTAGACTGAGAAAAATGAATCAATAAAAAGAGATAAAAACACAGAAAATGATTCATAAGTAAGGACATTAAAATGGTTATTTTATATACACTCAAAGGAGAAAGACTGCTCATTTGAAATGGAAGCATGGAAGAGACATTTTTAAAAAGAGACCCACATTGGGGCTCTGAGAGGCTCAGCTTGTTAAGGGCCTGGCTCTCGGTTTGTGCTCAGGTCATGATCTCTGGGCTGTGAGACTGAGCCCTGCATGGGGCTTTTGTACTGGACATGGGGCCTGCTTGGGATTCTTTCTCTCCTTCTGCCTCTCCCAATAGCCCCCCCTCAAAAAAATAAATAAATAAAAATGAAATAAAAAGAGACCCATGTTGAACTTCTAGAGGTGGAAAATAAAATGTCTGACATGGAATATTTACAGAATTTTCGAAACTCAGTAATAAGAAAGCAAACAATTCAATCAGAAAATGAGCAGAAGGGTGCCTGGGTGGCTCAGTGGGTTAAGCCGCTGCCTTCGGCTCAGGTCATGATCTCAGGGTCCTGGGATTGAGCCCCGCATCGGGCTCTCTGCTCGGCAGGGAGCCTGCTTCCTCCTCTCTCTCTGCCTACCTCTCTGCCTACTTGTGATCTCTCTCTGTCAAATAAATAAAATCTTAAAAAAAAAAAAAAAAAGCAGAAGATCCAATCAGACACTTAACCAAAGAAGATACAGAGACAGCAAATAAGCACATGAAGAGATGTTTAACATCATTAGTTATTAGGGAAGTGCAAATTAAAACTATAATGAAATACCACCGCACACTATTACCACAACTAAAATGAAGAAGACCAAACATACCAACCTGCTGGCAAAAATGTGGAACAATTACAATTCTCATACACTGCCAGCAGCAGTGTAAAATTGTACCACCACTTTGGAAAATGGTTTGGGCTGTTTTTCAAAAAATTAAACAAATGCCTACCACATGGTCCAGTCATTCCCCTAATATTGATAAACCTAGGTTTATTCCCTGGGTGAGGGGTGGGGGAAGAAAACATTTGCTCACACAAAGACTTGCATATGAATGTTCATGGCAATTTTATCTGTAAGAGCCCCAAACTGAAATTACCCCAATATCCTTCAATAGATGAATAAACAAATCATGGCATGTGTACATGGTGTGAATTTAACTAAGCCACTCACTGTAGCAGTGCCTTGGCACCTATGTTGTTTGGCCAAGGGAACTGCAGGGACCTTACATGGACACTAGCCCCTCATGCAAGCACATACCCCAGATAACAGCCCACAGAGTCACACGAAAATGTTAGGTTCCTCATATGACTTCCCCAACTCCCCTTGTGATCAACAGTCTCCCAGCCTTCCAGGACTTTCCCCTATGTGCCCCTTAGATGAGACCCCACAGGGGTGCCTGGGTGACTCAGTCAGTTATGCGCCTGCCTTGGGCTCCTGTCCTGATTCCAGGGTCCTGGGATAGAGCCCCTCCTGGGGCTCCCTGCTTAGGAAGGAGCCTGCTTCTCCCTCTCCCTCTGCCCCTCCCTGTTTGTACTCTTTCTCCCTCATGAATAAATAAAATCTTAAAAAAAAAAAAAAAAAAAGATGAGACTTACACAGAGCTTACCAGAAACCCTGGTCTGTTTGATTTGAATTCATCAACCAGGCCTTAGTCTGGGAACCCCAGAGCATTCCACCTTGGGATCCTAATAAAGGCATTTGCCGCAGGTCCTGCCTCTTCCTGCCTCTTTCTTTGCCTGCACCCCTGCACCTCGCCTCGTGACCTGGGAGTGATGAACCTGGGACCTGGGAGTGATGAAATTTTTTAAAAAAAGATTTTATTTATATATTTGAGAGAGTGTGTGTGGGGCAGGTGGGGGTTGGGGGGGGGAGAGCAAGGTGGAGGGGCAGAGGGAGACACAGACTCCCCAGTGAGCAGGAAGCCAGACGTGGGGCTTGATCCTGGGACTCCAGCATTGACTGTGGCCTGATCTGAAGGCAGACACTTAACTAAGCCACCCAGGTGCCCCTGAACTTCTTTATTTCTTTTGTGTTCTGTTGTTGAGCCACAATTTACCCTCCAGCACTTGTGCTCAACTTAACAAATGTTAATTTAACAAAATCCTAACACCCTACAACAGAGTCAGGTCATCAACAAAATGGAATAAACTACTGATACACACAACATGGATGAGTTTCACTATGCTTATGCTGAAAGAATCTAGGAAAAAGAATATATGCTGTTTGGTGTTGCTTCCCATTACTTATTACTCAGCTACTTTAACATACAGAAATTACCAACACAATGTTTAACACAGTAAGATGCTTAAAAATAATATATGGATCTGTTTTCAGGTACAAGTGACACCTAAATTAAGAACCTAGAATAATTTTAGAACTGAAGAATTCCTTGAGTAAATTTATCCAACTGACTCCCACATAACCCAGAAGTTATATGATTTACCCTTTTAATTAGTAGAAATTAGTAGTCTTTTAATTAGTAGAAAACCTAGAATTCTATCATGTTATTTCTACTCACTGTGAAAAAGAGCTCCTTTGAATTATCAACAAACCATAATTCACAAATAGAGTAATTTTTAGTAAGCTGTCTTATGAAAATCACTATTTGGGGACTTTTTTCTAAGATAAAAAATGGCAATAACCACCAGGGAAATGTTTCACATGAAATTGATAAGTGACATTTTAAGGATTTTTTTTTTTTTTTAGTCCTATTTCTCTTGTTCAATCAAATCTCCCTGCTGGAGAAGATATGTCTTCATGTATTTTCTCCACATATGCAAAATGTGAAGAAATGGACTGCCTTGACCAGGTGGGTGATTTTCTCTACAATCTGGCTTCTAGCAAGCCCAGAGACTTGATGTGAGTAGGAGGGAGGGAATGTTCCAGAATCTGCAGTGATTCCTTCCAGATGGAAATAAAATATCATTGCTTGCCTCCAAATCATCTCACCAGTTTCTCAGTTGGTGGAGCTTTAACTAACAATACAGAGGGTGGAGGGCGAATGGGATCCTCAACGTGTGTTACCTTGTGCAGCAACTTTTAAGTTCTGCCCATCCCAGACCATCTTCTCAGAGTGACATTTTGCTACTACTCAGGTGAGTGACTTACGATATGCTGACACCAAGCTTTTAGGTAACTATTACCCTCTTCCTGAGAATACCTGTGTTCCTGAAAGGGTTAAGACACACTTCACTCGGAGTGCCTGGGTGGCTCAGTGGGTTGAGCCGCTGCCTTCGGCTCGGGTCATGATCTCAGGGTCCTGGGATCGAGTCCCGCAACGGGCTCTCTGCTCCGCAGGGAGCCTGCTTCTCTCTCTCTCTCTCTCTCTCTCTCTCTCTCTCTCTGCCAGCCTCTCTGCCTACCTTCTCTGCTCGGCAGGGAGCCTGCTTC
Source organism: Mustela nivalis (assembly GCF_964662115.1). Taxonomy (NCBI): domain Eukaryota; kingdom Metazoa; phylum Chordata; class Mammalia; order Carnivora; family Mustelidae; genus Mustela; species Mustela nivalis. Next base: position 100,001,659 of record NC_139023.1, read on the forward strand.
TCTCTCTCTCTCTCTCTGCCAGCCTCTCTGCCTACCTGTGATCTCTCTCTGTCAAATAAATAAATAAAATCTTTAAAAAAAAAAAAAAAGACACACTTCACTTTGGGTTCCTAATTTTTATAGCTCCTTGTTTCAGCTTAAAAAATGTAATTTTCTCTTTTCTGTTTTGATGACTGTTGGAATGTATATTACGCTATGAAAGTAAGTATCTCAGATAGCTAGGAATGCCCATTCATTATTTAGAGTGGTAGTTCTCAAGTACGGTCCTCCCTCGCTAATGGCTTTGCCTCATATTCACATGAGAAAATAAAAACCCTCAGCGGAAAGTCCTTCATCTTCCCACCTCCCATACAAATGGGCTGGTATCTAGGCCTGTCTTCTCTTTTTATTTTATTTTGCAGGAATTACCTACTCTGTGTCAAAGGGCTACCTTCACTTGTGCCCTGGACTCAAATTCTTAAGGACCTCCATCCATGAGTTAATTACCTTTGCTCTCTGTTGGGTCATTCTCATCAGCATATAATTTGCTCTAGTTTATCCTTTCTTTTTAAAACATCCTACCTTGATTCTGTATTGCTTCTCAGCTGTCTCATTTCTGTCTCATTTCTCTGCTCTTTTTTTAAAGCCAAACATCTTAGGGGTTGTTCCCACATGCTCACTTCATTTGACCTCTAATTCATCCTTTTATTTTTTGTATGTCTCTGTCAAAATTATCTAAATAGTGTAGACTCAAATGACTATAAGGAATTTTAAGACAAAGAGCAAATCCCTGGTCATCTTCATCTCCTCCCCCAGTTTTCCTTCCCTAGAAGCAACCATTCTGAAGTCTTTCAGGTGAATCTTTTGGTCCATATCTCTGTATCTTGAAATAACAAGATTGCCTGTATTGCTACTCATGGTCTTTATGTTTTAGGCAATATCTCTACTGGTTTCTCACTTTGGAAAATGAAGATTTATCCCTCTTTCTTCTTCTGTCACATCATACACACATGCGTACACATGCATTCATGTTTACGTTTCTATGACCAAGTATGTGTGATTTAGAGCTGAGCCAGGTAGTAAAACTATTACCATCCTTCCTTTCCACCATTGATAGTTTTACTCTGAAGATGGTTCCTTTTTTTTTTCTTTCATTGTGTGTGTGCGTGCACGTTTGTGTGTGTGTGTGTGTGCGTGGTTTTCTTTGTAGCGTTCTTTATTGTTTATCTCTTCTTAAAAATAAGAAACCTGGTTTGCAAATAGTCATTTCCGGGAAACAAGCGTTTGCTTTGTGGGGTGCAACATGGAGATGACCAGTGGAACTGCTGAGCCGGTTTCCGGGGAACTGGCGTCTGTGGCACATGCCCTTTCTCTCCCAGCCGAGTCTTATGGCAACTATCCTGATATTGAGATGGCTTGGGCCATGAAAGCAATGCAGCATGCTGAAGTCTACTACAAGCTGATTTCATCAGTTGACCCACAGTTCTTGAAACTCACCAAAGTGGATGACCAAATCTATTCTGAGTTTCGGGAAAATTTTGAGAAACTCAGGATAGATGTGTTGGATCCAGAAGAGCTCAAATCAGAATCAGCTAAAGAGCCCCCAGGATACAATTTTTGGCAATTGAAATTGCTCGGAACCGAGTATTTACAGTTTTACACCAGTGTTCATGACAAAGAAGAAGAGAAAGAAGGTAACCATGGAAGAGAGAAAGGAACTGACAGTGGATGGGCAGAAGAGAAAGGAGACATCAGAGAAAGAGAAAAAACAAAACCAACAAAGGAGAAGAAAAAGAGAAAGGAGCCGACAAAGAAATTAGCAAGAGTGGTGAAACAGCTATGTAAGGTAGACAAGGAATAGTACCCTGGAAGCTATGACCCAATTATGTCTACAGATACTATGATGCTACTTGCGCAGACCATGTGGTTAAATGTATCTCTTTGTGCAATTGAAAGACATAAAGAAGTACATCTTTCCAGCCTAATAATCAAGAGCTACTTTTGTTGTTCTCTTGTCTGAACCAGCTTAGAGACTATTAGGGTGTTAGTTGAGCATTTCTTGGTATAGTGTTTCTTGGTTCTCACCACTGGTCAAGTAAGAAATTTTACAAATAAATTTCTTTTGGTTCTTAAAAAAAAAAAATAAGAAACCTCTCAGGCGCCTGGGTGGCTCAGTCAGTTAAGCATCTGCCTTCAGCTCAGGTTATGGTCCTGGAATTCAGCTCTGCATTGGGCTCCCTGCTCAGCAGGGAGCCTGGTTCTCCCTTTCCCTCTCCCCCTCTCCCCCTGTTCATGCTCGTTTGTGCTTGCTCTTTCTTTCTCTCTCTCTCTCGCTGTCAAATAAAGTCTTTAAAAAAAATAAGAAACCTCTTATGTAAGAAAAGAGAGAGACATATGCCCTTGCTGCCTTTTTTTTTTTTTTAAGACTACTTCACTTGAGCTTAGCCAGAAGGCCAAATACTTCATAAGTGGTTACAGCAAACACTTCTGGTGCTGCATGCATATCCTCTCCACCCTTACTACTACCATCCTGACTTCCACTGGTGAATAAACCTCCATTCTTTGCATGAGGGCTCTCTGTGGGACCAGTTCTCTTTCTGCTTACGTGGATTGCACCCAAAATTACCAGGGAGAGAACTCTCCACTTCCTACGAGTAGTCCTTGAATAATGACGGAAGGGAGTGGTATAAATATGCCAGCTCTCTCCTCTCAGGTAACCTATTTGGAAGCACGTATTCAATCTCAGAGTTACTCAATGGGGTTAAGCTCCAGTTACCTACAATGGCTGCTTTATTGACTTCCTTCATGTTCCTGAATCATGTTCCCACTCTACTAATGGTGTTTCCTGGGTTCACTTCCCAAATAAATGACTTGTACTCAAATACTTCTTTCCATGCCCTGCTTCTTGAACAACACAGATTAAGACAATCAGTGCTGAGTATTTCTTATTATATCATATTTTAAGATACCTGATATGTGCCCCAGTTTCAGAAGATGCTAAAATTGATAAGTAGGTGCAGGTGGTATCAGCCTAATCCCTCTATTATAAAATCACCTTTCCTACTTGTATTAGCCAGAGTTTTCCAGAGAAACAGAACCAATAGCATGGAGAGACAGAGATTTAGTGTAAGGAACTGGCTCACGTGATCACAGAGGCTGAGATGTCTCATGATTTGTAGTCAGCAAGCTGAAGACCAAGGAGAGCAGTTGGTATGGTTCCACTCCAAGTTCCAAAGCCTGAGAATCCGAAGAGCTGATGGCCTAAGTTCCAGTCTGAAAGCCCCAAAAGCCAATGTTTCAGTTGGAGTCTGAAGACAGGAAAAGACCAACATCTTAGCTCAAAGAGGTGAGGGAGGAGTTCCCTCTAACATGCAGAGGAGTCACCTTTTTGTTCCAATCACGCCTTCCACAGACTGGATGAGGCCCACCCACATTTGAGAGACCAATCTATTTAGTCTACTGATTCAAATGTTAATCTCATTCAGCGACACTCTCAACAAACTCACCCAGTATAATGTTTAACCAAATATCTGGGCACCCGGTCATCCATTAAGGTTGATACCTTAAAATTAACCATCACACTATCTTTCATGGAATACTTTTAACAGACACTAAGGGTTATTGACTATATTAATTACCTCATCAGGTGTTTCAAATGGCGATTTTTCTTTTTCTTTTCTTTCTTTCTTTATTTAAATTTTAGGTAGTTAACATAGTGCAACCAATATTGGTTTCTGGAGTAGAATTCAGTGATTTATCACTTACACATAACACCCAGTCCTCGTCCTAACAAGTGCCCTCCTCACTACCCATCAAAAATGGCGATTTTAAAATGTTAACATTCTGGGGTGCCTGGGTGGCTCAGTGGGTTAAGCCGCTGCCTTCAGCTCAGGTCATGATCCCAGGGTCCTGGGATCGAGCCCCGCATCGGACTCTCTGCTCAGCAAGGAGCCTGCTTCCTCCTCTCTCTCTGCCTGCCTCTCTGCCTGCTTGTGATCTCTCTCTGTCAAATAAATAAATAAAATCTTTTTTTAAAAAAATGTTAACATTCTGGGGGGCCTGGGTGGCTCAGTGGGTTAAGCCTCTGCCTTTGGCTCAGGTCATGGTCTCAGGGTCCTGGGATCAAGTGCAGCATCGGGCTCTCTGCTCAGCCACTCTGCCTGCCTCTCAGCTCAGCCACTCTGCCTACTTGTGATCTCTGTCAAATAAATAAATAAAATCTTTAAAAAAAATGCTAACATTCCTTCTGCATTTATTAGTTAAAATTTTATCAGTATAAACTGTTCTTCATCAACTATTTGATTACCCTGAAATACAGCTTGTATGGAAAGGGTATGAGAGGGTCATCTAGGTGGCTCAGTTGGTTGAACGTCTGCCTTCAGCTCAGGTCATGATCCCAGAGTCCTAGGATCAAGTTCCGCATTGCACTGGGCTCCTCACTCAGCATGTAGCCTGCTTCTCCCTGTGCCTGCTCTTCTCTTTGACAGATAAATAAATAAAATCTAAGAAAAAAAAAAAAAGGAAGCATGCCATAAATGTGTCCTTTTTGATGTCTTACTTTTCTAAATAGTTATCACTAATATAACCCCAAACTCCTTTTCAGTTGTCTGAATCATTTTCAGTAAGGTCATTTCCATCAGAAGCTCTATTAATTTTGTCTTCTTAAACAAGGCTTTCCAAGTGCCTTCTGACTCCTTGGGGAGCCTTCTGACTGAGTATCCTCTAGACCCAGTACATGGCAGTCATCCCTGGATCTTCCTTTACCATCAACCTGGGAATTCCCTTTGGGCTGTCTCCTGTGTGGAAACTCCTGTTTTCTGAATGCCATGTCTCCTTTTTTCCCCATTTAAGCAGAGCATATCTTCCATTATTTCCTTGAGAAAGGATGTAAAACTCTAGGTTGGAAATTCTTTTCTTTTGGAACTCTGAAAGTATTGGTCTATTTGTCTTCTAGCTCTCGGTGTTTTTATTGGTACCCTCAATTAATTTTTATTCCTGACTGTTTTTGAAATTTCCTTCTCTCTGGAAGCTTATAGGGTTTCCAAACAACAGTACTGTGTTTGTATGTTCAATTTTTATCCACTGAGCAGGCAGTAGGGAAAGACTCAAGTCCTTCACTTCTAGTATATTTTGTTGAATAATTTCCTTGGTTATTTCTTCTTGTGATTTTTCTCTTTCTGGAATTCCTAATATTTGGATGTTGGGTTTCCTGGACTGTTCTTTCTTTTAAAAATTCTATTTCTATTTTGGGGGATTTTTGCTCTGCATTCACGAGGTATCTTCACTTTCTCTTCCACTCCTGCTATCTTGTGTTTAATTTCCAAGAACCCCATTTTGGTTTTGAATACTTACGGCATTTTCATTTCATTGATAAAGCTTTTAATATGTAGCTTTAAAATTACTCCTTAAAAAATATAACAACAAAGCTATTATCACCAAAAACGTAAACCTTTAATATCAAGAATCCAGGGACTTCAAATTTTCTCTCTTGCTATATACATTAAAAATTCTTCTCTATATGAGTCGGTGGTCAAATATATTCCATACATTTAATTAGTTAATTAATTATTTTTTAAAGATTTTATTTATTTGAGAGAGAGAGAGACAGAGAGTGACAGAGGTAGCAAGAGAGAGCAGTAGCGAGGAGGAGAGGGAGAAGCAGAGTCCCAACTCAGCAGGGCCCAACATGGGGCTCAATCCCAGAACTCTGGGTTCATGACCTGAGCCAAAGGAAGACGCTTAACTGAGCCACCAAGGCACCCCAAATTCCATATACTTTAATTGCTTAATAGTTATCTTAAGTTTCCTTTTAATTTTTAGTTCTTCATTTATCCCCCTTTAATTGAATTATTTGAGAATCAGGTCATTATAATGTAGGGTTTTCCACAGTTTGGATTTAATTGCTTGCATTTATGGTGATTTAACACCTTCCTCTTTCCTCTGCATTAACTGTAAACTAGGTAATTAGGCCTGAAAGCTTGTTTAGAATCAGGTTTGATTGTGAAGGGGCATTAATAGTACAGGGGGCAAAAAATCATAGTACAATACAAAATCAATAGTACAGGAGGCAAAAAAAGTTCTGATGTTCTTTATTTTCATGATGTTAGCAACCATGAGCATCATTGTCTTTATCCATTATTTCATTAGAAGGCAAAAATGGTGATATCATAATCCTCTCTTCCCTTCTTCATTTATTAGCTATATTTCTACAAGGAGAACTTCCTGTCATAAATGTTTTAAAAAGGTTTATCTATTTTAGAGAGAGAGTGTGTGCATGATGGGCAGAGGAAGATGGAGACAGACTTTCAAGTGAATCCGTACTCAGCACAGAGCTTGACAGGGGGCTTAATTTCAAGACCCTAAGATCATGACCCAAGCTGAAACCAAGAGTTAGATGCTTAACCAACTGTGCCACCCAAGTGCCCCTCTCATCAATTTTTTCACTATATGACTTACAGTTAATGCAGAAAAGGCAGGGTACATGTTTAATTCTTTCTTTTATCGGTTTTCAAAATTATGAGTTGGTTCTCTAGCATCCTCCAAAGCGGACAATGAGTTTTCTTCTAATTATCATCATATCAACATCTACATTTAAACATATTTTTTTTTTAAGATTTTATTTATTTATTTGACAGAGAGAGATCACAAGTAGGCAGAGAGGCAGGCAGAGAGAGAGGAGGAAGCAGGCTCCCCGCTGAGCAGAGAGCCCGATGTGGGGCTCGATCCCAGGACCCTGAGATCATGACCTGAGCCGAAGGCATAGGCTTTAACCCACTGAGCCACCCAGGTGCCCTAAACATATTTTATTTGTGTCAATACCTTATAGTTATTATCCCTTTATTGGTCTAATCTGATTTTGCCATCTTTGACGTGAAAGAAGCCAACTTCAAGAAGTTGGCTTCTGAGTCCTTCTGATATAATCCTGTGGTTTTTGTTGTGTTTAATTCTAGCATTTCTTGATAATTTCCTTGTTTCTGGTTTGACAAAGTGTTACAGGCTCATTCGCATGACTGATGCCTGGACTCATGAATTTGAACTGAGACTATCGAAGTAAACACATAATATAATTTAACTCTAAAAATGTCTTTCATTGGAAAATCTCAGAATTATGGACTGAGAAGCAATAAGCACAACTAGAAGCAAGATTGTGCTGTCTTTATATCATTTCCCTCTAAATATCATTTTGTAGAACTTGTTGGAAAAATGGCTCATTCCAAATGCGGTGCTGTGTTCTCATTTGAACTTCCAAGTTCATTCCTGTTACTGGCAGAATTGAGAATTATATTGAAATTCAGTTCTGTATGTAGACTTCAAATGGAACATCCCCTAGCAAAAGCTATAGGGAACCACTGATATTTTACATGGTTAAGTAAACAAAGTTAGATTTCCATTTTAGAAGTACTCTGACAGCAATTCAAGAACGGTGTGTGTGACGGGTGTGGGCAGCCGCTGCACAGGTGGGAGGATGCCTAGTAAAGGGTATTAGTTGTGATTCATCTTGGCAAGGCCTAATAAAACACAGCAACAGTGGGAGAAATAGAGAACTTATTTCCTAGCTTTTATTAAGTAACAACTTCAGGTCTGTATGTGTGGAGGGGCACGGGAGGGTGGGAGGTGGAGAGTACGAGAAGCAGAGCTTCAGACAACTCTTTTCGTGCTGGGGAAAGCTGTGGAAAAGTCCTTAGAGTAATGAGATGGGGGCGAGAACCCGAAGAGGAAGCTCCCCCATATCCCAGCCCATTTTCCTATTAACTAGTCCTGTAATAATTAGGTGAACTTGAAAATGTCCTGTACGGGTGGGCTACCCTGTGGTAACCAGCAGACTTCCCTAAGCCTGGATTTCAGTCCTCTTACGAATTTCCGGAAAAGCGAGTAAATAGTAGCCCGTGTGGCCTATCGGATGAGAATCACTGGACGGAAATCTCCGGTTATGAAGAGCGGTCTCCAAGTGGGAAGGAGGCACCTTGCAGATAACCAAGAATCCCAGTCAAGATATTAATTATTGATGACCAAGGATGGGGTATTGACTGTTTTTTGAAGTTGTGCGCCGCTGAGCAGAATTTTAAAGCCACTAGGCGGAACGTGTGACGAATGAGCTGTTCGGTCAATCATTTCTTCTCTTTGTGAGGCTGTAAAATCCCTTTTTAAATGTCACCAGGGTGACAAGGATACCAATTGGGCACACAGGAGACCGGCAGACAAGCTAAAGGAGGAAAAGCTAGAGGGGCAAGAGACTACATCAGTGTCTTCTCCCAACCAGCATCAGCTGAAAGGGAGCCCAGCACGCTAAAAGCTGAGAGCCAGGTATCTCCTTTGCCCTTCCGTGGGCAGCCAGCGCCTGCCACTCGCTTCCAGACTCAGCGCCTGCGCAGCACGAGGGGGGAAGCTGAGGAGAAGCCAAGAAACTTCCACGACTACCTTCCCAGGCCCCGCCCCTTCCTCAGAATCGAGAGGGAGGAGCGTCGCGCGAGCTCCGAGTTCTAAAGCCCCGCCCCCAACTCTGGCCTAAGGTTCGCGCCCGCCGGTTCGCCCCTCCCTACATACCTCAGCTCCAGACCCATTTCGGAGGCGCGACCGACGCGCCACGCAGAAGGCACGAGCACGAGCGCGTGCGTACGTAAGCGCGCGCCGACCCCAGCGCGAAGAGGCCCCGCCTTCCCGTCCCGCCCCCTCCGGCCTCTCCTCCTGCTACGCTCGGGGAGGTGAGGATCCCGGCACCCGCGCGCACTCGGCGGTATGGAGGTCCCTGGGAGCCTGTGCAAGAAAGTCAAGCTGAGCAATAATGCGCAGAATTGGGTGAGTCGGGGCAGCGGAGCGAAGGAGGCTCTGCGAGGCTGTGGCTGCAGCTCGTTCCGGAGCCGCTGCTTTCCTCCCGCCTCCTCTGCATCCTCCGTGGACTCGGGGATGGTACCCGAGGCCGCGGCGCCTCCCAGCTGGAGCGGTGGGGGTACCAGACGGGCTGGCGCGGCGGGGGTCTCCGGCTGGGCGCGGTGTGCGGTCCGACCCACCTTCTAGGGGCGAAGAATGCCCTCTTCCCCAGCTTCTCGGCTCCGAAGAGACCTGGAAGATAATCTTTTGAGAGTGAGCTGTCGGCTGCTGAAGCGTAAACCCCCGACGGCGGATGCTGCCCGCATCCCTTGAAGTGGCCTGAAGGTCTGTAGAGGAGGCGGAGGCGGAGGCGGGCGCGTTTGGTGCGTTCTGGTTTTTCTTGGCTCTGCCGGTGCACTTAGCCCAGGTTTGGATCCATCTCCACGTCTTTCCATTTCTGAGTTTCAGTGTGAAGGGAGAGTACCCAACAATGTGGCCATTCATGAGTTGAGACTGCTCTGAACTGAGGTTCTTTGTGGCTCGGTATTAAATTGGAATGTCTAACAAATAACATGATGGAGTTTTAAGGACTCGATTTCTGGAGACAGTAAGGTATGGGAAGACTAATGGTTTATAACGTTTAGCAAGAACTGCCGGTTGGATTTGATGGTCTAGTGCTGTGCCCTCAGAAGGTTGCTTCCTTCCTTAATTCTTTGATGATCAACAGCCTTAAGATTTTGTAAGTATAGAGCAGATTGCAGTGGGGGAGGGGGAGGCAGTGTCCAACTTTTGAGTCAGGAAAGGAAATGGTTTTCAATTTACATGGGTTTTTATTTCACAGTACAATACCATCACGAGGTTTAATTTTAAATGCATCCTTGCGAACTTGCATCATTACCCTTGATGAGTCAAAGAAAAAAAAAAAAGCCGTTTCAGGCAAATACTCGTTTGAAGTCGTGAATTTACCATATCTGTTCTTACCAAGGATTCTCATCTGATTCCTTTCTCCTTTTAACATTAACATGATAAGCAGGGAAAGGATATAAAGGTGAATTACAACACTGGAATGAGCATTGGGCTACTGGCATGGGCTTTGGTCCCAGCTTTGTCATTTGGTAGCTGAGTGCTCTAAGGGAAAACCGTCTATCTCTTTGAATTTCAGCCGACTTAACAAGGATGTAATAGTGTGCATTTCACTGGGCTGTTTCGAGGAGTAAACAAAATAATGAATTTGAAGTTTCGATGAAATCACTACCATGTAATTTAATATTGCTCCTGTACTTGAAGTAGTTCCTAGTTAGGGAAATAAGGTTGACTAAATTAAGGTATTTACAGATAATTTTAGTTACACCATCCATTATTTATTAACTTTTGCCGAATAGGTGTGTGTTCTTTGTAGAGACCTGTGCTGCTCATGGAGAAGATGAAATATGAGGGACTCCATGCTTACCTTCCAGTTGCTCATGGCCTGGTTGGGCTTGTAATGGCATTTGCCAGGTGATGAATATATCTGACCACAGTGAGTGGTGCAAGACATGTTTTATTGAAATTTAGAGCAGAGATTAGTTTATCCTGGGTGTTTGGGGAGGGTTTATGGAGGTGAAATGTACTCAGATTTGTGAGTCAGAGGGGCACTGAATAAATAAGGGCTAGGAATAAGAATTAATATTATTTTTACTCCAGGAACATTGAAGAAACCTGTTTACTCTGGGGAATTTTTTTAAAAAATATTTTTATTTGGGGCGCCTGCATGGCTTGGTGGGTTAAGTGCTCTGCCTTCGGCTCGTGGTCCCCGGGGTCTTGGCCTTGAGCCCCACATCGGGCTCTCTGCTCAGTGGGGAGCCTGCTTACCCCCTCTCTCTGCCTGCCTCTCTGCTTACTTGTGATCTCTGTCTGTCAGATAAATAAATAAAATCTTAAAAATATATATATATTTATTTATTTGAGAGAGGGGCAGAGGTCTAGGGAGTGTGTGTTGGGGGAGGGGCAGAGGGAGAGAATCTTTAAGCAGACTTCCTCCTGAGCATGCCACCCATCTTGGGGCTTCCTCTCCTGACCGCGAGATCATGACCTTGGCCTAAACCAATAGTTGAACACTTAACTGACCGAGTCACCCAGTCGTCCCAACTCTGGAGAATTTTTATTGAGGATTGGAGTGACGTTTGAATGGGTAAGGTGGGGCTTTGCTGAGTTAAGACTTGATTCTGTGGGAAATTTTTGAGGAGGCTAGAATTTTTAATTTTATGGGCCTTAGAAGTCTTTTTTTGCCCCAATAGAGAACATCCCTCATATTTCCCTTTCACATACTTAAGTCAGCTGATAGACACTAGTGTAAAGAACACATCCATGCAGTTTTAAGTTTCCATCACATGATGAAATTGGATTTCTAGGAAGCCTGGGCTGCTGAGGAAATTAAATACTGCTAGAGCCCAGATGTGGAAGCCCTGGAGAACAGAGAGGGTTATAGTGAGGTTTTAATGAGTTAATAGATTTGAAGCATGCCTAGTGCATGAGCACTATTTAAGTTTTTCTTGGTATGAATTCAAGTGTGAGGGTACAAAGAGCCAGACTAAGGTGGTGGGGGGAATAGTAGAATAGGTGCGTTAAAAACACTCAAAGAAGAGTAAGAAGGAGCTAACTAGAATTAGGGGATGAAAGAGGGAGGCTGGTTAAAAGTTGATCCTGAGGTTTTAGTCCTGGGAAATGGGGAGAAGGGTGGTGACATGCTGGGAAATGGGGAAGTGAGTTGGGGGCTGGAGTAATGGTGATAATAGTTAAACACTGAAGGAGAGTTACTGTGTACCTGATACTGCCTGAAATGTTTTACCTAAATTAACTTACTGAGTTTTTGCAGCATTTCTGAAGTGGGTGTCATGAGAGATAGTCCTTTAAAGCTGCCTGGGCTCAGATCTGGGCTCCACTATTTACTAATCATGTGATCTTTGGCTAGTCTCTTACTTTCTCTGTATCTGTATCTGTATCTTTATCTCTATAACATGGAAATGCTAGTCTTACTGGGGTGTTGTGAAGATTGAAAGGCACTAATGATGAAGTCCCTGAACCTAAGTCAGGTTCGGTGGGGTGAGGAGGTTCGGTGGGGTGAGGAGGTTTGGAGGCGACGACTAAAGAAAGAATTCTTAAGACGTCATTGGTGCAAAATGGTGGTTTATTAAAGCACGGGGACAGGACCCGTGGGCAGGAAGAGCTGCTGCGCTGGGTTGTGAAGGTGGGCATGTTATATACCCCATGGTTGGGGGGAGGTGGTAAAGGAATGGGAGATTTCGACAGAGTTCTCACATGCTAGGGAGGGCCTACAAGGTGCCGGGGGGGAGGGGGGGAGTCTTTGCCCTTATGGCTTGATCAATGTCGTCTTTAGGTCAGGCACTAACATCAAGATAATGGGGGATTCTTGGTGGGGCATTATGATCTGGCTATCATTTACATTCCCTTCTACCTCAGTCTCCTCTAGCATATGGTGGGAGGGGGACATTAGGGCTTCAGGAACCAAGAGTTATTTGCCTCTGGAAATTTGTGCAATTGATAAGGTAACCTTCCTGTTTAGGTCTCTAGGACATCTTGTAGGGCAAGGGAGATTCCTGTTCTGCAGGATTGCGATCCCTGCAAGTTAACTATTTATCGTTTTATGGCAGTCAGGGGTGCCTGAGGAATGCTACACATATGGAGGGGAGCGGGTGAAGAGGGGGTGCAAGGCGCCAGCTTTTGCTTTGTCCTCAGCCAGCCTCCTGCTCCCTCATCACTAATATAAGAAAAACGCTTAGAACAGTGTCTGGCATACAGTAAGCATTATGTCTGGTTCTTATTTATTTATTTATTTATTTACAGTTACCCTCTTCATTACAAGTAGTATTTCTACATTACAGATGAAGAAACTGAGGCACAGAGAAGTCGTAGAATTTGTTAGTGGTGGATCCAGTTTTCAGCTTGCTGAGTGTGAGGGACAGCTTTAGTAGATATGCTTTCCAGTAGAAATATAATGTGAGCCACATATATAGTTTAAAATTTTAGAGGGCCCATTACAGAAAGTGAGAAGAAACAGGTTGAAATAAATGTTAATAATGTATTTTATTTACCCCACCATATCTAAAAGTCATTTCAATATAAATGTAACTTCAATTCTACCATAATCAATATAAAATTACTAAGATATTTCACTTACATGTATATTTTACATGTGCACATCTCAGTTTTGACCAGCCTCTTTTCAAATACTCAGTAGGAACATGTGGACAACACAACGGTAGGGACTGAATTGGGTTAAGGTTGGAAATAAAGATTTAATTGTTAAATTTGAGTTAGAGAATACAGTGAAAAAAGAGAGTAAGTCCTAAGCTTTGCGTAGTATCTCCTGTGAAAGAGCAGGTAAAAGCAGTGGATTCAGGAGAGATAGGCAAAGACATGGGAAAATGTCATGTTACAGGATTGGGAATGTTAATTAGTATTACAGGAAGTTGTCTCCATACGTCTACAAGAATGGGAAAGAGAAATCAGGAGTGAACTTGCTCCATTAGCTTCCTCTTAGCTCAGTCCAACAAAGCACTGGATGTAATGAATATCATTCTCCATCTGATAGAGCCTTTCTCCAATGGGATCAGCTTTTATCTGCCCTTGGGAGGAGTGTGTTAGCTGGGCTGAGGGAAATGTGGGGCACTCAGTTCAGGCCCAAGTTTCTTTACCCACTTGGTAAAATCATGTTGGCTTGAATTCCTTGCTTGGACTTGCCTCATGATGGAGTTGGAGCCTCCTGCCCACAGAGTCATCTGACATTCGGAAGCACATATAGTCTCACTGTGGTTTGGCTTATCATTCCCCTCTCTCCCACCACTCCCCAATTTTCCATAGCTCCCTATCTCCAGCCTCAACATCCCTTCCATCCTTTCCATCCTCATGGTTTTACACAAGCCCTTTCCTTCTGCCTGAGATGCCTGTTAGCCTTTATTACTTACTAAAATCTTCAGAGCAGTGGGCTACTTTACCATATGGCATGGCTCTTCTCTGTGCACACACTCTTGCATGTTGCTGAATTGTTGCACCCTTGTATTATGTTGCATGCTGCTATTACCATAGATTATGTAGTAAGATTTCATTACAGATGTGCTGTGTCTACACTTTGCTCATACAGCAGGATGGGGATAAGGAGTATTGTATAGAGTAAGCTTTGCTGCTTCAGATATGAAAAGCCTGTACAACATTAATATCTCTGCATAGCTTAAGTTAGAGAATGAACTCCATACATGGTAGGGCTCAAATTACAGTTCTGTCATTAACCACCTGTGTGATCATGGGTACATTACCTAATGCCTCTGAGCCTCCCTCTCCTCAAAGGTAAAAATGTGGATAATAAAACAGCTTATAGTGGGGATAATAGTACATCCCTTCTGGTGTTGCCATAAGGTTTAAATAAGTCATTGTATTTGAAGCACAGTGGTGGTACCTGGCACATGAGCAGTATTTAAGGTGTTCTTGTTATTATTTATCATATTTAATATCCTCTTTGTGCAAGCTTTTCTTCTAGGTACAAGGGACACAGTGGTAAAAAAAAATCCTACCCACTCTCATGGATGTTGCATTTTCTGTAGCAGGGAGTTAATTGAAAGGTAAACGAATGAATAAGGTAATTTTTCCTTTTACTGGTTCTACCTTTTCGAGCCATTTGTTCCTTATAGTGCTATATGCCTTTCCTAGAAGGGCAGTAGCCCTTTCTAGATTTGGGGGAAGACCGAGGTGGAACAAAAAGAAATGAGCCTGCAGATATGGAACACACAGCTGATGAAAAGCTGGGAAGAGGCCAGTATATTCATTCTTCAAAACATTGGTCTGACTGTGGTCAGACGTAGGTATTGATCTTCCTTCTGGAAGTCAGGGAGATGCTGCTGGAAAAATTGCATAAAGAAGAGGGAAACAAAAAACAAAGAGGAAAAGCCTCTACTAAGAATGGACTCTTTATGTTGACTAACACCAATAACAAGGATGATAGCAAGGTCTGGATCTGTGTTGTCTGACCTGATAGTTGCTAGCCACGTGTGGCAACTTAAATTTAGTTAAAATTAAGTGAAATAAAGAATTCTTCTTCATTGCATTCACCCCATTTCACATGCCACATTGCCTGTGGATCTAGTGACCAGTGTTTTGGGCAGTGCAGTATAGGACCTTTTCATGGTCTCGGAAGGTTGAACAGGGCAGGTCTAGATAATACCTTTGGGATAGCTGCCAACAGGTTTTTCTACTCTCTGTGTATTTATGTATTCATTTTTACTTTTAGGGGAAGGAAATATCAAGCTAGTGGCTTCTTTGGAATCCTGCTTCTGGGCGATTCTGCAGCCCTGACTTCTGGTAGGGTACCACAGTGTTCGCCTTCCCTTAGCAGATCTGTGGCTCTCAGTGTGAATTATGAAATGAGCTTTGCCTGGGTCTGTTACATTGACTTTTGAGGGGTAGTCCTCTACCTCAGCGATTCTCAACCAGGTAAAATTCTGCCACTCCTAAGGGGGTTTTTTGGTGACGTCTGGAGACAGTTATGTTTGTTATGTGTGTGCGCACACACACACTGTGGGGCTTCTGGCATCTGTTGGATAGAGGCCAGGGAAGCTGCTATATATCCCACGGAACACAGGATAGTGTCCACAACAGATAATTACCTGATTCTAAAAGTCATTAATGCTGAAATTGAGAAACACTATTTTATCCTTGGCTTTGAGTAAGAAGAAGAGAAAAAAACTGCCCAACTGAAATGCAAACTTAGTAATTTAAAGTAAAATCTAGTTGATAATACCATTTTCTCATCCACCAGCATGGAAGTGACCATCTTTTGTTCTGAGACAGATCAATTATTTATAACATACTAATGACACAATAGTCAAACTCCAATCCTGAATCGTTTTGAAAGCAAGTTCCTAAGTAATTTAAGTGAAGAGAGTAACTTTTCCTTTTGGTATTTACCTAAGTGGTAGTTATTTCTGTGAAATACCGTTTAAGAGTACAGTTCTTTACCAAGTGAGTTTTAACTGAATAAAAATGCCAGGAACTTCGTTTGATTCCATAGGTCTGGGGTGGAGCCTCAGATTCACTTCCTGACCGGAAACATCCTTCCAGTGAATGTGAATATTAGACATTTATAGAAGTCCAGTTTTTAATTTTTAGGTGAATGTAGCCATTATTCTTTCTCTTCTCTTTAGTTTCTTTGATGCTTGCATCCCTTACCTCAGTCTCTCATATGTTTGTACAGTTCGTTGTTTTTTCACTATATTCATGGAGTTGTATCACCATCACCAATATCCAATTTTAGAACATTTCATTGCCCCCAGAAGAAATCCCAAACCCATGAGCATTCATTCCCCTTCCTACCCCTTCCTCCCTCCTCTGTAACTCCTGACAACCAGTAATCTACTTTCTGTTTCTGGATTTCCCTATTCCAAACTTCCCTATAAATGGAATCATACAACCTATGGCCCACTGTGTCTGGCTTCTTTAACTTAGCATAATGTTTTTAAGGTTCATCCATGCTGTAGTGTGTTATCGAACTCCCTTCCTTCCGATGTTTGGATAATATTCCATTTTATGGATATATACCATTTTGTTTAACTGTTCATCAGTTGATGGACATTTGAGTTGTTTCTCTTCTTTGGCTATTATGGGTAATGTTGCTGTGAACATTTGTTTACATGTTTTTGTGTGTACTCTCCTACGGCTTTAGTAGTTAATTTCAACTTCTGAGGGAGATGTTAGTGTATTTTTGTCTGCCCAGCTTCTGAGCTCTTTCTTATGTGTAGTTACTCTGGTGGGAGGCGCAGGGGTCTGTCATGGTGTAAAGATTTCTTTACGTGTTTATAGTTTGTCTCCTCCTCTGAAATGATTTTATTTTATTTTATTTTATTTTATTTTATTTTATTTTATTTTATTTTATGTCTAGAAGGTCTAGAAGTGTCTAGAAGGGATCAATCACCAAATAATCTTGGATTTATTTCTGACTTGTAGGAATCTCTTACAGCTGGGTTTTCCACCTGGAGGTCATCCAGGGGCCCTCCCATTAAAGGTATTAACATTATAAAATCCCCGTTAAATATTTAAATGTTACTTAATCTTTAAAACAGACCTGTTGGAGAGCTGTCATGTATATACAGAGCACATGCATGATAGTTGACGGCAATCAGGTAAGCATACCAGGAACTTTGTTTGATTCCAAAGGCCTGGGGTGGACACGGAGATTCACTTCCTGACCGAAACATCCTAGTGTCTGCTGTGCGACATGGTTCGCCGTAGCAAGGTTTTAAGCGTAGCATTTTCAAATTTTCTCAGTCTTCAGGAATGTATGATCTAAACTTTTGCTGTTTGACTTTGGCTTGTTAATATTTAGAAGATTAACTTCAGTTGTCAGTAACTGCACGATGCGATCGGTAACTCTGTGAAGTAAAGGCTTCTCCTTGTGTGTACTCTACCATCTCTCCAGTGTATTCACGTGATACTCTGCCATCTCTCCATAGTACGTCTTGAAACATAAAAGAAACGAGCCTGTTATCATTTCAGAGATTCTCTTTGGGGACCACACTGTTTAGCAGTCAGTTTAAGAGGGGTGGTGGGGGAGACGCCTGGGTGGCTCAGTTGGTTGAGCAGCTGCCTTCGGCTCAGGTCATGATCCCGGCGTCCTGGGATGGAGTCTCACATCGGGCTCCTTGCTCAGCGGGGAGCCTGCTTCTCCCTTTGCCTCTGCCTGCCATTCTGTCTGCCTGTGCTCGCTCTCTCCCCCTCTCTCTCTCAAAAAAAGAGGGGTGGTGGTGTGGCTGATGGATATGGAGTCCAGACTTACTCTTGATATTTGGCATATGCTCTGTGCTTTTACAGATTTAACTTAAAAAGGCAGTTTTTCATCAGATCGAAGTAAACTCACAAGGCATACAGTTCTTTGAATGACATCATAGAAGAAGTTAATTTCTCCCATAGGGAAGTGGATAAAATAATAAAACTGCCCATGTGGAAATTAAGGTGGGTCAGAAAAGGTACCCAGGGCCACTTGTGTACATCATGGCAGACATTTGTAGAATGTGTAGAAAATGCACTCCACAAATATCAGAGGCCTTGTGATGTTAGCCTAGAAACAGGACCGATGGTTGTTCAGCCCCAAGTGGAGAAAGTGAGTAAATTCTCTTGGAATGAATTATCCCACTTTTGCTAGACTAAAGATTTCTGAATGTCAGTCAGCATTTCATTTGTAAGTTATACAGAGAAAACAAATCATGCTTTAAAATAAATGCCTCAGATCTAACTAGCACTGACTAGGCACACGGAAAGAGGTTGGGCACTGCGGAAAATAGAACTGTTAACTCATGTGCTTGACCTACTCTCTCAAGAAAGTCCAACTATATACACACAGAAAGGCAGCTGAAAGTATAAAACAGTCCCTAAAGAACAAATCATATGGGCAGTAAGTATTACAGGGACTGCTAAGTATATGTACCAAGCCACATAAATGTTTCTACAAACCTCGCAGCCTCTTAAAGAAATTTGTAAGCCTGATTTCTCCATCTTGTGGGGAGAAGCTCGGCCACTGAAGACAGAGAGTAGGAATATAGAATCACTCACTTGGCCTTAGTGACTCACTGATGTCCTTTCTTCTGGTGGAATTCTAGCATAGGTGGAAAAGAAGGGAAGGGGGATTAAAAGAGTTTTTCTGTTGGAAGTGGCCTTTAGAGTCTTGGTAAAATTCAGGCATAATGCCACCACCTTGCCATTCCAGTAGTTTTTAAAAAAATGCACTTTGATTTACACTTTGAAACTGGGAGATGGGGGATTGTGACAAATCTTTTTTAAGAGTGTTTTTTAATATGAAAAATGTCAAGCACACATAAACATTAAGCCTCCTTAGACTGCCATATCTGCTGCCAGAAGTTTTTTTAAAGGTTGGAGCATGGAACCCTGAGGTAGCATTCTTTTCTCATGGTTAAAATGGACAGCCTCTGCTTATCTTTATTTTCTCCAGATCACATCCTCCATTGTTGATAGCTTCTCAGGTAATTTTGACATTCTACTCAATTTAAAAAGAAAAACAAGAGATATTTTACAGGGCCAGAATGAATTAAAATTCCTCCAGTACATGTTTCTTCTTGCCCTAAAGCAGAATAACTTGGAATAAACCCCAAAGCAAAATGACCCCAGTCAAACAGGTTCTGCCAGTGTAGGCAGCTAACTCACCAAGCACCCTCCTGAAACCACCCCCTCAACCCCCTCCCTCAGGGTCTGCTCCCTTCTCCCCAGGCAGCTGGGCTGGAAGCTGAACCTAGTGACTGATGGGAAGAGGTGTCACTGATTCCCAAGAGATGAAGACTTCCACATGTGGAACCTTGTTTTTGTTTAAGATCTTGGAAATGTCAAGCTGGAAAATAATGTTTGCTTCATTAGTTCATTGAAAAGAAATAGGTAGGGAGATCCATATTATAATTTTTTAAAAGTGATGATTGAACACGTAGAGCATAATTTTATTGGAAATGCGTTTGTTCATGAGATGATTAGTGGGGGAGGGGTGCAGTTTTTGTGGTGTGCCTGTTAAAAGAATTGTCAGATTGTCCCTTTGGCCACAAAGGGTTTTCTGCAATGAGTGATAGTAGGACTCAGAAAGGTAGAGAGATGCTTTGTCTTGTATGCTAGGAGGATCGTGGAGGGGGAGGTGGGAGAAGAGATCCGGCACCTCAGGCAGAGACCATTTTTAGAAAGGACTACCATCTAAAAGTTGATCTGGACAGAAATATATTCCTTTACAAATTCATACTTTTAAAGCAGCCCTCCCCCCCCAACCCACAAAAAACCATGGTTCCTGCTTCTATAGTTGCAAGGCTGTTTATTCCCCGTTTTGAAGACACCCCCCCCCCCCCTTCCCCCGGCCAAACTACAGCTCTGGTTGGATCCACCCGGGTTGTTTTTCTTTCCTTCTGTGTCCCTGAAGTGGCTGTGGAACACAGGACCTGGTGACTGGTGTTGCTTTGAATTGATGATTGTTGGCTTCACGTGAGTCATTCGGACTGCATGTCCACCATCCTAGACTTCCCTGGTCCCTTGTGCTCAGTCTGCACTCTGTCTGGAGGCGCTAACCCCAGAAGTCATCACAAGTCTTAAGTGTCCTCGTTTTGCTGAAGCCTTGGCTGGCCACCCTGTCTGAATGTCACTTCTCTGAAATTTTTTCACAATTTTGCTTTGTCTACTTTTTTCTTTTCAGTATTTGTTCCCGCCTAACTTATATAATTTATTTATCCTCGGCCCCTTTCATTTGTCCAGGGCTTTCAAACTTGAGCTTGCATCCTAATCGATTGGAGGTCTTTAAAATACAGATTGTTGGGCCCTACCCCAGAGTTTCGGATTCCCTTGGCCTTGGGGCAGGACCTGACATTTCTTTTCTTTCTTTCTTTTTTTTTTTTTTTTTAAAGATTTTATTTATTTATTTGACAGAGATCACAAGTAGGCAGAGAGAGAAGAAGAAACAGGCCCCCTGCTGGGCAGAGAGTCCCATGCGGGGCTCCATCCCAGGACCCTGGCATCATGACCTGAGCCAAAGGCAGAGGCTTTAACCCACTGAGCCACCCAGGCACCCCAGGACCTGACATTTCTTTTTTTTTTTTTTTTTTTTTGGACCTGACATTTCTAATAGTTCACAGGAGAAGCTGCTTTCTCAGGGGCCACATCTTGAGAATCACTGCACTAGAGACTAGATAAGTGAGGATTAGATAAGTTCCCTGAAGACAGTGGTTTTTATTGGTACTGTTTACTGTTGTTTCATCAGCAGCTACAAGAATGTCAAGCATGTGGTATGCATTCAGTAAATAGTTGAATGAGTGTTGAGTAAAACTGTCTGGAAAAGTAAGAGCTATAAGCAGTATCAAATACAAACACCCTATCAAAAAATGCTGTCACATACCTATTTTATAAATACATGCTTCTAACTATTGGGTATTTACCCTAAAGCTACAAATGTAGTGGTTGGAAGGGGCACATGCACCCAAATGTTTATAGCAGCAATGTCCACAATAGTCAAACTGTGGAAAGAACCACCTAGATGTCCATCAACAGATGAATGGATGAAGAAGATGTGATATATATATGTGTGTGTGTGTGTATGTATATAATGGAATACTATGCAGCCATCAAAAGAAATGAAATCTTGCCATTTGCCATGATGTGGTTGGAACTAGAGGCTATTACACTAAGCAAAATAAGTCAATCAGAGAAAGAAAATTATCATATGATCTCTCTGATATGAGGAATTTGAGAGGCAGGGCGGGAGATTGTGGAGGGTAGGGAGGGTAAAAATGAAACAAGATGGGACTGGGAGGGAGACAAAAAGAGACTCTTAATCTCAGGAAACAAACTGAGGGTTGCTGGAGGGGAGATGGGTGGGAGGGGTGGGGTAGCTGGGTGATGGACATTGGGGAGGGTATGTGCTATGGGGAGTGCTGTGACTTATGTAAGACTGACGAATCACAGACCTGTACCTCTGAAACAAATAATGCATTTATGTTAATAATAATAAAATAAAAGACAAGCTGGTAAAAAGAACCTAAATTAGTTGCGCCTGGGTGTCTCAGTCAGGCGTTGGACTCTTGATTTCGGCTCAGGTCATAATCTCGGGGTTGTGGATGGAGCCCTGCCTGGGGCTTGGTGCTCAGCTGGGAGTCTGCTTGAGATTCTCTTTCCCTCTGTTCCTCCCTGCCATGTGCATGTGCACACGTTCTCTCAATAAATAAATAAATAAATAAAATACAAAAGAAGAAGAAGAACCTGAATTATGTTTTTGCTCCATAGGAAGAGAAATAGAGACTCTGTAATTCTTTTTTTGTTTGTTTGTTTTGGGTAGAAAACAGCTTTATTGAGATATAATTTGCATATCATTCAATTCATCTGCTTAAAGTGTGCGGTTAAATGGTTTTTAGTGTATTTATAGAGTTGTGCAACTGTCATCACAGACAATTTTAGAGCATTTTTATCACCTCCAAAAAGATCCTGTACCCATTAGCAGTTACTCCCCCAGGCTTCCCCCCCCTCCCCATCTCCCAGCCTGAGACAATCACTCAGTCACTAATCTACTTTCTATCTCTATAGATTTTCCTGTTTTGGACATTTCAGATAAATAGAGTTATACCATATGTGATCTTTGTGACTGGTTCCTTTCACTTAGCTTAATGTTTTTGAGGTTTACCTAAATTGTAACGTGTTTGAGTACTTTATTCCTTTTTACTGCCAGGTAACATTCCATTGAATGGATACATAAATTTTCAAATAGTTTATCTAATTTTCAGCCAGTGGACAGTTGGGTTTTTCCACTTTCTGGCTTTTATGAATGATGCTGCTATGAACTTAGATATATATGTTTTGCATGGATATGTTTTCCTTTCTTGTGGGTGTACATCTATGAGTTTAATTATTTGTTCATATAGTAACTATATTTTAACATTTTGTAAAACTGCTGTTTTCCAAAGTGGCTATACTATTTTACATTTTCACCAGCAAATGTCTGAGAATTCTAAATTCTCAGTAGAGTCTCACCAGCACTTGTTACAGTCTTTTTGATTATATCCATTCTAGTGGGTTATAGAGGTGTCTGTCTCCTTGTGGTTTTGATTTGATGTGCATTTTTGTGATGGCTAATGATCCTGATTTTTTTTTTTTTTTCATTTGAGAAAGAGAGTGTGGGGCAGAGAATAGAGAATCTCAAGCAGGCTCCAAGCCCAGTGTGGAGCCTGATGTGGGGCTCAGTCTCACAGCCCTGAGATCATGACCTGAGCTGAAATCAAGAGTCATATTCTCAACTGACTGAGCCACCCAAGCGTCCCTGAACATCTTTTAAACTGCCTGTTTTGTCATTTGTATTTTTTCTTTGGAGAAATGGCTATTTGGATTCTTTGAGGTCTGTGTAAATTTATGCTGTTTTTGTTTAAGAAGAAAATATTGGAAGAAAAATTGCATTCCACTTTTTTTGTGGAATAACCACAAATAAGCAGTGTGTCTACTTTTTCCATCATGCATTTCATGTTACCCAGAGACCTTCCACACCTCGTTCAGGAGTCTCCTTAGATGCTTCCTTCTCAGCCGCGTTTGTTCATCCTTCTGTGTAAAGAGGCACCCATCCCTAATCCCTTTTTCCAGTCTTACCCTGTTTTATTTTCTGAACGCACTTGTCACTCTGATATTACAATAAATTGCTCTGCTTTGTCTCCTGCAGTGGAATGCAAGCTCAGTGAGGGTAAGGACCCTGTTGAGTTCACTTGGTATACTGGTAGGGCCTCAGTAAATACTGGCTGAATGAACGATTGAGTGGAAGACTGGGCTCTGGAGTCCACCACTCCCTGGTGTTCTGGGAACTTGGGCAACCTGTTTAACTTTTCTCAGGTTTAACATCTTTATTTGTAAAGCCACAGTAGTAAGAGTCTTTGTGTTCCTCGGTGGTTCTAGGGTTAATTTCACTGGTGTATGTAAGGCACCAAAGGCCATGCTATGTACTATAAAGAAAAGAAAGCTGTTAGTTTTAATCTTTCTCCTTGCTTTTGGCATGTTATATAGAATAGTGACAGCAAGGAATATGTGTTTTCTTTTTAAAGGACTCAGTTGAATCTGAATTTTGTTTCTTTTTTCCAGGGGATGCAGAGAGCAACTAATGTCACCTATCAAGCTCATCATGTCAGCAGGAACAAGAGAGGTCAGGTCGTGGGGACCAGAGGTGGTTTTCGTGGTTGCACAGTTTGGCTAACAGGTACAGTCAAGAGAGATAAACCAGCTAATTTCAAAAGCAGTGTTTATAGGGGCGCCCAGGTGGCATTACTCAGTGAAGTGTCTGCCTTCAGCTTAGTTCAGGATCTCAGGATCTCGGGGTCCTGGGATCGAGCCCCACACTGGGCTTCCTGCTCACTGGGCTCCCTACTTCTCCTTCTCCCTGCTGCTCTCCCTGCTTGTACTCTCTCTCTGTGTCAAATAAATAAATAAAATCTTAAAAAAAAAGTGGTGTTTATAGACAGCCTTGAACCAGGATGAAGCATATTTATTTAGATTTTGAGCTGTCCTTGTATCTGGAACATCACCATATGTAACTAACAACGTTGCTTTATTATAACATTTTAATAATTCCCTTTGTTCTTTATGGAATTCTTGTTGAAAAAAAGGGGAAAACCAGAATGCATCTTAAAATTACTTTCTAGGGGACACCTGGGTGGTACAGTTGGTTAAGTGTCTGATTCTTGGTTTCTTCTCAGTTCATGATCTCAGTATCACGAGACTGAGCACTGCATAGAGCTCCACGCTCAATGTGGTGTCTGCTTCAGCCTCTCTTCCTCTCCCTCAGCACCTCCTCTTGCTTGTGTGCTCATGCATGTGCTCTCTCTCTCTCTAAAGTAAATAAATCTTTTTTTAATGCACACAGAATTACTTTCTAGTTGATAACTACATTACATTCTATAAGCTTTTTGCATGCAAACAAGACCTAGATTCTGCCTTCAAGAAGATGATGATGTAAACCATATGAAGAGGAACAATGAGTGATAAAGAATTTCTCATCCGTTTCTGTCATTCACCTTTTGGTTTGGCCTCTGATTGGTTCTCGCATTGGTCTCAGATCGTTTCTCGCACTGGTTCTCCCAGAGTCTCCCTTTAGGCCCACCTGCTGAGTGGGTTAATTGATCTAGATTTTGGTACTTCTAGAATCATACTTAAAATTTTGATGCATGGGGACGCCTGGGTGGCTCAGTTGGTTAAGCAGCTGCCTTCGGCTCAGGTCATGATCCCAGCGTCCTGGGATGGAGTCCCATATCGGGCTCCTTACTCCGCAGGGAGCCTGCTTCTCCCTCTGACTCTGCCTTCCACTCTGTCTGCCTGTGCTCGCTCTCACTCTCTCTCTATCACAAATAAATAAATAAAATCTTTAAAAAAAATTTTTTTTTGATGCATGTTGCCAAATAAACCACCAAAATTTTATATCTATTTACTCTCCTACCAAAAGTGTGGGAGGAGTTCCATTTCCCAGTGTCTTCATCAACGTGGATATTACCAATACTTAAAATATTTTCTGATTGGTGAAAAGCAACGTTCTTGTTTCGTGTGTGTGTGTGTGTGTGTGTGTGTGTGTGTGTTTAATTACGTGCTTCAATTGTAGACAAGTCCATTTCTATGTGAAGGAAGATACCATCCTCACATTCTTCTCATTCTGACATCTAGATTGTTGGTAAATTATTTTTCCATTGTCCAGGTTCGTAATACTTAGATTCTTACTTTTTCCTAATTCTTCACCTTAAATTTTTGTAATTGTTTGTTTTTGAGTACTATAAGTAAATTGATTCTGTATCCATCAACTCACTATCAGTTCTTTGATTATGGTATGCCCAGTCATGAGCTCTTTTTCTGAGTCCAGTTTTAAGTGTTCATATTTCATCATTAAGTGGTTTTTGAAAGATAGTGTTCACTGGATTCTGAATTTCCTGAGTTTTTATGTTTGAGAATGCCTGTCGTTTACGACCATTTGACTGGGTCAAATAGATATTTGGTTCAACTTTTTTTTTTTTGTCTTGTAATTCTTTTTTTTTTTTTTTTTTTAAGATTTTATTTATTTATTTGACAGAGAGAGATCACAAGTAGGCAGGAGGTAGGAGAGAGAGAGGAGGAAGCAGGCTCCCTGCTGAGCAGAGAGCCCGATGTGGGACTCGATCCCAGGACCCTGAGATCATGACCTGAGCCGAAGGCAGCGGCTTAACCCACTGAGCCACCCAGGCGCCCCTTGTCTTGTAATTCATAAAATATTATTCCATTGTCTTTCAGTATTAAATGATATCAAGAAGTGTGAGACTCATTTGATTTTTTTTTTTTGGTTTTTAGAAACTTTCCTATTTTCATCTGGATCCCTGAAAAATTATCTCTTTTCCTATATTTTAGTTTTGCCTTTCTCGTTTAGGCCCCTTATCCATCTGTGGTTGATATTTGTGTGCAAGTGAGGGAGGGATCTATTTTGTTTTTTTTTCCCATGTGGATAATTCTTTGCCTCAAGAACATATATTGATAAGGGCATCCTTTTTTTCCTGCAATGCCAACTGTCATATGTCACATATCCACTTATGTGTGAATTTGTTTCTGGGCTCTCTGATCTGTCCTGTTGGTCTGTTCCTCTATTATTACCACATTGCCTTTTTACTATATACTTATAAGTCATCAAATCCAGTGAAGTAAGTTCTCTTAACATATTCTTCGTCAGTAATATCTTGACTTTCTTTCTTTTTGCTCTTTGCTTTATTGTATACATTTTGTAATTGGTTTAACCAGTTCCTCCAAAATCTGGTAGGGATTTAGTTTGAGATTACATTGTATCTAGAGGTCAGTTTGGGGGAAAATCAATCTTTAGAAAAATTGGATAATCCTTTTCTTGAACATGGCTTTTTCCATTGATCTTATCACTTAGCGATGCTTATAAATACTGTTCATCAGACATAGTGCTTGTTTTATGATCTCATAATCAGTTTTCATATATATTTGACAAGAACATCTAATCCCTGATGAGTATAATATTTTGTAATGTTTATTAGATCAAGCTTGTTAATTATGTTGTCAGATTTTCTATAGCCTTTGTTTTTTTGTTTTTTTTTTTTTTGGACAATAGTGTTGGAAACGGAAGTAAAGATTTCTTTTTGTTGCAGTTCAATAGCTTAACCAGGACCTGTCATGCTATTGAGTGGTTTGCCATTTTCCTGGAATGCAGTTTGTTTTTTCTTAGATTTTTATTTCAGATCAACTTTCTTTTATATTTTTAGATTGGTTGGTCTCCTAGTTTCCCAGGGCTACTGTAACAAGTTATTTCAAACAACGTGGTGGCTTCAAACAGTAGAGATTTATTTTCTTACAGTTCTGGAGGCTGGGAGTCTGAAATGAGGGTTTTGGTGGGGTTAGTTCCTTCTGTAAGCTCTGAGGGAGATTCTGCTCCAGGCCGATTCTCCTGGCTTCTGGAGGTTGTTGGCAATACTGAGTGCTCCTCTGTTTATAGATGTAGTGCTCCAGTCCCTGCTTTCATCCTCATATGGCCTGGTAGTGACACCAGTCACTGTATTTAGTGCCTATCCTGGTACTGTATGACCTCATTTTAATTTAACTAATTATATCCACAAAGACTCTGTTTCCAAATAAGGCCACATTCTTAGGTTCCAGGTGTATATAAATTTGGGGGGAGGGGAATTAGTTATTCAGTCCAGTACATTTGGTTTCTTTTCTTCAGATATACTATTTTTCCTTATCTAGTTCTGGATTATCTAGTTCTCTTGTAATTTTGTGTTAATTTTCTCTAACTGCTCTAAGTTCTTTGCCTTCTTGTCTGTGTTCGCTGTAATCATCTCAATAAAATTTTCTATGTCGGTAATTAAATTTTCAGCAGTCTTCTTACTGTTTTTCAAATACAAACCAAGATGAATATATATACACACGTATGTATAAATAGGTACTCTTATTATCATTTGGTTGTCTCATATACAAAGTCTAAGAGTTCAGGTTTCAGGATTTTTTTTCCCCTCATACTTAGTGCTCACTGCCAGTTAAAAACAATAGCAAACAGAACCCCCTGCATCCATCTCTTTTTTCAGTTACTGTTACTGTGTAACAAATTACCCCAAACCTAGTGGCATAAAACAGCGGTTTTATTTTGCTTACCATGTTGTGGGTAAGGAATTGAGGAGGGCTCAGTGGGGCTGTTTTCCTGACGTCTGAAGGCTCACCTAACTCACTTACTCACTCACTTGATGCTGTCTGTCAGCTAGGAGCTTAGCTAACGAAACCACCTGCTTGTGATCTTGCTAGCATGGTGGCCTCAGGGTGTTTAATAGGCAGGCTTCTCTCAGATGCAGAGTCCAAAGAGAACTGTGTAAAAGCTTTTTCTGACTCTGCTTTGGAAGTTACACATTGTTGTCATTTTCACTTCGTCCTTTTGGTGATAGGAGAATCCCAACACCAGCGCAGATTCAAGGGTAGGGAATTAGACTCTACGTCTTGTTGTGACAGTGACGATGTCACATTGTCAAAGAGGTTTTAGGGTGGGAAATTCTGTCTCAGCCATCTTTGGAAAATACTGTCTGCTATAACCTTTAATACAAAGTGTTTTTTTTTTTTTTAGATTTATTTGAGAGAGAGCACGAATAGGAGGGGCAGAGGGAGGGAGAGAGAATCTCAAGCAGACCCCACACTGAGTGACCATGAATGAGATCATGACCTGAGTGGAAACCAAGAGTCAGGTGCTTGACCTGCTGCACCCTCCAGGGACCCCAATATACAAATTTTTTTTTTTTTTAAAGATTTTATTTATTTATTTGACAGAGAGATCACAAGTAGGCAGAGAGGCAGGCAGAGAGACAGAGGAGGAAGCAGGCTCCCTGCTGAGCAGAGAGCCCGATGCGGGACTCGATCCCAGGACCCTGAGATCATGACCTGAGTCAAAGGCAGCGGCTTAACCCACTGAGCCACCCAGGCACCCCCCAATATACAAGTTTTTAATGTATAAAGC